>NW_027596267.1:0-463967 GCF_964194155.1 Cetorhinus maximus | reverse complement strand
TGTTATCAATGTTTTTTGTTGAACTTGTTTGTACTTTTTAAAAGTTACGGTTGTTGTTGAATTTGTTGGTGTTTTTCAATGTTGAGGTTGTTGCATTTGTTGGTGATATTCAAAGTTGAGGTTGTTGATGAATGTATTGGTGTTATCAATGTTTATTTTGTTGAACTTTTTTGCACTTTTAAAAGTTGAGGTTGGTTTTGAATTTGTTGGTGTTTTTCATTGTTGAGGTTGTCGTTGAAATTGTTGGCGTTTTTCAATGTTGAGGCTGTTGTTGAATTTTTTGGTGTTTTTCATTGTTGAGGTTGTTGTTGAATTTGTTGGTGTTATCAAAGTTCTTTTTTCAACTTTTTTGTACTTTTAAAAGTTGAGGTTGTTTATGAATTTGTTGTTTTTTTTCAATGTTGACGTTGTTGTTGAATTGGATGGAATGTTTCAAAGTTGAGTTTGTTGTTGAATTTGTTGGTGTTATCAATGTTTTTTTTGATGAACTTGTTTGTATCTTTAAAAGTTGAGGTTGTTGTTGAATTTGTTGGTGTTTTTCAATGTTGAGGTTGTTGTTGAATTTATTGCTGTTTTTCAATATTGATGTTGTTGAATTTGTTGGTGATTTTCAATATTCAGTTTGATGTTCAATTAGTTAGTGTTATCAATGTTTTTTTTTTGAAATTGTTTGTATTTTTAAAATTTGTTTGTTGTTGAATTTGTTGGTGTTTTTCAAAGTTTAGGTCGTTGAATTTGTTGTTGATTTTCAATATTAAGCTTATTGTTGAATTTGTTTGTTGTCATGATGGTTTTTTTTAAACTTTTTTGTGTTTTCCAAAGTTGAAGTTGTTGCGATATTGTTGGTGATATTCAGTGTTGAGGTTGATGAATTTGTTGGTGATTTTCAATATTGAGGATCTTGTTGAATTTGTTGGCATTTTCCAATGTTGAGGTTGTTGTTGAATTTGTTGGTGATTTTCAATGTTGACGTTGTTGTTGAATTTGTTGGAGCTTTTCAACATTGAGTTTGTTGTTGAATTTATTGATGTTTTTAAATGTTAATGTTGTTGAATTTGTTGGTGGTTTTCAATATTGAGTTTGTTGTTGAATTTGTTGGTGTTATCAATTTTTTTTTGTTGAACTTGTTTGTATTTTTAAATGTTGAGGGTGTTGTTGAAGTTATTGATGTTTTTCAATGTTGATGTTGTTGAATTTGTTGGTGATTTTCAATACTGAGTTTGTTGTTCAATTAGTTAGTGTTATCAATGTTTATTTTATGAAGTTGTTTGTATTTTTAAAAGTTGTTTGTAGTTGAATTTGTTGGTGTTTTTCAAAGTTTAGGTCGTTGAATTTGTTGTTGATTTTCAATATTAAGCTTATTGTTGAATTTGTTTGTTGTCATGATGGTTTTTTTTAAACTTTTTTGTGTTTTTCAAAGTTGAAGATGTTGCGAATTTGTTGGTGATATTCAGTGTTGAGGTTGTTGAATTTGTTGGTGATTTTCAATATTGAGTTTGTTATTGAATTTGTTGGTGTTATCAATGTTTTTTTTTGTTGAACTTGTTTGTATTTCCACAAGTTGAGGTTGTTTTTGAATTTGTTGGTGTTTTTCAATGTTGAGGATGTTGTTGAATTAATTCGTGTTTTTCAATGTTGATGTTGATGAATTTGTTGGTGGTTTTCAATATTGAGTTTGTTGTTGAATTTCTTGGTATTATCAATGTTTTTTTTTGTTTTACTTGTATGTATTTTTAAAAGTAGAGGTTCCTGTTGAATTGGTTGGTGGTTTTCAATATTAAGCTTGTTGCTGAATTTGTTGGTTGCATGAATGGTTTTTTAAAAATCTTTTTGGTGTTTTTCAAAGTTGAGGTGGTTGCGAATTTGCTGGTGGTATTCAGTGTTGAGGTTGTTGAATTTGTTGCTTATTTTCAATATTCAGGATGTTGTTGAATTTGTTGGCGTTTTTCAATTTTGAGGTTGTTGATGAGTTTGTTGGTGTTTTTCAATGTTGAGGTTGTTGTTGAATTTGTTGGTGTTTTTCAATGTTGAGGTTGTTGTTCAATTTGTTGGTGTTTTTCATTGTTGAGGTTGTTGTTGAATTTGTTTGTGTTATCAATGTTTTTTGTTGAACTTGTTTGTACTTTTTAAAAGTTACGGTTGTTGTTGAATTTGTTGGTGTTTTTCAATGTTGAGGTTGTTGCATTTGTTGGTGATATTCAAAGTTGAGGTTGTTGATGAATGTATTGGTGTTATCAATGTTTATTTTGTTGAACTTTTTTGCACTTTTAAAAGTTGAGGTTGGTTTTGAATTTGTTGGTGTTTTTCATTGTTGAGGTTGTCATTGAAATTGTTGTCGTTTTTCAATGTTGAGGCTGTTGTTGAATTTTTTGGTGTTTTTCATTGTTGAGGTTGTTGTTGAATTTGTTGGTGTTATCAAAGTTCTTTTTTCAACTTTTTTGTACTTTTAAAAGTTGAGGTTGTTTATGAATTTGTTGTTTTTTTTCAATGTTGACGTTGTTGTTGAATTGGATGGAATGTTTCAAAGTTGAGTTTGTTGTTGAATTTGTTGGTGTTATCAATGTTTTTTTTGATGAACTTGTTTGTATCTTTAAAAGTTGAGTTTGTTGTTGAATTTATTGCTGTTTTTCAATATTGATGTTGTTGAATTTGTTGGTGATTTTCAATATTCAGTTTGATGTTCAATTAGTTAGTGTTATCAATGTTTTTTTTTTGAAATTGTTTGTATTTTTAAAATTTGTTTGTTGTTGAATTTGTTGGTGTTTTTCAAAGTTTAGGTCGTTGAATTTGTTGCTGATTTTCAATATTAAGCTTATTGTTGAATTTGTTTGTTGTCATGATGGTTTTTTTTTAAACTTTTTGTGTTTTCCAAAGTTGAAGTTGTTGCGAATTTGTTGGTGATATTCAGTGTTGAGGTTGTTGAATTTGTTGGTGATTTTCAATATTGAGGATCTTGTTGAATTTGTTGGCATTTTCCAATGTTGACGTTGTTGTTGAGATTGTTGGTGATTTTCAATGTTGACGTTGTTGTTGAATTTGTTGGTGATTTTCAATGTTGACGTTGTTGTTGAATTTGTTGGAGCTTTTCAACATTGAGTTTGTTGTTGAATTTATTGAAGTTTTTCAATGTTAATGTTGTTGAATTTGTTGGTGGTTTTCAATATTGAGTTTGTTGTTGAATTTGTTGGTGTTATCAATTTTTTTTTGTTGAACTTGTTTGTATTTTTAAATGTTGAGGGTGTTGTTGAAGTTATTGATGTTTTTCAATGTTGATGTTGTTGAATTTGTTGGTGATTTTCAATACTGAGTTTGTTGTTCAATTAGTTAGTGTTATCAATGTTTATTTTATGAAGTTGTTTGTATTTTTAAAAGTTGTTTGTAGTTGAATTTGTTGGTGTTTTTCAAAGTTTAGGTCGTTGAATTTGTTGTTGATTTTCAATATTAAGCTTATTGTTGAATTTGTTTGTTGTCATGATGGTTTTTTTTAAACTTTTTTGTGTGTTTCAAAGTTGAAGATGTTGCGAATTTGTTGGTGATATTCAGTGTTGAGGTTGTTGAATTTGTTGGTGATTTTCAATATTGAGTTTGTTGATGAATTTGTTGGTGTTATCAATGTTTCTTTTTGTTGAACTTGTTTGTATTTCCACAAGTTGAGGTTGTTTTTGAATTTGTTGGTGTTTTTCAATGTTGAGGATGTTGTTGAATTAATTCGTGTTTTTCAATGTTGATGTTGATGAATTTGTTGGTGGTTTTCAATGTTGAGGTTGTTGTTGAATTTGTTGGTGTTTTTCAATGTTGAGGTTGTTGTTAAATTTGTTGTTGTTTTTCATTGTTGAGGTTGTTGTTTAATTTGTTGGTGTTATGAATGTTTTTTGTTCAACTTGTTTGTATTTTTAAAAGTTAAGGTTTCCGCTGAATTTGTTGGTGTTTTTCAATGTTGAGGTTGTTGTTGAGATTGTTGGTGATTTTCAATGTTGACGTTGTTGTTGAATTTGTTGGTGCTTTTCAATGTTGATGTTGTTGTTGAATTTGTTGGTGTTTTTCAACGTTGAGGTTGTTGAATTTGTTGGTGATTTTCAATATTGAGTTTGTTATTCAATTTGTTGGTGTTATTTTTTTAAAGTTGTTTGTTGTTGTATTTTTGGTGTTTTTCAAAGTTTAGATCGTTGGATTTGTTGGTTATTTTCAATATTAAGCTTATTGTTGAATTTGTTGGTGTCATGAATAGTTTTATAAAAACTTTTTTCTGTTTTTCAAAGTTGAGGTTGTTGCGAATTTGTCGGTGATATTCAGTGTTGAGGTTGTTGAATTTGTTGTTGATTTTCAATATTGAGGATGTTGTTGAATTTGTTGGCGTTTTACAATGTTGAGGTTGTTGTTGAGATTGTATGTGTTTTTAAATGTTGAGGTTGTTGTTGAATTTGTTGGTGATTTTCAACATTGCATTTGTTGTTGAATTTGTTGGTGTTATCAATGTTGAGGTTGTTGTTGAATTTATTGATGTTTTTCAATGCTAATGTTGTTGAACTTGTTGGTGGTTTTCAATATTGAGTTTGTTGTTGAATTTGTTGGTGTTATCAATGTTTATTTTGTTGAACTTGTTTGTATTTATTAATGTTGAGGTTGTTGTTGAATTTATTGATGTTTTTCAATGTTGATGTTGATGAATTTGTTGGTGATTTTCAATATTGAGTTTGTTGTTCAATTAGTTAGTGTTATCAATGTTTATTTTATGAAGTTGTTTGTATTTTTAAAAGTTGTTTGTTGTTGAATTTGTTGGTGTTTTTCAAAGTTTAGGTCGTTGAATTTGTGGATGATTTTCAATATTAAGCTTATTCTTGAATTTGTTGGTGTCATGATGGTGTTTTATTAACTTTTTTGTGCTTTTCAAAGTTGAAGTTGTTGCGAATTTGTTGGTGATATTAAGTGTTGAGGTTGTTGAATTTGTTGGTGATTTCCAATGTTGTTGAACTTGTTGGTGTTAATGTTATTTTATGAACTTTTTTGTATTTTTCAAAGTGGAAGTTGTTGTTGAATTTGTTGGTGTTTTTCCATGTCGAGGTTGTCGTTGAATTTGTTGGGGATTTTCAATATTGAGGTTGTTGAATGTGTTGGTGTTTTTCAATGTTGAGGTTGCAGTTGAATTTGTTGGTGCTTTTCAATGTAGAGGTTGTTGTTGAATTTGTTGGTGATTTTCAATATTGAGGTTGTTGAATTTGTTGGTGATTTTCAATATTGAGGTTGTTGTTGAATTTGTTGGTGTTTTTCAATGTTGAGGTTGTTGTTGAATGTGTTGGTGTTATCAATGATTTTTTTGTTCAACTTGTTTGTATTTTTTAAAGTTGAAGTTTTTGTTGAATTAGTTGGTGTTTTTCAATATTAAGGTTGTTGTTGCATTTGTTGGTGTTATGAATGTTTTTTTACAACTTTTTTGTGTTTTTCAAAGTGGAGGTTGTTGGGAATTTGTCGGTGATATTCAGCGTTAAGGTTGTTGAATTTGTTGGTGATTTTCAATATTGAGGTTTTTGTTGAATTTGTTGTCGTTTTTCAATGATGAGGTTGTTCTTGAATTTGTTGGTGTGTTTCAGTGTTGAGGTTGTTGTTGAATTTGTTGGTGTTTATCAATGATGAGGTTGTGGTTGAATTTGTTGGTGTTTTTCATAGTTGAGGTTGTTGTTGAATTTGTTGGTGTTGTCAATGTATTTTTGTTGAACTTTTTTGTAATTTTAAAAGTTGATGTTGATTTTGAATTTGTTGGTGTTTTTCATTTGGAGGTTGTTTTTGAATTTGTTGACGTTTTTCAATGTTGATGCTGTTGTTGAATTTTTTGGTGTTTTTCATTGTTGAGGTCGTTGTTGAATTTGTTGATGTTATCAATGTTCTTTTTTCAACTTTTTTGTACTTTTAAAAGTTGAGGTTGTTTTTGAATTTGTTGTTTTTTTTCAATGTTGACGTTGTTGTTGAATTGGATGGTATGTTTCAACGTTGAGTTTGTTGTTGAATTTGTTGGTGTCATCAATGTTTTTTTTTTGAACTTGTTTGTATTTTTAAAAGTTGAGGTTGTTGTTGAATTTGTTAGTGTTTTTCAATGTTGATGTTGTTGAATTTGTTGGTGATTTTCAATATTGAGTTTGATGTTCAATTAGTTAGTGTTATCAATGTTTTTTTTTGAATTAGTTTGTATTTTTAAAATTTGTTTGTTGTTGAATTTGTTGGTGTTTTTCAAAGTTTAGGTCGTTGAATTTGTTGGTGATTTTCAATATTAAGCTTATTGTTGAATTTGTTGGTGTCATGATGGTTTTTTTTAAACTTTTTTGTGTTTTCCAAAGTTGAAGTTGTTGCGAATTTGATGGTGATATTCAGTGTTGAGGTTGTTGAATTTGTTGGTGATTTTCAATATTGAGGATCTTGTTGAATTTGTTGGCATTTTCCAATGTTGAGGTTGTTGTTGAGATTGTTGGTGATTTTCAATGTTGACGTTGTTGTTGAATTTGTTGGTGATTTTCAATGTTAACGTTGTTGTTGAATTTGTTAGTGTTTTTCAACATTGAGGTTGTTGAATTTGTTGGTGATTTTCAATATTGAGTTTGTTATTCAATTTGTTGGTGTTATTTTTTTTTGAATTTTTTTTTAAAGTTGTTTGTTGTTGCATTTGTTGGTGTTTATCAAAGTTTAGATCGTTGGATTTGTTGGTTATTTTCAACATTAAGCTTATTGTTGAATTTGTTGGTGTCATGAATGGTTTTTTAAAAGCTTTTTTCTGTTTTTCAAAGTTGAAGTTGTTGGGAATTTGTTCGTGATATTCAGTGTTGAGGTTGTTGAATTTGTTGTTGATTTTCAATATTGAGGATGTTGTTGAATTTGTTGGCGTTTTTCAATGTTGAGGTTGTTGTTGAGATTGTTGGTGTTTTTAAATGTTGAGGTTGTTGTTGAATTTGTTGATGATTTTCAACATTGAGTTTGTTGTTGAATTTGTTGGTTTTATCAATGTTGAGGTTGTGGTTGAATTTATTGATGTTTTTCAATGTTCATGTTGTTGAATTTGTTGGTGGTTTTCAATATTGAGTTTGTTGTTGAATTTATTGTTGTTTTTCAATGTTGATGTTGTTGAATTTGTTGGTGATTTTCAATATTGAGTTTGTTGTTCAATTAGTTAGTGTTACCAATGTTTATTTCATGTAGTTGTTTGTATTTTTAAAAGTTGTTTGTTGCTGAATTTGTTGGTGTTTTTCAAAGTTTAGGTCGTTGAATTTGTTGATGATTTTCAATATTGAGTTTGTTGTTGAATTTGTGGGTGTTATCAATGTTTTTTTTGTTGAACTTGTTTGTATTTCTAAAAGTTGAGGTTGTTTTTGAATTTGTTGGTGTTTTTCAATGTTGAGGATGTTGTTGAATTTATTGGTGTTTTTCAATGTTGATGTTTATGAATCTGTTGGTGGTTTTCAATATTTTGTTTGTTGTTGAATTTCTTGGTGTTATCAATGTTTTTTTTTGTCTTACTTGAACGTATTTTTAAAAGTAGAGGTTGTTGTTGAATTGGTTGGTGGTTTTCAATATTAAGCTTGTTGTTGAATTTGTTGGTTGCATGAATGTTTTTTAAAAATCTTCTTGGTGTTTTTCAAAGTTGAGGTGGTTGCGAATTTGTTGGTGCTATTCAGTGTTGAGGTGATTGCGAATTTGTTGCTTATTTTCAATATTCAAGATGTTGTTGAATTTGTTGGCGTTTTTCAATTTTGAGGTTGTTGATGAGTTTGTTGGTGTTTTTCAATGTTGAGGTTGTTGTTGAATTTGTTGTTGTTTTTCATTGTTGAGGTTGTTGTTGAATTTGTTGGTGTTATGAATGTTTTTTGTTCAACTTGTTTGTATTTTTAAAAGTTAAGGTTTTTGCTGAATTTGTTGGTGTTTTTCAATGTTGAAGTTGTTGAATTTGTTGGTGATATTCAAAGTTGTGGTTGTTGCTGAATATATTGGTGTTATCAATGTTTATTTTGTTGAACTTATTTGTACTTTTAAAAGTTGAGGTTGTTGTTGAATTTGTTTTGTGTTTTTCAATGTTGAGGTTGATGTTGATTTTATTGGTATTTTTCAATGTTGATGTTGTTGAATTTGTTGGTGATTTTCAATATTGAGTTTGTTGTTGAATTTCTTGGTGTTAACAATGTTTTTTTTCGTTGAACTTGTATGTATTTTTAAAGTTGAGGTTCTTGTTGAATTTGTTGCTGTTTTTCAAAGTTTAGGTCGCTGAATATGTTGGTGATTTTCAATATTAATCTTGTTGTTGAATTTGTTTGTTTTCATGAATGCCTTTTTTAAAAACTTTTTTGTGTTTTGCAAAGTTGAGGTTGTTACGAATTTGTTGGTGCTATAAAGTGTAGATGTTGTTGAATTTGTTGCTGAATTTCAATATTCAGGATGTTGATGAATTTATTGGCGTTTTTCAATATTGAGGTTGTTATTGAATTTTTTGGTGCTGTTCATTGTTGAGGTTGTTGTTGGATTTGTAGGGTTTGTCAATGGTTTTTTTTTAACTTTGTTGTGTTTTTCAAAGTTGAGGTTGTTGCTGAATTTATTGGTGTTATCACTGTTTATTTTGTTGAACTTTTTTGTACTTTTAAACGTTGAGGTTGATTTTGAATGTTTTGGTGCTTTTCATTGTTGAGGTTGTTGTTGAATTTGTTGGTGGTTTTCAATGTTGAGGTTGTTATTGAATTTTATGGTGATGTTTATTGTTGAGGTTGGTGTTGAATTTGTAGGGTTTGTCAATGGTTTTTTTTGAATTTTGTTGTGTTTTTCAAAGTTGAGGTTGTTGCTGAATTTATTGGTGTTATCACTGTTTATTTTTTTGAACTTTTTTGTAATTTTAAACGCTGAGGTTGATTTTGAATGTTTTGGTGTTTTTCATTGTTGAGGTTGTTGTTGAATTTGTTGGCGTTTTTCAATGTTGAGGTTGTTGTTGCATTTGTTGGTGTTTTTCAATGGTGAGGTTTTTGTTGAATTTGTTGGTGTTTTCATTGTTGAGGTTGTTGTTAAATTTGATGTTGTTTTTCAATGTTGAGGTTGTTGTTGAATTTGATGGTGTTATCCAGGTTCTTTTTTCAACTTTTTTGTACTTTTAAAAGTTGAGGTTGTTGTTGCATTTGTTGGTGATTTTCAATGTTCAGGTTGTTGTTGAATTTGTTTGTGATTTTCAATAATAAGGTTGTTGTTGAATTTGTTGGTGTTATCAATGGCTTTTTTTGAACTTTTTTATGTTGTTCAAAATTGAGGTTGTTGCTGAAATTATTGGTGTTATCAATTATCTATTTTGTTGAACTTTTTTGAACTTTTAAAAGTTGAAGTTGATTTTGAATTTGTTGGTGTTTTTCATTGTTGAGGTTGTTGTTGAATTTTTTGGTGATTTTAAATGTTAAGGGTGTTGTTGAATTGGACAGTGTCATCAATGTTTATTTTGTTGAACTTGTTTGTATTTTTAAATGTTGTGGTTGTTGTTGAATTTATTGGTGTTATCACTGTTCATTTTGTTGAACTTTTTTGTACTTTTAAATGTTGAGGTTGTTGTTTAATTTGTTGGTGTTTTTCAAAGTTGACGTCGTTGATTATATTGGCGATTTTCAATTTTGAGGTTGTTGTTGAATTTGTTGTTTTTTTCAATGTTGATGTTCTTGAATTTGTTGGAGTTATCAATGTTTTCTGTTGAACTGTTTTGTGTTTTTCAATGTTCAGGTTGTTGAATTTGCTGGTGATTTTCAATATTGAGGTTGTTGATCAATTTGTTGGTGTTATCAACGTTTATTTTGTTGAACTTTTTTGTACTTTTAAAAGTTGATGTTGTTGATGAAATTGTTTGCGTTTTCAATATTGAGGTTGTTGTTGAAATTGTTGGCGTTTTTCAATGATGAGGTTGTAGTTGAATTTGTTCATGTTTTTTAATGTTAAGGTTGTTGTTGAATTTGTTGGTGATTTTAAATATTGGGGTTGTTATTGAATTTGTTGGTGTTATAAATGTTATTTTTTGAACTGTTTTGTATTTTTCAATGTTCAAGTTGTTGTTGAATTTGTTGGTGCTTTTCAATGTTGTGGTTGTAGTTGAATTTGTTGGTGATTTTCAATATTGGGGTTGTTGTTGAATTTGTTGGTGATTTTAAATATTGGGGTTGTTGTTGAATTTGTTGGTGTTATAAATGTTATTTTTTGAACTGTATTGTATTTTTCAATGTTCAAGTTGTTGTTGAATTTGTTGGTGCTTTTCAATGTTGAGGTTGTAGTTGAATTTGTTGGTGATTTTCAATATTGGGGTTGTTGTTGAATTTGCTGATGATTTTCAATATTGAGTTTATTTTTGAATTTGTTGGTGTTTTTCAATGTTGAGGTTGTTGTTGAATTTGTTGGTGATTTTCAATATTGGGGTTATTGTTGAATTTGTTGGTGTCTTTCAATGTTGATGTTGTTGAATTTTTTGGTGTTTTCAATATTGAGGTTGTTGATGAATTTGTTGGTGTTATCACCGTTTATTTTGTTGAACTTTTTGGTACTTTTAATAGTTGAGTTTGTTGTTGAAATTGTTTGGATTTTCAATATTGAGGTTGTTATTGAAATTGTTGGTGATTTTCAATGTTGAGGTTGTTGTTAAACTTGTTGGTTTTATCAATGTTATTTTTCGAACTTTTTAGTATTTTTCAAAGTTGAAGTTGTTGTTGAATTTGTTGGTATTTTTCTATGTTGAGTTTGTTGTTGAATTTGTTGATGTTTTTCAATGTTGAGGTTGTTGTTGAATTTGTTGGTGTTATCAATGTTATTTTTTGAACTGTTTTGTATTTTTCAATGTTGTAGTTGTTGTTGAATTTGTTGGTATTTTTCAAAGTTGCGATTGTTGTTCAAATTTTTGGTGCTTTTCATTTTTGAGGTTGTTGTTGGATTTGTGGATGTTTTTCAATGTTGATGTTGTTGTTGTTGAATTTGTTGGTCTATTTCAATGTTGAGGTTGTTGTTGAATTTGTTGGTGTTTTTCATTGTTGAGGATGTTGTTGAATCTGTTGGTGTTTTTGAAAGTTGTGGTCGTTGAATTGGTTGGTTATTATCAATATTGCTGTTGCTGTTGAATTTGTAGGGGTTTGAATAGGTTTTTTTGATCTTTTTTGTGTTTTTCAAAGTTGAGGTTTTCGCTGAATTTATTGATGTTATCAATGTTTATTTTGTTGAACTTTTTTGTACTTTTAAACGTTGAGGTAGATTTTGAATGTTTTGGTGTTTTTCATTGCTGAGGTTGTTGTTGAGTTTGTTGGCGGTTTTCAATGTTGAGGTTGTTGTTGAATTTTTTGGTGCTATTCATTGTTGAGGTTGTTGTAGAATTTGTAGGGGTTGTCAATGGTTTTTTTTGAACTTTTTTGTGTTTTTCAAAGTTGAGCTTGTTGCTAAATTTATTGATGTTATCAATGTTATTTTTTGAACATTTTTTGTATTTTTCAAAGTGGAAGTTGTTGTTGAATTTGTTGGTATTTTTCAATGTTGAGGTTGTAGTTGTATTTGTCGGTGATTTTCAATGTTGAAGTTGTTGTTGAATTTGTTGGTGATTTTCAATATTGGGGTTGTTGTTGAATTTGTTGGTGTTATCAATGTTATTTTTTGAACTGTTTTGTATTTTTCAATGTTGAAGTTGTTGTTGAATTTGTTCGTGCTTTTCAATGTTGAGGTTGTAGTTGAATTTGTTGGTGATTTTCAATGTTCACGTTGTTCTTGAATTTGTTGGTGCTTTTCAATGTTGACGTTGTTGTTGAATTTGTTAGTGTTTTTCAACGTTGAGTTTGTTGAATTTGTTGCTGATTTTCAATATGAGTTTGTTGTTCAATTTGTTGGTGTTATTTTTTTTTTGAATTTTTTTTTTAAAGATGTTTGTTGTTGTATTTGTTGGTGTTTTTCAAAGTTGAGATCGTTGGATTTGTTGGTTATTTTCAATATTCAGCTTATTGTTGAATTTGTTGGTGTCATGAATGGTTTTTCAAAAATTTTTTTCTGTTTTTCAAAGTTGAAGTTGTTGCGAATTTGTTGGTGATATTCAGTGTTGAGGTTGTTGAATTTATTGTTGATTTTCAATATTTAGGATGTTGTTGAACTTGTTGGCGTTTTTCAATGTTGAGGATGTTGTTGAGATTGTTGGCGTTTTTAAATGTTGAGGTTGTTGTTGAATTTGTTGGTGATTTTCAACATTGAGTTTGTTCTTGAATTTGTTGGTGTTATCAATGCTGAGGTTGTTGTTGAATTTATTGATGTTTTTCAATGTTAATGTTGTTGAACTTGTTGGTGGTTTTCAATATTGAGTTTGTTGTTGAATTTGTTGGTGTTATCAATGTTTTTTTTGTTGAACTTGTTTGTATCTTTAAATGTTGAGGTTGTTTTTGAATTTATTGATGTTTTTCAATGTTGATGTTGTTGAATTTGTTGGTGATTTTCAATATTGAGTTTGTTGTTCAATTAGGTAGTGTTATCAATGTTTATTTTATGAAGTTGTTTCTATTTTTAAAAGTTGTTTGTTGTTGAATTTGTTGGTGTTTTTCAAAGTTTAGGTCGTTGAATTTGTTGATGATTTTCAATATTAAGCTTATTCTTGAAATTGTTGGTGCCATGATGGTGTTTTTTAAACTTATTTGTGCTTTTCAAAGTTGAAGTTGTTGCGAATTTGTAGGTGATATTAAGTGTTGAGGTTGTTGAATTTATTGGTGATTTTCAATTTTGAGTTTGTTGTTGAATTTGTTGGCGTTATGTATTTTTTTTTGTTGAACTTGTTTGTATTTCTAAAAGTTGAGGTTGTTTTTGAATTTGTTGGTGTTTTTCAATGTTGAGGATGTTGTTGAATTTATTGGTGTTTTTCAATGTTGATGTTGATGAATTTGTTGGTGGTTTTCAACATTGAGTTTGTTGTTGAATTTCTTGCTGTTATCAATGTTTTTTTTTGTTTTACTTGTACGTATTTTTAAACGTAGAGGTTGCTGTTGAATTGGTTGGTGGTTTTCAATATTAAGCTTGTTGTTGAATTTGTAGCTTGAAAGAATTGTTTTTTAAAAATCTTTTTGGTGTTTTTCAAAGTTGAGGTGGTTGCAAATTTGTTGGTGCTATTCAGTGTTGAGGTTGTTGAATTTGTTGCTTATTTTCAATATTCAGGATGTTGTTGAATTTGTTGGCGTTTTTCAATTTTGAGGTTGTTGATGAGTTTGTTGGTGTTTTTCAATGTTGAGGTTGTTGTTGAATTTGTTGGTGTTTTTCAATGTTGAGGTTGTTGTTGAATTTGTTGTTGTTTTTCATTGTTGAGGTGGTTGTTGAATTTGTTGGTGTTATGAATGTTTTTTGTTCAACTTGTTCGTATTTTTAAAAGTTAAGGTTTTTGCTGAATTTGTTGGTGTTTTTCAATGTTGAAGTTGTTGAATTTGTTGATGATATTCAAAGTTGTGGTTGTTGCTGAATATATTGGTGTTATCAATGTTTATTTTGTTAAACATTTTTGAACTTTTAAATGTTGAGGTTGTTGTTTAATTTGTTGGTGTTTTTCTACGTTGAGGCCGTTGAATTTGTTGATGATTTTAAATATTGAGGTTGTTGTTGAATTTGTTGGTGTTTTTCAACGTTGGTGTTGTTGAATTTGTTCGTGTTATCAATGGTTTATTTTGAACAGTTTTTTGTTTTTCAATGTTGAGGCTGTTGAATTTGCTGGTGAATTTCAATATTGAGGTTGTTGATGAATATGTTGGAGTTATCAACGTTTATTTTGTTGAACTTTTTTGTACTTTTAAAAGTTGAGGTTGTTGTTGAAATTGTTTGGATTTTCAATATTGAGGTTGTTGTTGCAATTGTTGGCTTTTTTCAATGTTTTTGAACTTGTTGGTGTTATCAATGTTATTTTTTGAACTTTTTTGTATTTTTCAAAGTGGAAGTTGTTGTTGAATTTGTTGTTGTTTTTCCATGTCGAGGTTGCAGTTGAATTCGTTGGTGCTTTTCAATGTAGAGGTTGTTGTTGAATTTGTTGGTGATTTTCAATATTAAGGTTGTTGAATTTGTTGGTGATTTTCAATATTGAGGTTGTTGTTGAATTTGTTGGTGTTTTTCAATGTTGAGGTTGTTGTTGAATTTGTATGCAATTTTCAATATTGAGGTTGTTGTTGAATTTGTTGGTGTTATCAATGTTATTTTTTGAACTGTTTTGTATTTTTCAGTGCTGAGGTTGTTGTTGAATGTGTTGGTGTTATCAATGATTTTATTGTTCAACTTGTTTGTTTTTTTTAAAGTTCAAGTTTTTATTGAATTTGTTCGTGCTTTTCAATGTTGAGGTTGTAGTTGAATTTGTTGGTGATTTTCAATGTTGACGTTGTTGAATTTGTTGGTGCTTTTCAAACTGGAAGTTGTTGTTGAATTTGTTGTTGTTTTTCCATGTCGAGGTTGCAGTTGAATTCGTTGGTGCTTTTCAATGTAGAGGTTGTTGTTGAATTTGTTGGTGATTTTCAATATTAAGGTTGTTGAATTTGTTGGTGATTTTCAATATTGAGGTTGTTGTTGAATTTGTTGGTGATTTTCAATATTGAGTTTGTTGTTCAATTTGTTGGTGTTATTTTTTTTTGAATTTTTTTTTTTAAAGTTGTTTGTTGTTGTATTTGTTGGTGTTTTTCAAAGTTTAGATCGTTGGATTTGTTGGTTATTTTCAATATTAAGCTTATTGTTGAATTTGTTGGTGTCATGAATGTTTTTTTACAACTTTTTTCTGTTTTTCAAAGTTGAAGTTGTTGCGAATTTGTTGGTGATATTCAATGTTGAGGTTGTTGAATTTGTTGGTGATTTTCAATATTGAGGATGTTGTTCAATTTGATGGCGTTCTTCAATGTTGAGGTTGTTGTTGAGATTGTGGGTGTTTTTAAATGTTGAGGTTGTTGTTGAATTTGTTGGTGATTTTCAACATTGAGTTTGTTGTTGAATTTGTTGGTGTTATCAATGTTGAGGTTGTTGTTGAATTTATTGATGTTTTTCAATGTTAATGTTGTTGAATTTGTTGGTGGTTTTCTATATTGAGTTTGTTGTTGAATTTGTTGGTGTAATCAATGTTTTTTTTTTGAACTTGGTGTATTTTTAAATGAATTGAATTCAAATTGAAATGAATTGATTGGTGTTTTTCAATGTTAATGTTGTTGAATTTGTTGGTGGTTTTCAATATTGAGTTTGTTGTTCAATTAGTTAGTGATATCAATGTTTATTTTATGAGGTTCTTTGTATTTTTAAAAGTTGTTTGTTGTTGAATTTGTTGGTATTTTTCAAAGTTTAGGTGCTTGAATTTGTTGGTGATTTTCAACATTGAGTTTGTTGTTGAATTTGTTGGTGTTATCAATTTTGAGGTTGTTGTTGAATTTATTGCTGTTTTTCAATGTTAATGTTGTTGAATTTGTTGGTGGTTTTCAATATTGAGTTTGTTGTTCAATTAGTTAGTGATATCAATGTTTATTTTATGAGGTTCTTTGTATTTTTAAAAGTTGTTTGTTGTTGAATTTGTTGGTATTTTTCAAAGTTTAGGTGCTTGAATTTGTTGATGATTTTCAATATTAAGCTTATTCTTGAATTTGTTGGTGCCATGATGGTGTTTTTTTTAACTTTTTTGTGCTTTTCAAAGTTGAAGTTGTTGCGAATTTGTTGGTGATATGAAGTGTTGAGGTTGTTGAATTTGTTGGTGATTTTCAATATTGAGTTTGTTGTTGAATTTGTGGGTGTTATCAATGTTTTTTTTTGTTGAACTTGTTTGTATTTCTAAAAGTTGAGGTTGTTTTTTGAATTTGTTGGTGTTTTTCAATGTTGAATATGTTGTTGAATTTATTGGTATTTTTCAATGTTGATGCTTATGAATCTGTTGGTGGTTTTCAATATTTAGTTTGTTGTTGAATTTCTTGGTGTTATCAATGTTTTTCTTTGTCTTACTTGAACGTATTTTTAAAAGTAGAGGTTGCTGTTGAATTGGTTGGTGGTTTTCAATATTAAGCTTGTTGTTGAATTTGTTGGTTGCATGAATGTTTTTTAAAAATCTTTTTGGTGTTTTTCAAAGTTGAGGTGGTTGCGAATTTGTTGGTGCTTTTCAATGTTGAGGTTGTTGAATTTGTTGCTTATTTTCAATATTCAGGATGTTGTTGAATTTGTTTACGTTTTTCAATTTTGAGGTTGTTGATGAGTTTGTTGGTGTTTTTCAATGTTGAGGTTGTTGTTGAATTTGTTGGTGTTTTTCAATGTTGAGGTTGTTGTTGAATTTGTTGTTGTTTTTCATTGTTGAGGTTGTTGTTGAATTTGTTGGTGTTATGAATGTTTTTTGTTCAACTTGTTTGTATTTTTAAAAGTTAAGGTTTTTGCTAAATTTGTTGGTGTTTTTCAATGTTGAAATTTTTGAATTTGTTGCTGATATTCAAAGTTGTTGTTGTTGCTGAATATATTGGTGTTATCAATGTTTATTTTGTTGAACTTACTTGTACTCTTAAAAGTTGAGGTTGTTGTTGAATTTGTTTTGTGTTTTTCAATGTTGAGGTTGATGTTGAATTTATTGGTGTTCTTCAATGTTGATGTTGTTGAATTTGTTGGTGATTTTCAATATTGAGTTTGCTGTTGAATTTCTTGGTGTTAACAATGTTTTTTTTCGTTGAACTTGTATGAATTATTAAAAGTTGAGGTTCTTGTTGAATTTGTTGCTGCTTTTCAAAGTTTAAGTCGCTGAATTTGTTGGTGATTTTCCATTTTAATCTTGTTGTTGAATTTGTTTGTTTTCATGAATGCCTTTTTTAAAAACTTTTTTGTGTTTTGCAAAGTTGAGGTTGTTACGAATTTGATGGTGCTATAAAGTGTTGAGGTTGTTGAATTTGTTGCTGATTTTCAATATTCAGGATGTTGATGAATTTATTGGCGTTTTTCAATGTTGAGGTTGTTGTTGAATTTGTTCGTGCTTTTCAATGTTGAGGTTGTAGTTGAATTTGTTGGTGATTTTCAATGTTGACGTTGTTGTTGAATTTGTTGGTGCTTTTCAATGTTGAAGTTGTTGTTGAATTTGTTCGTGCTTTTCAATGTTGAGGTTGTAGTTGAATTTGTTGGTGATTTTCAATGTTGACGTTGTTGTTGAATTTGTTGGTGCTTTTCAATGTTGACGTTGTTGTTGAATTTGTTAGTGTTTTTCAACGTTGAGTTTGTTGAATTTGTTGCTGATTTTCAATATGAGTTTGTTGTTCAATTTGTTGGTGTTATTTTTTTTTGAATTTTTTTTTAAAAGATGTTTGTTGTTGTATTTGTTGGTGTTTTTCAAAGTTTAGATCGTTGGATTTGTTGGTTATTTTCAATATTAAGCTTATTGTTGAATTTGTTGGTGTCATGAATGGTTTTTTAAAAACTTTTTTCTGCTTTTCAAAGTTGAAGTTGTTGCGAATTTGTTGGTGATATTCAGTGTTGAGGTTGTTGAATTTATTGTTGATTTTCAATATTGAGGATGTTGTTGAACTTGTTGGCGTTTTTCAATGTTGAGGTTGTTGTTGAGATTGTTGGCGTTTTTAAATGTTGAGGTTGTTGTTGAATTTGTTGGTGATTTTCAACATTGAGTTATTTGTTGGTGTTATCAATGCTGAGGTTGTTGTTGAATTTATTGATGTTTTTCAATGTTAATGTTGTTGAACTTGTTGGTGGTTTTCAATATTGAGTTTGTTGTTGAACTTGTTGGTGTTATCAATGTTTTTTTTGTTGAACTTGTTTGTATTTTTAAATGTTGAGGTTGTTTTTGAATTTATTGATGTTTTTCAATGTTGATGTTGTTGAATTTGTTGGTGATTTTCAATATTGAGTTTGTTGTTCAATTAGGTAGTGTTATCAATGTTTATTTTATGAAGTTGTTTCTATTTTTAAAAGTTGTTTGTTGTTGAATTTGTTGGTGTTTTTCAAAGTTTAGGTCGTTGAATTTGTTGATGATTTTCAATATTAAGCTTATTCTTGAAATTGTTGGTGCCATGATGGTGTTTTTTAAACTTATTTGTGCTTTTCAAAGTTGAAGTTGTTGCGAATTTGTAGGTGATATTAAGTGTTGAGGTTGTTGAATTTGTTGGTGATTTTCAATTTTGAGTTTGTTGTTGAATTTGTTGGCGTTATGTATTTTTTTTTGTTGAACTTGTTTGTATTTCTAAAAGTTGAGGTTTTTGAATTTGTTGATGTTTTTCAATGTTGAGGATGTTGTTGAATTTATTGGTGTTTTTCAATGTTGATGTTGATGAATTTGTTGGTGGTTTTCAACATTGAGTTTGTTGTTGAATTTCTTGGTGTTATCAATGTTTTTTTTTGTTTTACTTGTACGTATTTTTAAACGTAGAGGTTGCTGTTGAATTGGTTGGTGGTTTTCAATATTAAGCTTGTTGTTGAATTTGTAGCTTGAAAGAATTGTTTTTTAAAAATCTTTTTGGTGTTTTTCAAAGTTGAAGTGGTTGCAAATTTGTTGGTGCTATTCAGTGTTGAGGTTGTTGAATTTGTTGCTTATTTTCAATATTCAGGATGTTGTTGAATTTGTTGGCGTTTTTCAATTTTGAGGTTGTTGATGAGTTTGTTGGTGTTTTTCAATGTTGAGGTTGTTGTTGAATTTGTTGGTGTTTTTCAATGTTGAGGTTGTTGTTGAATTTGTTGTTGTTTTTCATTGTTGAGGTGGTTGTTGAATTTGTTGGTGTTATGAATGTTTTTTGTTCAACTTGTTCGTATTTTTAAAAGTTAAGGTTTTTGCTGAATTTGTTGGTGTTTTTCAATGTTGAAGTTGTTGAATTTGTTGGTGATATTCAAAGTTGTGGTTGTTGCTGAATATATTGGTGTTATCAATGTTTATTTTGTTAAACATTTTTGAACTTTTAAATGTTGAGGTTGTTGTTTAATTTGTTGGTGTTTTTCTACGTTGAGGCCGTTGAATTTGTTGATGATTTTAAATATTGAGGTTGTTGTTGAATTTGTTGGTGTTTTTCAACGTTGGTGTTGTTGAATTTGTTCGTGTTATCAATGGTTTATTTTGAACAGTTTTTTGTTTTTCAATGTTGAGGCTGTTGAATTTGCTGGTGAATTTCAATATTGAGGTTGTTGATGAATATGTTGGAGTTATCAACGTTTATTTTGTTGAACTTTTTTGTACTTTTAAAAGTTGAGGTTGTTGTTGAAATTGTTTGGATTTTCAATATTGAGGTTGTTGTTGCAATTGTTGGCTTTTTTCAATGTTTTTGAACTTGTTGGTGTTATCAATGTTATTTTTTGAACTTTTTTGTATTTTTCAAAGTGGAAGTTGTTGTTGAATTTGTTGTTGTTTTTCCATGTCGAGGTTGCAGTTGAATTCGTTGGTGCTTTTCAATGTAGAGGTTGTTGTTGAATTTGTTGGTGATTTTCAATATTAAGGTTGTTGAATTTGTTGGTGATTTTCAATATTGAGGTTGTTGTTGAATTTGTTGGTGTTTTTCAATGTTGAGGTTGTTGTTGAATTTGTATGCAATTTTCAATATTGAGGTTGTTGTTGAATTTGTTGGTGTTATCAATGTTATTTTTTGAACTGTTTTGTATTTTTCAATGCTGAGGTTGTTGTTGAATGTGTTGGTGTTATCAATGATTTTATTGTTCAACTTGTTTGTATTTTTTAAAGTTGAAGTTTTTATTGAATTTGTTCGTGCTTTTCAATGTTGAGGATGTAGTTGAATTTGTTGGTGATTTTCAATGTTGACGTTGTAGTTGAATTTGTTGGTGATTTTCAATGTTGACGTTGTTGTTGAATTTGTTGGTGCTTTTCAATTTTGACGTTGTTGTTGAATTTGTTGGTGTTTTTCAAAGTTTAGTTCGTTGGATTTGTTGGTTATTTTCAATATTAAGCTTATTGTTGAATTTGTTGGTGTCATGAATGGTTTTTTAAAAACTTTTTTCTGTTTTTCAAAGTTGAAGTTGTTGCGAATTTGTTGGTGATATTCAATGTTGAGGTTGTTGAATTTGTTGGTGATTTTCAATATTGAGGATGTTGTTCATTTTGATGGCGTTTTTCAATGTTGAGGTTGTTGTTGAGATTGTGGGTGTTTTTAAATGTTGAGGTTGTTGTTGAATTTGTTGGTGATTTTCAACATTGAGTTTGTTGTTGAATTTGTTGGTGTTTTCAATGTTGAGGTTGTTGTTGAATTTATTGATGTTTTTCAATGTTAATGTTGTTGAATTTGTTGGTGGTTTTCTATATTGAGTTTGTTGTTGAATTTGTTGGTGTAATCAATGTTTTTTTTTTGAACTTGGTGTATTTTTAAATGTTGAGGTTGTTGTTGAATTGATTGGTGTTTTTCAATGTTGATGTTGATGAATTGGATGGTGGTTTTCAATATTGAGTTTGTTGTTGAATTTCTTGGTGTTATCAATGTTTTTTTTTGTTTTGCTTGTACGTATTTTTAAAAGTAGTGGTTGCTGTTGAATTGGTTGGTGGTTTTCAATATTAAGCTTGTTGTTGAATTTGTTGGTTGCATGAATGGTTTTTTAAAAATCTTTTTGGTGTTTTTCAAAGTTGAGGTGGTTGCGAATGTGTTGGTGCTATTCAGTGTTGAGCTTGTTGAATGTGTTGCTTATTTTCAATATTCAGGATGTTGTTGAATTTGTTGGCGCTTTTCAATTTTGAGGTTGTTGATGAGTTTGTTGGTGTTTTTCAATGTTGAGGTTGTTGTTGAATTTGTTGTTGATTTTCAATATTGAGGATGTTGTTGAATTTGTTGGCGTTTTTCAATGTTGAGGTTGTTGTTGAGATTGTTGGTGTTTTTTAATGTTGTAGTTGTTGTTGAATTTGTTGGTGATTTTCAACATTGAGTTTGTTGTTGAATTTGTTGGTGTTATCAATTTTGAGGTTGTTGTTGAATTTATTGCTGTTTTTCAATGTTAATGTTGTTGAATTTGTTGGTGGTTTTCAATATTGAGTTTGTTGTTCAATTAGTTAGTGTTATCAATGTTTATTTTATGAAGTTCTTTGTATTTTTAAAAGTTGTTTGTTGTTGAATTTGTTGGTATTTTTCAAAGTTTAGGTGCTTGAATTTGTTGATGATTTTCAATATTAAGCTTATTCTTGAATTTGTTGGTGTCATGATGGTGTTTTTTTTAACTTTTTTGTGCTTTTCAAAGTTGAAGTTGTTGCGAATTTGTTGGTGATATGAAGTGTTGAGGTTGTTGAATTTGTTGGTGATTTTCAATATTGAGTTTGTTGTTGAATTTGTGGGTGTTATCAATGTTTTTTTTGTTGAACTTGTTTGTATTTCTAAAAGTTGAGGTTGTTTTTTGAATTTGTTGGTGTTTTTCAATGTTGAGGATGTTGTTGAATTTATTGGTATTTTTCAATGTTGATGCTTATGAATCTGTTGGTGGTTTTCAATATTTAGTTTGTTGTTGAATTTCTTGGTGTTATCAATGTTTTTTTTTGTCTTACTTGAACGTATTTTTAAAAGTAGAGGTTGCTGTTGAATTGGTTGGTGGTTTTCAATATTAAGCTTGTTGTTGAATTTGTTGGTTGCATGAATGTTTTTTAAAAATCTTTTTGGTGTTTTTCAAAGTTGAGGTGGTTGCGAATTTGTTGGTGCTTTTCAATGTTGAGGTTGTTGAATTTGTTGCTTATTTTCAATATTCAGGATGTTGTTGAATTTGTTTACGTTTTTCAATTTTGAGGTTGTTGATGAGTTTGTTGGTGTTTTTCAATGTTGAGGTTGTTGTTGAATTTGTTGGTGTTTTTCAATGTTTAGGTTGTTGTTGAATTTGTTGTTGTTTTTCATTGTTGAGGTGGTTGTTGAATTTGTTGGTGTTATGAATGTTTTTTGTTCAACTTGTTTGTATTTTTAAAAGTTAAGGTTTTTGCTGAATTTGTTGGTGTTTTTCAATGTTGAAATTGTTGAATTTGTTGCTGATATTCAAAGTTGTGGTTGTTGCTGAATATATTGGTGTTATCAATGTTTATTTTGTTGAACTTATTTGTACTTTTAAAAGTTGAGGTTGTTGTTGAATTTGTTTTGTGTTTTTCAATGTTGAGGTTGATGTTGAATTTATTGGTGTTCTTCAATGTTGATGTTGTTGAATTTGTTGGTGATTTTCAATATTGAGTTTGCTGTTGAATTTCTTGGTGTTAACAATGTTTTTTTTCGTTGAACTTGTATGAATTATTAAAAGTTGAGGTTCTTGTTGAATTTGTTGCTGCTTTTCAAAGTTTAAGTCGCTGAATTTGTTGGTGATTTTCCATTTTAATCTTGTTGTTGAATTTGTTTGTTTTCATGAATGCCTTTTTTAAAAACTTTTTTGTGTTTTGCAAAGTTGAGGTTGTTACGAATTTGATGGTGCTATAAAGTGTTGAGGTTGTTGAATTTGTTGCTGATTTTCAATATTCAGGATGTTGATAAATTTCTTGGCGTTTTTCAATGTTGAGGTTGTTGTTAAATTTGTTGTTGTTTTTCATTGTTGTGGTTGTTGTTGAATTTGTTGGTGTTATGAATGTGTTTTGTTCAACTTGTTTGAATGTTTATAAGTTAAGGTTGTTGTTGAATTTGTTGGTGTTTTTCAATGTTGAGGATGTTGAATTTGTTGGTGCTATTCAAAATTGTGGTTGTTGCTGAATATATTGGTGTTATCAATGTTTATTTTGTTAAACATTTTTGAACTTTTAAATGTTGAGGTTGTTGTTTAATTTGTTGGTGTTTTTCTACGTTGAGGCCGTTGAATTTGTTGATGATTTTAAATATTGAGGTTGTTGTTGAATTTGTTGGTGTTTTTCAACTTTGGTGTTGTTGAAATTGTTCGTGTTATCAATGGTTTATTTTGAACAGTTTTTTGTTTTTCAATGTTGAGGTTGTTGAATTTGCTGGTGAATTTCAATATTGAGGTTGTTGATGAATTTGTTGGAGTTATCAACGTTTATTTTGTTGAACTTTTTTGTACTTTTAAAAGTTGAGGTTGTTGTTGAAATTGTTTGGATTTTCAAAATTGAGGTTGTTGTTGCAATTGTTGGCGTATTTCAATGTTTTTGAACTTGTTGGTGTTATCAATGTTATTTTTTGAACTTTTTTGTATTTTTCAAAGTGGAAGTTGTTGTTGAATTTGTTGGTGTTTTTCCATGTCGAGGTTGCAGTTGAATTTGTTGGTGCTTTTCAATGTAGAGGTTGTTGTTGAACTTGTTGGTGATTTTCAATATTGAGGTTGTTGAATTTGTTGGTGATTTTCAATATTGAGGTTGTTGTTGAATTTGTTGGTGTTTTTCAATGTTGAGGTTGTTGTTGAATTTGTATGCAATTTTCAATATTGAGGTTGTTGTTGAATTTGTTGGTGTTATCAATGTTATTTTTTGAACTGTTTTGTATTTTTCAATGCTGAGGTTGTTGTTGAGTGTGTTGGTGTTATCAATGATTTTATTGTTCAACTTGTTTGTATTTTTTAAAGTTGAAGTTTTTATTGAATTTGTTCGTGCTTTTCAATGTTGAGGATGTAGTTGAATTTGTTGGTGATTTTCAATGATGACGTTGTAGTTGAATTTGTTGGTGATTTTCAATGTTGACGTTGTTGTTGAATTTGTTGGTGCTTTTCAATTTTGACGTTGTTGTTGAATTTGTTGGTGTTTTTCAAAGTTTAGATCGTTGGATTTGTTGGTTATTTTCAATATTAAGCTTATTGTTGAATTTGTTGGTGTCATGAATGGTTTTTTAAAAACTTTTTTCTGTTTTTCAAAATTGAAGTTGTTGCGAATTTGTTGGTGATATTCAATGTTGAGGTTGTTGAATTTGTTGGTGATTTTCAATATTGAGGATGTTGTTCATTTTGATGGCGTTTTTCAATGTTGAGGTTGTTGTTGAGATTGTGGGTGTTTTTAAATGTTGAGGTTGTTGTTGAATTTGTTGGTGATTTTCAACATTGAGTTTGTTGTTGAATTTGTTGGTGTTTTCAATGTTGAGGTTGTTGTTGAATTTATTGATGTTTTTCAATGTTAATGTTGTTGAATTTGTTGGTGGTTTTCTATATTGAGTTTGTTGTTGAATTTGTTGGTGTAATCAATGTTTTTTTTTTGAACTTGGTGTATTTTTAAATGTTGAGGTTGTTGTTGAATTGATTGGTGTTTTTCAATGTTGATGTTGATGAATTGGATGGTGGTTTTCAATATTGAGTTTGTTGTTGAATTTCTTGGTGTTATCAATGTTTTTTTTTGTTTTGCTTGTACGTATTTTTAAAAGTAGTGGTTGCTGTTGAATTGGTTGGTGGTTTTCAATATTAAGCTTGTTGTTGAATTTGTTGGTTGCATGAATGGTTTTTTAAAAATCTTTTTGGTGTTTTTCAAAGTTGAGGTGGTTGCGAATGTGTTGGTGCTATTCAGTGTTGAGGTTGTTGAATGTGTTGCTTATTTTCAATATTCAGGATGTTGTTGAATTTGTTGGCGCTTTTCAATTTTGAGGTTGTTGATGAGTTGGTTGGTGTTTTTCAATGTTGAGGTTGTTGTTGAATTTGTTGTTGATTTTCAATATTGAGGATATTGTTGAATTTGTTGGCGTTTTTCAATGTTGAGGTTGTTGTTGAGATTGTTGGTGTTTTTTAATGTTGTGGTTGTTGTTGAATTTGTTGGTGATTTTCAACATTGAGTTTGTTGTTGAATTTGTTGGTGTTATCAATTTTGAGGTTGTTGTTGAATTTATTGCTGTTTTTCAATGTTAATGTTGTTGAATTTGTTGGTGGTTTTCAATATTGAGTTTGTTGTTCAATTAGTAAGTGTTATCAATGTTTATTATATGAAGTTCTTTGTATTTTTAAAAGTTGTTTGTTGTTGAATTTGTTGGTATTTTTCAAAGTTTAGGTCGCTGAATTTGTTGGTGATTTTCAATTTTAATCTTGTTGTTTAATTTGTTTGTTTTCATGAATGCCTTTTTTAAAAACTTTTTTGTGTTTTGCAAAGTTGAGGTTGTTACGAATTTGTTGGTGCTATAAAGTGTTGAGGTTGTTGAATTTGTTGCTGATTTTCAATATTCAGGATGTTGATGAATTTATTGGCGTTTTTCAATGCTAAGGCTGTTGTTAAATTTGTTGTTGTTTTTCATTGTTGTGGTTGTTGTTGAATTTGTTGGTGTTATGAATGTATTTTGTTCAACTTGTTTGAATGTTTATAAGTTAAGGTTGTTGTTGAATTTGTTGGTGTTTTTCAATGTTGAGGATGTTGAATTTGTTGGTGCTATTCAAAATTGTGGTTGTTGCTGAATATATTGGTGTTATCAATGTTTATTTTGTTAAATATTTTTGAACTTTTAAATGTTGAGGTTGTTGTTTAATTTGTTGGTGTTTTTCTACGTTGAGGCCG
The DNA here is from genome assembly GCF_964194155.1 of Cetorhinus maximus. Taxonomy (NCBI): domain Eukaryota; kingdom Metazoa; phylum Chordata; class Chondrichthyes; order Lamniformes; family Cetorhinidae; genus Cetorhinus; species Cetorhinus maximus. The sequence goes on along the minus strand of NW_027596267.1, from coordinate 438,637 downwards.
TTGAATTTGTTGATGATTTTAAATATTGAGGTTGTTGTTGAATTTGTTGGTGTTTTTCAACGTTGGTGTTGTTGAATTTGTTCGTGTTATCAATGGTTTATTTTGAACAGTTTTTTTGTTTTTCAATGTTGAGGCTGTTGAATTTTCTGGTGAATTTCAATATTGAGGTTGTTGATGAATTTGTTGGAGTTATCAACGTTTATTTTGTTGAACTTTTTTGTACTTTTAAAAGTTGAGGTTGTTGTTGAAATTGTTTGGATTTTCAATATTGAGGTTGTTGTTGCAATTGTTGGCGTTTTTCAATGTTGTTGAACTTGTTGGTGTTATCAATGTTATTTTTTGAACTTTTTTGTATTTTTCAAATTGGAAGTTGTTGTTGAATTTGTTGGTGTTTTTCCATGTCGAGGTTGCAGTTGAATTTGTTGGTGCTTTTCAATGTAGAGGTTGTTGTTGAATTTGTTGGTGATTTTCAATATTGAGGTTGTTGAATTTGTTGGTGATTTTCAATATTGAGGTTGTTGTTGAATTTGTTGGTGTTTTTCAATGTTGAGGTTGTTGTTGAATTTGTTGGTGTTATCAACGTTATTTTTTGAACTGTTTTGTATTTTTCAATGCTGAGGTTGTTGTTGAATGTGTTGGTGTTATCAATGATTTTATTGTTCAACTTGTTTGTAATTTTTAAAGTTGAAGTTTTTATTGAATTTGTTCGTGCTTTTCAATGTTGACGTTGTTGTTGAATTTGTTGGTGTTTTTCTATGTTGACGTTGTTGTTGAATTTGTTAGTGTTTTTCAACGTTGAGGTTGTTGAATTTGTTGGTGATTTTCAATATTGAGTTTGATGTTCAATTTGTTGGTGTTATTTTTTTTTGAATTTTTTTTTAAAGTTGTTTGTTGTTGTATTGGTTGGTGTTTTTCAAGGTTTAGATCGTTGGATTTGTTGGTTATTTTCAATATTAAGCTTATTGTTGAATTTGTTGGTGTCATGAATGGTTTTTTAAAAACTTTTTTCTGTTTTTCAAAGTTGAAGTTGTTGCGAATTTGTTGGTGATATTCAGTGTTGAGGTTGTTGAATTTGTTGTTGATTTTCAATATTGAGGATGTTGTTGAATTTGATGGCGTTTTTCAATGTTGAGGTTGTTGTTGAGATTGTGGGTGTTTTTAAATGTTGAGGTTGTGGTTGAATTTGTTGGTGGTTTTCAACATTGAGTTTGTTGTTGAAATTGTTGGTGTTATCAATGTTGAGGTTGTTGTTGAATTTATTGATGTTTTTCAATGTTAATGTTGCTGAATTTGTTGGTGGTTTTCTATATTGAGTTTGTTGTTGAATTTGTTGGTGTTATCAATGTTTTTTTGTTGAACTTGGTGTATTTTTAAATGTTGAGGTTGTTGTTGAATTTATTGATGTTTTTCAATGTTGATGTTGTTGAATTTGTTGGTGATTTTCAATATTGAGTTTGTTGTTCAATTAGTTAGTGTTATCAATGTTTATTTTATGAAGTTGTTTGTATTTTTAAAAGTTGTTTGTTGTTGAATTTGTTGGTGTTTTTCAAAGTTTAGGTCGTTGAATTTGTTGATGATTTTCAATATTAAGCTTATTCTTGAATTTTTTAGTGCCATGATAGTGTTTTTTAAACTTTTTTGTGCTTTTCAAAGTGGAGTTGTTGCGAATTTGTTGGTGATATTAAGTGTTGAGGTTGTTGAATTTGTTGGTGACGTTCAATATTGAGTTTGTTGTTGAATTTGTGGGTGTTATCAATGTTTTTTTTGTTGAACTTGTTTGTATTTCTAAAAGTTGAGGTTGTTTTTGAATTTGTTGGTGTTTTTCAATGTTGAGGATGTTGTTGTATTTATTGGTGTTTTTCAATGTTGATGTTGATGAATTTGATGGTGGTTTTCATTACTGAGTTTGTTGTTGAATTTCTTGGTGTTATCAATGTTTTTTTTTGTTTTGCTTGTACGAATTTTTAAAAGTAGTGGTTGCTGTTGAATTGGTTGGTGGTTTTCAATATTAAGCTTGTTGTTGAATTTGTTGGTTGCATGAATGGTTTTTTAAAAATCTTTTTGGTGTTTTTCAAAGTTGAGGTGGTTGCGAATGTGTTGGTGCTATTCAGTGTTGAGGTTGTTGAATGTGTTGCTTTTTTTCAAATTCAGGATGTTGTTGAATTTGTTGGCATTTTTCAATTTTGAGTTTGTTGATGAGTTTGTTGGTGTTTTTCAATGTTGAGGTTGTTGTTGAATTTGTTGTTGATTTTCAATATTGAGGATGTTGTTGAATTTGTTGGCGTTTTTCAATGTTGAGGTTGTTGTTGAGATTGTTGGTGTTTTTAAATGTTGTGGTTGTTGTTGAATTTGATGTTGATTTTCAACATTGAGTTTGTTGTTGAATTTGTTGGTGTTATCAATTTTGAGGTTGTTGTTGAATTTATTGATGTTTTTCAGTGTTAATGTTGTTGAATTTGTTGTTGTTATCAATGTTTTTTTTCGTTGAACTTGTTTTTATTTCTTAATGTTGAGGTTGTTGTTGAATTTATTGATGTTTTTCAATGTTGATGTTGTTGAATTTGTTGGTGATTTTCAATATTGAGTTTGTTGTTCAATTAGTTAGTGTTATCAATGTTTATTTTATGAAGTTGTTTGTATTTTTAAAAGTTGTTTGTTGTTGAATTTGTTGGTGTTTTTCAAAGTTTAGGTCGTTGAATTTGTTGATGATTTTCAATATTAAGCTTATTCTTGAATTTGTTTATGTCATGATGGTGTTTTTTTTAACTTTTTTGTGCTTTTCAAAGTTGAAGTTGTTGCGAATTTGTTGGTGATATTAAGTGTTGAGGTTGTTGAATTTGTTGGTGATTTTCAATATTGAGTTTGTTGTTGAATTTGTGGGTGTTATCAATGTTTTTTTTTGTTGAACTTGTTTGTATTTCTAAAAGTTGAGGTTGTTTTTTGATATTGTTGGTGTTTTTCAATGTTGAGGATGTTGTTGAATTTATTGGTGTTTTTCAGTGTTGATGTTGATGAATTTGTTGGTGGTTTTCAATATTGAGTTTGTTGTTGAATTTCTTGGTGTTGTCAATGTTTTTTTTTGTTTTACTTGTACGTATTTCTAAAATTAGCGGTTGCTGTTGAATTGGTTGGTGGTTTTCAATATTAAGCTTGTTCTTGAATTTGTTGGTTGCATGAATGGTTTTTTAAAAATCTTTTTGTTTTTTTTCAAAGTTGAGGTAGTTGCGAATTTGTTGGTGCTATTCAGTGTTGAGGGTGTTGAATTTGTTGCTTATCTTCAATATTCAGGATGTTGTTGAATTTGTTGGCGTTTTTCAATTTTGAGGTTGTTGACGAGTTTGTTGGTGTTTTTCAATGTTTAGGTTGTTGTTGAATTTGTTGGTGTTTTTCAATGTTGAGGTTGTTGTTGAATTTGTTGGTGTTTTTCAATGTTGAGGTTGTTGTTGAATTTGTTGTTGTTTTTCATTGTTGAGGTTGTTGTTGAATTTGTTGGTGTTATGAATGTTTTTTGTTCAACTTGTTTGTATTTTTAAAAGTTAAGGTTTTTGCTTAATTTGTTGGTGTTTTTCAATGTTGAAATTGTTGAATTTGTTGCTGATATTCAAAGATGTGGTTGTTGCTGAATATATTGGTGTTATCAATGTTTATTTTGTTGAACTTATTTGTACTTTTATAAGTTGAGGTTGTTGTTGAATTTGTTTTGTGTTTTTCAATGTTGAGGTTGATGTTGAATTTATTGGTGTTTTTCAATGTTGATGTTGTTGAATTTGTTGGTGATTTTCAATATTGAGTTTGTTGTTGAATTTCTTGGTGTTAACAATGTTTTTTTTCGTTGAACTTGTATGTATTTTTAAAAGTTGAGGTTCTTGTTGAATTTGTTGCTGTTTTTCAAAGTTTAGGTCGCTGAATTTGTTGGTGATTTTCCATTTTAATCTTGTTGTTGAATTTTTTTGTTTTCATGAATGCCTTTTTTAAAAACTTTTTTGTGTTTTGCAAAGTTGAGGTTGTTACGAATTTGTTGGTGCTATAAAGTGTTGAGGTTGTTGAATTTGTTGCTGATTTTCAATATTCAGGATGTTGATGAATTTATTGGCGTTTTTCAATGTTGAGGTTGTTGTTAAATTTGTTGTTGTTTTTCATTGTTGTGGTTGTTGTTGAATTTGTTGGTGTTATGAATGTATTTTGTTCAACTTGTTTGAATGTTTATAAGTTAAGGTTGTTGTTGAATTTGTTGGTGTTTTTCAATGTTGAGGATGTTGAATTTGTTGGTGCTATTCAAAATTGTGGTTGTTGCTGAATATATTGGTGTTATCAATGTTTATTTTGTTAAATATTTATGAACTTTTAAATGTTGAGGTTGTTGTTTAATTTGTTGGTGTTTTTCAACGTTGAGGCCGTTGAATTTGTCGACGATTTTAAATATTGAGGTTGTTGTTGAATTTGTTGGTGTTTTTCAACGTTGGTGTTGTTGAATTTGTCCGTGTTATCAATGTTTTCTTTTGAACTGTTTTTTGTTTTTCAATGTTGAGGTTGTTTAATTTGCTGGTGATTTTCAATATTGAGGTTGTTGATGAATTTGTTGGCGTTATCAACGTTTATTTTGTTGAACTTTTTTGTACTTTTAAAAGTTGAGCTTATTGTTGAAATTGTTTGGATTTTCAATATTGAGGTTCATGTTGAAATTGTTGGCGTTTTTCAATGTTGTTGAACTTGTTGGTGTTATCAATGTTATTTTTTGAACTTTTTTGTATTTTTCAAAGTGGAAGTTGTTGTTGAATTTGTTGGTGTTTTTCCATGTCGAGGTTGTCGTTGAATTTGTTGGTGTTTTTCAATGTTGAGGTTGTTGTTAATTTTTTTGGTTTTTTTCATTGTTCAGGTTGTTGATGAATTTGCTGGCGTTTTTCAAACATGATGTTGTTGTTGAATTTGTTGGTGTTATGAATGTTTTTTTTCAACTTTTTTGTGTTTTTCAAAGTTGAGCTTGTTACGAAATTGTCGGTGATATTCAGCGTTAAGGTTGTTGAATTTGTTGGTGACTTTCAATATTGATTTTGTTGTTGAATTTGTTGTCGTTTTTCAATGATGAGGTTGTTCTTGAATTTGTTGGTGTGTTTCAATGTTGAGGTTGTTTGTTGAATTTGTTGGTGTTTTTCAATGATGAGGTTATGGTTGAATTTGTTGGTGTTTTTATTAGTTGAGGTTGTTGTTGAATTTGTTGGTGTTGTCAATGTTTATTTTGCTGAACTTTTTTGTAATTTTAAAAGTTGATGTTGATTTTGAAGTTGTTTGTGTTTTTCATTTTTGAGGTTGTTGTTGAATTTGTTGGCGTTTTTCAATGTTGAGGTTGTTGTTGAATTTTGAGGTATTTTTCATTGTTGAGCTTGTTGTTGAATTTGTTGGTATTATCAATGTTGTTTTTTGAACTTTTTTGTACTTTTAAAAGTTGAGGTAGTTGTTGCATTTGTTGGTTTTTTTCAATGATGAGGTTGTTGTTGAATTTGTTGGTGATTTTCAATATTGAGGTTGTAGTTGAATTTGTTGTTTTTGTCAATATTTATTTTGTTGAACCTTTTTGTAGTTTTAAATGTTGAGTTTGTTGTTGAATTTGTTGGTGTTTTTCAATGTTGAGGCTGTTGTTGATTTTTTTGTTTTTTTTCATTGTTCAGGTTGTTGATGAATTTGCTGGCGTTTTTCAATGTTGATGTTGTTGTTGAATTTGTTGGTGTTTTTCAATATTAAGGTTGTTGTTGAATCTGTTGGTGTTTTCCAATGTTGAGGTTGTTCAATTTGTTGGTGATTATCAATATTGAGGTTGTTGTTGAATTTGTTGATTTTATCAATGTTCTTTTTTAAACATTTTCTCTGGTTTTTAAAGTTGAGATTGTTGTTGAATTTGATGGTGTTTTTCAATGTTGAGGTTGTTGTTGAATTTGTTGGTGTTATCAATGTTATTTTTTGAACTTTTTTCAATTTTTCAATGTTGAGGTTGTTGTTGAATTTGTTGGTATTTGTCAATGTTGCGGTTGTTGTTGAATTATTTGTTGCTTTTCATTGTTGAGGTTGTTGAAGTTGTTGGTGTTTTTCAATGTTGAGGTTGTTGTTGAATTTGTTGCTGATTTTCAATATTGAGGTTGTTGATGAATTTGTTGGCGTTTTTCAATGTTGAGGTTGTTGTTTAATTTGTTGGTGATATTCAATAATGAGATTGTTGTTGAAGTTGTTGGTGTTATCAATGCTATTTATTGAACTTTTATGTGTTTATCAATATTGAGGTTGTTGTTGAATTGGTTGGTGTTATCAATGTTTTCTTTTGAACTGTTTTGTGTTTTTCAATGTTGAGGTTGTTGAATTTGCTGGTGATTTTCAATATTGAGGTTGTTATTGAATTTTTTGGTGCTGTTAATTGTTGAGGTTGTTGTTGAATTTGTAGGGTTTGTCAATGGTTTTTTTTAACTTTGTTGTGTTTTTCAAAGTAGAGGTTGTTTCTGCATTTATTGGTGTTATCACTGTTTATTTTGTTGAACATTTTTGTACTTTTAAATGTTGAGGTTGATTTTGAATGTTTTGGTGTTTTTCATTGTTGAGGTTGTCGTTTAATTTGTTGGTGGTTTTCAATGTTGAGGTTGTTATTGAATTTTTTGGTGATGTTTATTGTTGAGGTTGTTCTTGAATTTGTACGGTTTGTCAATCGTTTTTTTTTTAATTTTCTGTGTTTTTCAAAGTTGAGGTTGATGCTGAATTTATTGGTGTTATCACTGTTTATTTTGTTGAACTTTTTTGTAATTTTAAAAGTTGAGGTTGGTTTTGAATTTGTTGGTGTTTTTCATTGTTGAGGTTGTCGTTGAAATTGTTGGCGTTTTTCAATGTTGAGGCTGTTGTTGAATTTTTTGGTGTTTTTCATTGTTGAGGTTGTTGTTGAATTTGTTGGTGTTATCAATGTTCTTTTTTCAACTTTTTTGTACTTTTAAAAGTTGAGGTTGTTTTTGAATTTGTTGTTTTTTTTCAATGTTGACGTTGTTATTGAATTGGATGGTATGTTTCAATGTTGAGTTTGTAGTTGAATTTGTTGGTGTTATCAATGTTTTTTTTGTTGAACTTGGTTGTATTTTTAAAAGTTGAGTTTGTTGTTGAATTTGTTGGTGTTTTTCAATGTTGAGGTTGTTGTTGAATTTATTGCTGTTTTTCAGTGTTGATGTTGTTGAATTTGTTGGTGATTTTCAATGTTGAGTTTGAAGTTCAATTAGTGTTATCAATGTTTTTGTTTGAATTTGTTTGTATTTTTAAAATTTGTTTGTTGTTGAATTTGTTGGTGTTTTTCAAAGTTTAGGTCTTTGAATTTGTTGGTGATTTTCAATATTAAGCTTATTGTTGAATTTGTTGGTGTCATGATGGTTTTTTTTTAACTTTTTTGTGTTTTTCAAAGTTGAAGTTGTTGCGAATTTGTTGGTGATATTCAGTGTTGAGGTTGTTGAATTTATGGTGATTTTCAATATTGAGTTAGTTGTTGAATTTCTTGGTGTTAACAATGTTTTTTTTCGTTGAACTTGTATGTATTTTTAAAAGTTGAGGTTCTTGTTGAATTTGTTGCTGTTTTTCAAAGTTTAGGTCGCTGAATTTGTTTGTGATTTTCAACATTAATCTTGTTGTTGAATTTGTTTGTTTTCCTGAATTGCTTTTTTAAAAACTTTTTTGTGTTTTGCAAAGTTGAGGTTGTTACGAATTTGTTGGTGCTATAAAGTGTTGAGGTTGTTGAATTTCTTGCTTATTTTCAATATTCAGGATGTTGTTGTATTTGTGGGCCTTTTTCAATTTTGAGGATTTTGATGTGTTTGTTGGTGTTTTTCAATGTTGAGGTTGTTGTTGAATTTGTTGGTGTTTTTCAATGTTGAGGTTGTTGTTGAATTTGTATTCAATTTTCAGTATTGAGGTTGTTGTTGAATTTGTTGGTTTTATCAATGTTATTTTTTGAACTGTTTTGTATTTTTCAATGCTGAGGTTGTTGTTGAATGTGTTGGTGTAATCAATGATTTTTTTGTTCAACTTGTTTGTATTTTTTAAAGTTGAAGTTTTTGTTGAATTTGTTGGTGTTTTGCAAAGGTTAGGGTTTTATTGAATATTTTGGTGTTTTCATTGTTGAGGTTGTTTTTAAATTTGTTAGTGTTTTTCAATGTTGAGGTTATTATTGAATTTGTTGGTGATTTTCAATATTGAGGTTGTAGTTGAATTTGTTGTTTTTGTCAATATTTATTTTGTTGAACCTTTTTGTAGTTTTAAATGTTGAGTTTGTTGTTGAATTTGTTGGTGTTTTTCAATGTTGAGGTTGTTGTTGATTTTTTTGTTTTTTTTCATTGTTCAGGTTGTTGATGAATTTGCTGGCGTTTTTCAATGTTGATGTTGTTGTTGAATTTGTTGGTGTTTTTCAATATTAAGGTTGTTGTTGAATCTGTTGGTGTTTTCCAATGTTGAGGTTGTTCAATTTGTTGGTGATTATCAATATTGAGGTTGTTGTTGAATTTGTTGATTTTATCAATGTTCTTTTTTAAACATTTTCTCTGGTTTTTAAAGTTGAGGTTGTTGTTGAATTTGTTGGTGTTATCAATGTTATTTTTTGAACTTTTTTCAATTTTTCAATGTTGAGGTTGTTGTTGAATTTGTTGGTATTTGTCAATGTTGCGGTTGTTGTTGAATTATTTGTTGCTTTTCATTGTTGAGGTTGTTGAAGTTGTTGGTGTTTTTCAATGTTGAGGTTGTTGTTGAATTTGTTGCTGATTTTCAATATTGAGGTTGTTGATGAATTTGTTGGCGTTTTTCAATGTTGAGGTTGTTGTTTAATTTGTTGGTGATATTCAATAATGAGATTGTTGTTGAAGTTGTTGGTGTTATCAATGCTATTTATTGAACTTTTATGTGTTTATCAATATTGAGGTTGTTGTTGAATTTGTTGGTATTTTTCAATGTTGAGGTTGTTGTTGAATTTGTTGTTTTTTTTATTTTTGAGGTTGTTGTTGAATATGTTGCTGTTTTTCAATGTTGAGGTTGTTGTTGAATTTGTTGGTGATTTTCAATATTGTGGTTGTTGTTGAATTTGTTGCTGTTATCAATATTAATTTTTGAACTTTTTTTTATTTTTGAAAGTTGAGCTTATTGTTCAATTTGTTGGTTTTCTTCAATGTTGAGGTTGTTTGTTGAATTTATTGCTGTTTTTCAGTGTTGAGGTTGTTGTTTAATTTGTTTGTTACTTTCAATATACAGGTTGTTGTTGAATTTGTTCATTTTATCAATGATCTTTTTTGAACTTTTTTCTAGTTTTAAATTTTGAGGTTGTTGTTGAAATTGTTGGTCTTTTTCAATGTTGAGGTTGTTGTTGAATTTGTTGGTATTTTTAAATGTTGAGGTTGTGGTTGAATTTGTTGGTGTTTTTCAATGTTGAGGTTGTCGTTGAATTTGTTGGTCTTTTTCATTGTTGAGGATGTTGTTGAATTTGTTGGTGTTATGAATGTTTTTTGTTCAACTTGTTTGTATTTTTAAAAGTTGAGTTTGTTGTTGAATTTGTTGGTGTTTTTCAATGTTGAGGTTGTTGTTGAATTTATTGCTGTTTTTCAGTGTTGATGTTGTTGAATTTGTTGGTGATTTTCAATGTTGAGTTTGAAGTTCAATTAGTGTTATCAATGTTTTTGTTTGAATTTGTTTGTATTTTTAAAATTTGTTTGTTGTTGAATTTGTTGGTGTTTTTCAAAGTTTAGGTCTTTGAATTTGTTGGTGATTTTCAATATTAAGCTTATTGTTGAATTTGTTGGTGTCATGATGGGTTTTTTTTAACTTTTTTGTGTTTTTCAAAGTTGAAGTTGTTGCGAATTTGTTGGTGATATTCAGTGTTGAGGTTGTTGAATTTATGGTGATTTTCAATATTGAGTTAGTTGTTGAATTTCTTGGTGTTAACAATGTTTTTTTTCGTTGAACTTGTATGTATTTTTAAAAGTTGAGGTTCTTGTTGAATTTGTTGCTGTTTTTCAAAGTTTAGGTCGCTGAATTTGTTTGTGATTTTCAACATTAATCTAGTTGTTGAATTTGTTTGTTTTCCTGAATTGCTTTTTTAAAAACTTTTTTGTGTTTTGCAAAGTTGAGGTTGTTACGAATTTGTTGGTGCTATAAAGTGTTGAGGTTGTTGAATTTCTTGCTTATTTTCAATATTCAGGATGTTGTTGTATTTGTGGGCCTTTTTCAATTTTGAGGATTTTGATGTGTTTGTTGGTGTTTTTCAATGTTGAGGTTGTTGTTGAATTTGTTGGTGTTTTTCAATGTTGAGGTTGTTGTTGAATTTGTATTCAATTTTCAATATTGAGGTTGTTGTTGAATTTGTTGGTTTTATCAATGTTATTTTTTGAACTGTTTTGTATTTTTCAATGCTGAGGTTGTTGTTGAATGTGTTGGTGTAATCAATGATTTTTTTGTTCAACTTGTTTGTATTTTTTAAAGTTGAAGTTTTTGTTGAATTTGTTGGTGTTTTGCAAAGGTTAGGGTTTTATTGAATATTTTGGTGTTTTCATTGTTGAGGTTGTTTTTAAATTTGTTGGTGTTTTTCAATGTTGAGGTTATTATTGAATTTGTTGGTGATTTTCAATATTGAGGTTGTAGTTGAATTTGTTGTTTTTGTCAATATTTATTTTGTTGAACCTTTTTGTAGTTTTAAATGTTGAGTTTGTTGTTGAATTTGTTGGTGTTTTTCAATGTTGAGGCTGTTGTTGATTTTTTTGTTTTTTTTCATTGTTCAGGTTGTTGATGAATTTGCTGGCGTTTTTCAATGTTGATGTTGTTGTTGAATTTGTTGGTGTTTTTCAATATTAAGGTTGTTGTTGAATCTGTTGGTGTTTTCCAATGTTGAGGTTGTTCAATTTGTTGGTGATTATCAATATTGAGGTTGTTGTTGAATTTGTTGATTTTATCAATGTTCTTTTTTAAACATTTTCTCTGGTTTTTAAAGTTGAGATTGTTGTTGAATTTGATGGTGTTTTTCAATGTTGAGGTTGTTGTTGAATTTGTTGGTGTTATCAATGTTATTTTTTGAACTTTTTTCAATTTTTCAATGTTGAGGTTGTTGTTGAATTTGTTGGTATTTGTCAATGTTGCGGTTGTTGTTGAATTATTTGTTGCTTTTCATTGTTGAGGTTGTTGAAGTTGTTGGTGTTTTTCAATGTTGAGGTTGTTGTTGAATTTGTTGCTGATTTTCAATATTGAGGTTGTTGATGAATTTGTTGGCGTTTTTCAATGTTGAGGTTGTTGTTTAATTTGTTGGTGATATTCAATAATGAGATTGTTGTTGAAGTTGTTGGTGTTATCAATGCTATTTATTGAACTTTTATGTGTTTATCAATATTGAGGTTGTTGTTGAATTGGTTGGTGTTATCAATGTTTTCTTTTGAACTGTTTTGTGTTTTTCAATGTTGAGGTTGTTGAATTTGCTGGTGATTTTCAATATTGAGGTTGTTATTGAATTTTTTGGTGCTGTTAATTGTTGAGGTTGTTGTTGAATTTGTAGGGTTTGTCAATGGTTTTTTTTAACTTTGTTGTGTTTTTCAAAGTAGAGGTTGTTTCTGCATTTATTGGTGTTATCACTGTTTATTTTGTTGAACATTTTTGTACTTTTAAATGTTGAGGTTGATTTTGAATGTTTTGGTGTTTTTCATTGTTGAGGTTGTCGTTTAATTTGTTGGTGGTTTTCAATGTTGAGGTTGTTATTGAATTTTTTGGTGATGTTTATTGTTGAGGTTGTTCTTGAATTTGTACGGTTTGTCAATCGTTTTTTTTTTAATTTTCTGTGTTTTTCAAAGTTGAGGTTGATGCTGAATTTATTGGTGTTATCACTGTTTATTTTGTTGAACTTTTTTGTAATTTTAAAAGTTGAGGTTGGTTTTGAATTTGTTGGTGTTTTTCATTGTTGAGGTTGTCGTTGAAATTGTTGGCGTTTTTCAATGTTGAGGCTGTTGTTGAATTTTTTGGTGTTTTTCATTGTTGAGGTTGTTGTTGAATTTGTTGGTGTTATCAATGTTCTTTTTTCAACTTTTTTGTACTTTTAAAAGTTGAGGTTGTTTTTGAATTTGTTGTTTTTTTTCAATGTTGACGTTGTTATTGAATTGGATGGTATGTTTCAATGTTGAGTTTGTAGTTGAATTTGTTGGTGTTATCAATGTTTTTTTTGTTGAACTTGGTTGTATTTTTAAAAGTTGAGTTTGTTGTTGAATTTGTTGGTGTTTTTCAATGTTGAGGTTGTTGTTGAATTTATTGCTGTTTTTCAGTGTTGATGTTGTTGAATTTGTTGGTGATTTTCAATGTTGAGTTTGAAGTTCAATTAGTGTTATCAATGTTTTTGTTTGAATTTGTTTGTATTTTTAAAATTTGTTTGTTGTTGAATTTGTTGGTGTTTTTCAAAGTTTAGGTCTTTGAATTTGTTGGTGATTTTCAATATTAAGCTTATTGTTGAATTTGTTGGTGTCATGATGGTTTTTTTTTAACTTTTTTGTGTTTTTCAAAGTTGAAGTTGTTGCGAATTTGTTGGTGATATTCAGTGTTGAGGTTGTTGAATTTATGGTGATTTTCAATATTGAGTTAGTTGTTGAATTTCTTGGTGTTAACAATGTTTTTTTTCGTTGAACTTGTATGTATTTTTAAAAGTTGAGGTTCTTGTTGAATTTGTTGCTGTTTTTCAAAGTTTAGGTCGCTGAATTTGTTTGTGATTTTCAACATTAATCTTGTTGTTGAATTTGTTTGTTTTCCTGAATTGCTTTTTTAAAAACTTTTTTGTGTTTTGCAAAGTTGAGGTTGTTACGAATTTGTTGGTGCTATAAAGTGTTGAGGTTGTTGAATTTCTTGCTTATTTTCAATATTCAGGATGTTGTTGTATTTGTGGGCCTTTTTCAATTTTGAGGATTTTGATGTGTTTGTTGGTGTTTTTCAATGTTGAGGTTGTTGTTGAATTTGTTGGTGTTTTTCAATGTTGAGGTTGTTGTTGAATTTGTATTCAATTTTCAGTATTGAGGTTGTTGTTGAATTTGTTGGTTTTATCAATGTTATTTTTTGAACTGTTTTGTATTTTTCAATGCTGAGGTTGTTGTTGAATGTGTTGGTGTAATCAATGATTTTTTTGTTCAACTTGTTTGTATTTTTTAAAGTTGAAGTTTTTGTTGAATTTGTTGGTGTTTTGCAAAGGTTAGGGTTTTATTGAATATTTTGGTGTTTTCATTGTTGAGGTTGTTTTTAAATTTGTTGGTGTTTTTCAATGTTGAGGTTATTATTGAATTTGTTGGTGATTTTCAATATTGAGGTTGTAGTTGAATTTGTTGTTTTTGTCAATATTTATTTTGTTGAACCTTTTTGTAGTTTTAAATGTTGAGTTTGTTGTTGAATTTGTTGGTGTTTTTCAATGTTGAGGCTGTTGTTGATTTTTTTGTTTTTTTTCATTGTTCAGGTTGTTGATGAATTTGCTGGCGTTTTTCAATGTTGATGTTGTTGTTGAATTTGTTGGTGTTTTTCAATATTAAGGTTGTTGTTGAATCTGTTGGTGTTTTCCAATGTTGAGGTTGTTCAATTTGTTGGTGATTATCAATATTGAGGTTGTTGTTGAATTTGTTGATTTTATCAATGTTCTTTTTTAAACATTTTCTCTGGTTTTTAAAGTTGAGATTGTTGTTGAATTTGATGGTGTTTTTCAATGTTGAGGTTGTTGTTGAATTTGTTGGTGTTATCAATGTTATTTTTTGAACTTTTTTCAATTTTTCAATGTTGAGGTTGTTGTTGAATTTGTTGGTATTTGTCAATGTTGCGGTTGTTGTTGAATTATTTGTTGCTTTTCATTGTTGAGGTTGTTGAAGTTGTTGGTGTTTTTCAATGTTGAGGTTGTTGTTGAATTTGTTGCTGATTTTCAATATTGAGGTTGTTGATGAATTTGTTGGCGTTTTTCAATGTTGAGGTTGTTGTTTAATTTGTTGGTGATATTCAATAATGAGATTGTTGTTGAAGTTGTTGGTGTTATCAATGCTATTTATTGAACTTTTATGTGTTTATCAATATTGAGGTTGTTGTTGAATTGGTTGGTGTTATCAATGTTTTCTTTTGAACTGTTTTGTGTTTTTCAATGTTGAGGTTGTTGAATTTGCTGGTGATTTTCAATATTGAGGTTGTTATTGAATTTTTTGGTGCTGTTAATTGTTGAGGTTGTTGTTGAATTTGTAGGGTTTGTCAATGGTTTTTTTTAACTTTGTTGTGTTTTTCAAAGTAGAGGTTGTTTCTGCATTTATTGGTGTTATCACTGTTTATTTTGTTGAACATTTTTGTACTTTTAAATGTTGAGGTTGATTTTGAATGTTTTGGTGTTTTTCATTGTTGAGGTTGTCGTTTAATTTGTTGGTGGTTTTCAATGTTGAGGTTGTTATTGAATTTTTTGGTGATGTTTATTGTTGAGGTTGTTCTTGAATTTGTACGGTTTGTCAATCGTTTTTTTTTTAATTTTCTGTGTTTTTCAAAGTTGAGGTTGATGCTGAATTTATTGGTGTTATCACTGTTTATTTTGTTGAACTTTTTTGTAATTTTAAAAGTTGAGGTTGGTTTTGAATTTGTTGGTGTTTTTCATTGTTGAGGTTGTCGTTGAAATTGTTGGCGTTTTTCAATGTTGAGGCTGTTGTTGAATTTTTTGGTGTTTTTCATTGTTGAGGTTGTTGTTGAATTTGTTGGTGTTATCAATGTTCTTTTTTCAACTTTTTTGTACTTTTAAAAGTTGAGGTTGTTTTTGAATTTGTTGTTTTTTTTCAATGTTGACGTTGTTATTGAATTGGATGGTATGTTTCAATGTTGAGTTTGTAGTTGAATTTGTTGGTGTTATCAATGTTTTTTTTGTTGAACTTGGTTGTATTTTTAAAAGTTGAGTTTGTTGTTGAATTTGTTGGTGTTTTTCAATGTTGAGGTTGTTGTTGAATTTATTGCTGTTTTTCAGTGTTGATGTTGTTGAATTTGTTGGTGATTTTCAATGTTGAGTTTGAAGTTCAATTAGTGTTATCAATGTTTTTGTTTGAATTTGTTTGTATTTTTAAAATTTGTTTGTTGTTGAATTTGTTGGTGTTTTTCAAAGTTTAGGTCTTTGAATTTGTTGGTGATTTTCAATATTAAGCTTATTGTTGAATTTGTTGGTGTCATGATGGTTTTTTTTTAACTTTTTTGTGTTTTTCAAAGTTGAAGTTGTTGCGAATTTGTTGGTGATATTCAGTGTTGAGGTTGTTGAATTTATGGTGATTTTCAATATTGAGTTAGTTGTTGAATTTCTTGGTGTTAACAATGTTTTTTTTCGTTGAACTTGTATGTATTTTTAAAAGTTGAGGTTCTTGTTAAATTTGTTGCTGTTTTTCAAAGTTTAGGTCGCTGAATTTGTTTGTGATTTTCAACATTAATCTTGTTGTTGAATTTGTTTGTTTTCCTGAATTGCTTTTTTAAAAACTTTTTTGTGTTTTGCAAAGTTGAGGTTGTTACGAATTTGTTGGTGCTATAAAGTGTTGAGGTTGTTGAATTTCTTGCTTATTTTCAATATTCAGGATGTTGTTGTATTTGTGGGCCTTTTTCAATTTTGAGGATTTTGATGTGTTTGTTGGTGTTTTTCAATGTTGAGGTTGTTGTTGAATTTGTTGGTGTTTTTCAATGTTGAGGTTGTTGTTGAATTTGTATTCAATTTTCAGTATTGAGGTTGTTGTTGAATTTGTTGGTTTTATCAATGTTATTTTTTGAACTGTTTTGTATTTTTCAATGCTGAGGTTGTTGTTGAATGTGTTGGTGTAATCAATGATTTTTTTGTTCAACTTGTTTGTATTTTTTAAAGTTGAAGTTTTTGTTGAATTTGTTGGTGTTTTGCAAAGGTTAGGGTTTTATTGAATATTTTGGTGTTTTCATTGTTGAGGTTGTTTTTAAATTTGTTGGTGTTTTTCAATGTTGAGGTTATTATTGAATTTGTTGGTGATTTTCAATATTGAGGTTGTAGTTGAATTTGTTGTTTTTGTCAATATTTATTTTGTTGAACCTTTTTGTAGTTTTAAATGTTGAGTTTGTTGTTGAATTTGTTGGTGTTTTTCAATGTTGAGGTTGTTGTTGATTTTTTTGTTTTTTTTCATTGTTCAGGTTGTTGATGAATTTGCTGGCGTTTTTCAATGTTGATGTTGTTGTTGAATTTGTTGGTGTTTTTCAATATTAAGGTTGTTGTTGAATCTGTTGGTGTTGTCCAATGTTGAGGTTGTTCAATTTGTTGGTGATTATCAATATTGAGGTTGTTGTTGAATTTGTTGATTTTATCAATGTTCTTTTTTAAACATTTTCTCTGGTTTTTAAAGTTGAGGTTGTTGTTGAATTTGTTGGTGTTATCAATGTTATTTTTTGAACTTTTTTCAATTTTTCAATGTTGAGGTTGTTGTTGAATTTGTTGGTATTTGTCAATGTTGCGGTTGTTGTTGAATTATTTGTTGCTTTTCATTGTTGAGGTTGTTGAAGTTGTTGGTGTTTTTCAATGTTGAGGTTGTTGTTGAATTTGTTGCTGATTTTCAATATTGAGGTTGTTGATGAATTTGTTGGCGTTTTTCAATGTTGAGGTTGTTGTTTAATTTGTTGGTGATATTCAATAATGAGATTGTTGTTGAAGTTGTTGGTGTTATCAATGCTATTTATTGAACTTTTATGTGTTTATCAATATTGAGGTTGTTGTTGAATTTGTTGGTATTTTTCAATGTTGAGGTTGTTGTTGAATTTGTTGTTTTTTTTATTTTTGAGGTTGTTGTTGAATATGTTGCTGTTTTTCAATGTTGAGGTTGTTGTTGAATTTGTTGGTGATTTTCAATATTGTGGTTGTTGTTGAATTTGTTGCTGTTATCAATATTAATTTTTGAACTTTTTTTTATTTTTGAAAGTTGAGCTTATTGTTCAATTTGTTGGTTTTCTTCAATGTTGAGGTTGTTTGTTGAATTTATTGCTGTTTTTCAGTGTTGAGGTTGTTGTTTAATTTGTTTGTTACTTTCAATATACAGGTTGTTGTTGAATTTGTTCATTTTATCAATGATCTTTTTTGAACTTTTTTCTAGTTTTAAATTTTGAGGTTGTTGTTGAAATTGTTGGTCTTTTTCAATGTTGAGGTTGTTGTTGAATTTGTTGGTATTTTTAAATGTTGAGGTTGTGGTTGAATTTGTTGGTGTTTTTCAATGTTGAGGTTGTCGTTGAATTTGTTGGTCTTTTTCATTGTTGAGGATGTTGTTGAATTTGTTGGTGTTATGAATGTTTTTTGTTCAACTTGTTTGTATTTTTAAAAGTTGAGTTTGTTGTTGAATTTGTTGGTGTTTTTCAATGTTGAGGTTGTTGTTGAATTTATTGCTGTTTTTCAGTGTTGATGTTGTTGAATTTGTTGGTGATTTTCAATGTTGAGTTTGAAGTTCAATTAGTGTTATCAATGTTTTTGTTTGAATTTGTTTGTATTTTTAAAATTTGTTTGTTGTTGAATTTGTTGGTGTTTTTCAAAGTTTAGGTCTTTGAATTTGTTGGTGATTTTCAATATTAAGCTTATTGTTGAATTTGTTGGTGTCATGATGGTTTTTTTTTAACTTTTTTGTGTTTTTCAAAGTTGAAGTTGTTGCGAATTTGTTGGTGATATTCAGTGTTGAGGTTGTTGAATTTATGGTGATTTTCAATATTGAGTTAGTTGTTGAATTTCTTGGTGTTAACAATGTTTTTTTTCGTTGAACTTGTATGTATTTTTAAAAGTTGAGGTTCTTGTTGAATTTGTTGCTGTTTTTCAAAGTTTAGGTCGCTGAATTTGTTTGTGATTTTCAACATTAATCTTGTTGTTGAATTTGTTTGTTTTCCTGAATTGCTTTTTTAAAAACTTTTTTGTGTTTTGCAAAGTTGAGGTTGTTACGAATTTGTTGGTGCTATAAAGTGTTGAGGTTGTTGAATTTCTTGCTTATTTTCAATATTCAGGATGTTGTTGTATTTGTGGGCCTTTTTCAATTTTGAGGATTTTGATGTGTTTGTTGGTGTTTTTCAATGTTGAGGTTGTTGTTGAATTTGTTGGTGTTTTTCAATGTTGAGGTTGTTGTTGAATTTGTATTCAATTTTCAGTATTGAGGTTGTTGTTGAATTTGTTGGTTTTATCAATGTTATTTTTTGAACTGTTTTGTATTTTTCAATGCTGAGGTTGTTGTTGAATGTGTTGGTGTAATCAATGATTTTTTTGTTCAACTTGTTTGTATTTTTTAAAGTTGAAGTTTTTGTTGAATTTGTTGGTGTTTTGCAAAGGTTAGGGTTTTATTGAATATTTTGGTGTTTTCATTGTTGAGGTTGTTTTTAAATTTGTTGGTGTTTTTCAATGTTGAGGTTATTATTGAATTTGTTGGTGATTTTCAATATTGAGGTTGTAGTTGAATTTGTTGTTTTTGTCAATATTTATTTTGTTGAACCTTTTTGTAGTTTTAAATGTTGAGTTTGTTGTTGAATTTGTTGGTGTTTTTCAATGTTGAGGTTGTTGTTGATTTTTTTGTTTTTTTTCATTGTTCAGGTTGTTGATGAATTTGCTGGCGTTTTTCAATGTTGATGTTGTTGTTGAATTTGTTGGTGTTTTTCAATATTAAGGTTGTTGTTGAATCTGTTGGTGTTTTCCAATGTTGAGGTTGTTCAATTTGTTGGTGATTATCAATATTGAGGTTGTTGTTGAATTTGTTGATTTTATCAATGTTCTTTTTTAAACATTTTCTCTGGTTTTTAAAGTTGAGATTGTTGTTGAATTTGATGGTGTTTTTCAATGTTGAGGTTGTTGTTGAATTTGTTGGTGTTATCAATGTTATTTTTTGAACTTTTTTCAATTTTTCAATGTTGAGGTTGTTGTTGAATTTGTTGGTATTTGTCAATGTTGCGGTTGTTGTTGAATTATTTGTTGCTTTTCATTGTTGAGGTTGTTGAAGTTGTTGGTGTTTTTCAATGTTGAGGTTGTTGTTGAATTTGTTGCTGATTTTCAATATTGAGGTTGTTGATGAATTTGTTGGCGTTTTTCAATGTTGAGGTTGTTGTTTAATTTGTTGGTGATATTCAATAATGAGATTGTTGTTGAAGTTGTTGGTGTTATCAATGCTATTTATTGAACTTTTATGTGTTTATCAATATTGAGGTTGTTGTTGAATTTGTTGGTATTTTTCAATGTTGAGGTTGTTGTTGAATTTGTTGTTTTTTTTATTTTTGAGGTTGTTGTTGAATATGTTGCTGTTTTTCAATGTTGAGGTTGTTGTTGAATTTGTTGGTGATTTTCAATATTGTGGTTGTTGTTGAATTTGTTGCTGTTATCAATATTAATTTTTGAACTTTTTTTTATTTTTGAAAGTTGAGCTTATTGTTCAATTTGTTGGTTTTCTTCAATGTTGAGGTTGTTTGTTGAATTTATTGCTGTTTTTCAGTGTTGAGGTTGTTGTTTAATTTGTTTGTTACTTTCAATATACAGGTTGTTGTTGAATTTGTTCATTTTATCAATGATCTTTTTTGAACTTTTTTCTAGTTTTAAATTTTGAGGTTGTTGTTGAAATTGTTGGTCTTTTTCAATGTTGAGGTTGTTGTTGAATTTGTTGGTATTTTTAAATGTTGAGGTTGTGGTTGAATTTGTTGGTGTTTTTCAATGTTGAGGTTGTCGTTGAATTTGTTGGTCTTTTTCATTGTTGAGGATGTTGTTGAATTTGTTGGTGTTATGAATGTTTTTTGTTCAACTTGTTTGTATTTTTAAAAGTTAAGGTTTTTGTTGAATTTGTTGGTGTTTTTCAATGTTGAAGTTGTTGAATTTGTTGGTGATATTCAAAGTTGTGGTTGTTGCTGAATATATTGCTGTTATCATTGTTTATTTTGTTGAACTTTTTTGTACTTTTAAAAGTTGAGGTTGTTGTTGAATTTGTTTTGTGTTTTTCAATGTTGAGGTTGATGTTGAATTTATTGGTGTTTTTCAAAGTTGATGTTGTTGAATTTGTTGGTGATTTTCAATACTGAGTTTGTTGTTGAATTTCTTGGTGTTAACAATGCTTTTTTTCGTTGAACTTGTATGTATTTTTAAAAGTTGAGGTTCTTGTTGAATTTGTTGCTGTTTCTCAAAGTTTAGCTCGCTGAATTTGTTGGTGATTTTCAACATTAATCTTGTTGTTTAATTTGTTTGTTTTCATGAATGGCTTTTTTAAAAACTTTTTTGTGTTTTGCAAAGTTGAGGTTGTTACGAATTTGTTGGTGCTATAAAGTGTTGAGGTTGTTGAATTTCTTGCTGATTTTCAATATTCAGGATGTTGATGAATTTATTGGCGTTTTTCAATGTTGAGGTTGTTGTTAAATTTGTTGTTGTTTTTCATTGTTGAGGTTGTTGTTGAATTTGTTGGTGTTATGAATGTGTTTTGTTCAACTTGTTGGAATGTTTATAAGTTAAGGTTGTTGTTGAATTTGTTGGTGTTTTTCAATGTTGAGGATGTTGAATTTGTTGGTGATATTCAATATTGTGGTTGTTGTAGAATATATTGGTGTTATCAATGTTTATTTTGTTAAATATTTTTGAACTTTTAAATGTTGAGGTTGTTGTTGAATTTGTTGGTGTTTTTCAACGTTGGTGTTGTTGAATTTGTCCGTGTTATCAATGTTTTCTTTTGAACTGTTTTTTGTTTTTCAATGTTGAGGTTGTTGAATTTGCTGGTGATTTTCAATATTGACGTTGTTGATGAATTTGTTGGAGTTATTAACGTTTATTTTGTTGAACTTTTTTGTACTTTTAAATGTTGAGGTTGTTGTTGAAATTGTTTGGATTTTCAATATTGAGGTTGTTGTTGAAATTCTGGGCGTTTTTCAATGTTGAGGTTATTGTTGAACTTGTTGGTGTTATCAATGTTATTTTTTGAACTTTTTTGTATTGTTCAAAGTGGAAGTTGTTGTTGAATTTTTTGGTGTTTCTCAATGTTGAGGTTGCGGTTGAATCTGTTGGTGCTTTTCAATGTAGAGGTTGTTGTTGAATTTGTTGGTGATTTTCAATATTGAGGTTGTTGAATTTGTTGGTGATTTTCAATATTGAGGTTGTTGTTGAATTTGTTGGTGTTTTTCAATGCTGAGGTTGTTGTTGAATGTGTTGGTGTAATCAATGATTTTTTTGTTCAACTTGTTTGTATTTTTTAAAGTTGAAGTTATTGTTGAATTTGTTGGTGTTTTGCAAAGGTTAGGGTTTTATTGAATATTTTGGTGTTTTCATTGTTGAGGTTGTTTTTAAATTTGTTGGTGTTTTTCAATGTTGAGGTTGTTATTGAATTTGTTGGTGATTTTTAATATTGAGGTTGTAGTTGAATTTGTTGTTTTTGTCAATATTTATTTTGTTGAACCTTTTTGTAGTTTTGAATGTTGAGTTTGTTGTTGAATTTGTTGGTGTTTTTCAATGTTGAGGTTGTTGTTGATTTTTTTGTTTTTTTTCATTGTTCAGGTTGTTGATGAATTTGCTGGCGTTTTTCAATGTTGATGTTGTTGTTGAATTTGTTGGTGTTTTTCAATATTAAGGTTGTTGTTGAATTTGTTGGTGTTATGAATGTTTTTTTTCAACTTTTTTGTGTTTTTCAAAGTTGAACTTGTTGCGAAATTGTCGGTGATATTCAGCGTTAAGGTTGTTGAATTTGTTGGTGATTTTCAATATTGAGGTTGTTGTTGAATTTGTTGCCGTTTTTCAATGATGAGGTTGTTCTTGAATTTGTTGTTGTGTTTCAATGTTGAGGTTGTTTGTTGAATTTGTTGGTGTTTTTCAATGATGAGGTTATGGTTGAATTTGTTGGTGTTTTTCATAGTTGAGGTTGTTGTTGAATTTGTTGGTGTTGTCAATGTTTATTTTGTTGAACTTTTTTGTAATTTTAAAAGTTGATGTTGATTTTGAATTTGTTGGTGTTTTTCATTTTTGAGGTTGTTGTTGAATTTGTTGGCATTTTTCAATGTTGAGGTTGTTGTTGAATTTTGTGGTATTTTTCATTGTTGAGCTTGTTGTTGAATTTGTTGGTATTATCAGTGTTCTTTTTTGAACTTTTTTGTACTTTTGAAAGTTGAGGTAGTTGTTGCATTTGTTGGTTTTTTTGAATGATGAGGTTGTTGTTGAAATTGTTGTGTTTTTCAAAGCTTAGGTCGTTGAATTTGTTGGTGATTTTCAGTGTTGAGGTTGTAGAATCTGTTGGTGATTTTCAATATTGAGGTTGTTGTTGAATTTGTTGGCGTGTTACAATGTTGTGGTTGTTATTGAATTTGTTGGTATTTTTCATTGTTGCGGTTGTTGTTGAATTTTTTGGTGTTTTTCATTGTTTAGGTTGTTGTTGAATTTGTTGGTGTTTTTCAATATTGAGGTTGTTGTTAAATTTGTTTGTGATTCTAAATGTTGAGGTTCTTGTTGAATTGGAGAGTGTCATCAATGTTTATTTTGCTGAACTTGTTTGTATTTTAAATGTTGAGGTTGTTGTTTAATTTTTGGTGTTTTTCAAAATTGAAGTCGTTGCATTTGTTGGTGATTTTCAATATTGAGGTTGTTGTTGAATTGGTTGGAATTATCAATGTTTTCTTTTGAACTGTTTTGTGTTTTTCAATGTTGAGGTTGTTGAATTTGCTGGTGATTTTCATTATTGAGGTTGTTATTGAATTTTTTGGTGCTGTTCATTGTTGAGGTTGTTGTTGAATTTGTTGGTATTTGTCAATGTTGCGGTTGTTGTTGAATTATTTGTTGCTTTTCATTGTTGAGGTTGTTGAAGTTGTTGGTGTTTTTCAATGTTGAGGTTGTTGTTGAATTTGTTGCTGATTTTCAATATTGAGGTTGTTGATGAATTTGTTGGCGTTTTTCAATGTTGAGGTTGTTGTTTAATTTGTTGGTGATATTCAATAATGAGATTGTTGTTGAAGTTGTTGGTGTTATCAATGCTATTTATTGAACTTTTATGTGTTTATCAATATTGAGGTTGTTGTTGAATTTGTTGGTATTTTTCAATGTTGAGGTTGTTGTTGAATTTGTTGTTTTTTTTATTTTTGAGGTTGTTGTTGAATATGTTGCTGTTCTTCAATGTTGAGGTTGTTGTTGAATTTGTTGGTGATTTTCAATATTGTGGTTGTTGTTGAATTTGTTGCTGTTATCAATATTAATTTTTGAACTTTTTTTTATTTTTGAAAGTTGAGCTTATTGTTCAATTTGTTGGTTTTCTTCAATGTTGAGGTTGTTTGTTGAATTTATTGCTGTTTTTCAGTGTTGAGGTTGTTGTTTAATTTGTTTGTTACTTTCAATATACAGGTTGTTGTTGAATTTGTTCGTTTTATCAATGATCTTTTTTGAACTTTTTTCTAGTTTTAAATTTTGAGGTTGTTGTTGAAATTGTTGGTCTTTTTCAATGTTGAGGTTGTTGTTGAATTTGTTGGTATTTTTAAATGTTGAGGTTGTGGTTGAATTTGTTGGTGTTTTTCAATGTTGAGGTTGTCGTTGAATTTGTTGGTCTTTTTCATTGTTGAGGATGTTGTTGAATTTGTTGGTGTTATGAATGTTTTTTGTTCAACTTGTTTGTATTTTTAAAAGTTAAGGTTTTTGTTGAATTTGTTGGTGTTTTTCAATGTTGAAGTTGTTGAATTTGTTGGTGATATTCAAAGTTGTGGTTGTTGCTGAATATATTGCTGTTATCATTGTTTATTTTGTTGAACTTTTTTGTACTTTTAAAAGTTGAGGTTGTTGTTGAATTTGTTTTGTGTTTTTCAATGTTGAGGTTGATGTTGAATTTATTGGTGTTTTTCAAAGTTGATGTTGTTGAATTTGTTGGTGATTTTCAATACTGAGTTTGTTGTTGAATTTCTTGGTGTTAACAATGCTTTTTTTCGTTGAACTTGTATGTATTTTTAAAAGTTGAGGTTCTTGTTGAATTTGTTGCTGTTTCTCAAAGTTTAGCTCGCTGAATTTGTTGGTGATTTTCAACATTAATCTTGTTGTTTAATTTGTTTGTTTTCATGAATGGCTTTTTTAAAAACTTTTTTGTGTTTTGCAAAGTTGAGGTTGTTACGAATTTGTTGGTGCTATAAAGTGTTGAGGTTGTTGAATTTCTTGCTGATTTTCAATATTCAGGATGTTGATGAATTTATTGGCGTTTTTCAATGTTGAGGTTGTTGTTAAATTTGTTGTTGTTTTTCATTGTTGAGGTTGTTGTTGAATTTGTTGGTGTTATGAATGTGTTTTGTTCAACTTGTTGGAATGTTTATAAGTTAAGGTTGTTGTTGAATTTGTTGGTGTTTTTCAATGTTGAGGATGTTGAATTTGTTGGTGATATTCAATATTGTGGTTGTTGTAGAATATATTGGTGTTATCAATGTTTATTTTGTTAAACATTTTTGAACTTTTAAATGTTGAGGTTGTTGTTGAATTTGTTGGTGTTTTTCAACGTTGGTGTTGTTGAATTTGTCCGTGTTATCAATGTTTTCTTTTGAACTGTTTTTTGTTTTTCAATGTTGAGGTTGTTGAATTTGCTGGTGATTTTCAATATTGACGTTGTTGATGAATTTGTTGGAGTTATTAACGTTTATTTTGTTGAACTTTTTTGTACTTTTAAATGTTGAGGTTGTTGTTGAAATTGTTTGGATTTTCAATATTGAGGTTGTTGTTGAAATTCTGGGCGTTTTTCAATGTTGAGGTTATTGTTGAACTTGTTGGTGTTATCAATGTTATTTTTTGAACTTTTTTGTATTGTTCAAAGTGGAAGTTGTTGTTGAATTTTTTGGTGTTTCTCAATGTTGAGGTTGCGGTTGAATCTGTTGGTGCTTTTCAATGTAGAGGTTGTTGTTGAATTTGTTGGTGATTTTCAATATTGAGGTTGTTGAATTTGTTGGTGATTTTCAATATTGAGGTTGTTGTTGAATTTGTTGGTGTTTTTCAGTGCTGAGGTTGTTGTTGAATGTGTTGGTGTAATCAATGATTTTTTTGTTCAACTTGTTTGTATTTTTTAAAGTTGAAGTTATTGTTGAATTTGTTGGTGTTTTGCAAAGGTTAGGGTTTTATTGAATATTTTGGTGTTTTCATTGTTGAGGTTGTTTTTAAATTTGTTGGTGTTTTTCAATGTTGAGGTTGTTATTGAATTTGTTGGTGATTTTTAATATTGAGGTTGTAGTTGAATTTGTTGTTTTTGTCAATATTTATTTTGTTGAACCTTTTTGTAGTTTTGAATGTTGAGTTTGTTGTTGAATTTGTTGGTGTTTTTCAATGTTGAGGTTGTTGTTGATTTTTTTGTTTTTTTTCATTGTTCAGGTTGTTGATGAATTTGCTGGCGTTTTTCAATGTTGATGTTGTTGTTGAATTTGTTGGTGTTTTTCAATATTAAGGTTGTTGTTGAATTTGTTGGTGTTATGAATGTTTTTTTTCAACTTTTTTGTGTTTTTCAAAGTTGAACTTGTTGCGAAATTGTCGGTGATATTCAGCGTTAAGGTTGTTGAATTTGTTGGTGATTTTCAATATTGAGGTTGTTGTTGAATTTGTTGCCGTTTTTCAATGATGAGGTTGTTCTTGAATTTGTTGTTGTGTTTCAATGTTGAGGTTGTTTGTTGAATTTGTTGGTGTTTTTCAATGATGAGGTTATGGTTGAATTTGTTGGTGTTTTTCATAGTTGAGGTTGTTGTTGAATTTGTTGGTGTTGTCAATGTTTATTTTGTTGAACTTTTTTGTAATTTTAAAAGTTGATGTTGATTTTGAATTTGTTGGTGTTTTTCATTTTTGAGGTTGTTGTTGAATTTGTTGGCATTTTTCAATGTTGAGGTTGTTGTTGAATTTTGTGGTATTTTTCATTGTTGAGCTTGTTGTTGAATTTGTTGGTATTATCAGTGTTCTTTTTTGAACTTTTTTGTACTTTTGAAAGTTGAGGTAGTTGTTGCATTTGTTGGTTTTTTTGAATGATGAGGTTGTTGTTGAAATTGTTGTGTTTTTCAAAGCTTAGGTCGTTGAATTTGTTGGTGATTTTCAGTGTTGAGGTTGTAGAATCTGTTGGTGATTTTCAATATTGAGGTTGTTGTTGAATTTGTTGGCGTGTTACAATGTTGTGGTTGTTATTGAATTTGTTGGTATTTTTCATTGTTGCGGTTGTTGTTGAATTTTTTGGTGTTTTTCATTGTTTAGGTTGTTGTTGAATTTGTTGGTGTTTTTCAATATTGAGGTTGTTGTTAAATTTGTTTGTGATTCTAAATGTTGAGGTTCTTGTTGAATTGGAGAGTGTCATCAATGTTTATTTTGCTGAACTTGTTTGTATTTTAAATGTTGAGGTTGTTGTTTAATTTTTGGTGTTTTTCAAAATTGAAGTCGTTGCATTTGTTGGTGATTTTCAATATTGAGGTTGTTGTTGAATTGGTTGGAATTATCAATGTTTTCTTTTGAACTGTTTTGTGTTTTTCAATGTTGAGGTTGTTGAATTTGCTGGTGATTTTCATTATTGAGGTTGTTATTGAATTTTTTGGTGCTGTTCATTGTTGAGGTTGTTGTTGAATTTGTTGGTATTTGTCAATGTTGCGGTTGTTGTTGAATTATTTGTTGCTTTTCATTGTTGAGGTTGTTGAAGTTGTTGGTGTTTTTCAATGTTGAGGTTGTTGTTGAATTTGTTGCTGATTTTCAATATTGAGGTTGTTGATGAATTTGTTGGCGTTTTTCAATGTTGAGGTTGTTGTTTAATTTGTTGGTGATATTCAATAATGAGATTGTTGTTGAAGTTGTTGGTGTTATCAATGCTATTTATTGAACTTTTATGTGTTTATCAATATTGAGGTTGTTGTTGAATTTGTTGGTATTTTTCAATGTTGAGGTTGTTGTTGAATTTGTTGTTTTTTTTATTTTTGAGGTTGTTGTTGAATATGTTGCTGTTCTTCAATGTTGAGGTTGTTGTTGAATTTGTTGGTGATTTTCAATATTGTGGTTGTTGTTGAATTTGTTGCTGTTATCAATATTAATTTTTGAACTTTTTTTTATTTTTGAAAGTTGAGCTTATTGTTCAATTTGTTGGTTTTCTTCAATGTTGAGGTTGTTTGTTGAATTTATTGCTGTTTTTCAGTGTTGAGGTTGTTGTTTAATTTGTTTGTTACTTTCAATATACAGGTTGTTGTTGAATTTGTTCGTTTTATCAATGATCTTTTTTGAACTTTTTTCTAGTTTTAAATTTTGAGGTTGTTGTTGAAATTGTTGGTCTTTTTCAATGTTGAGGTTGTTGTTGAATTTGTTGGTATTTTTAAATGTTGAGGTTGTGGTTGAATTTGTTGGTGTTTTTCAATGTTGAGGTTGTCGTTGAATTTGTTGGTCTTTTTCATTGTTGAGGATGTTGTTGAATTTGTTGGTGTTATGAATGTTTTTTGTTCAACTTGTTTGTATTTTTAAAAGTTAAGGTTTTTGTTGAATTTGTTGGTGTTTTTCAATGTTGAAGTTGTTGAATTTGTTGGTGATATTCAAAGTTGTGGTTGTTGCTGAATATATTGCTGTTATCATTGTTTATTTTGTTGAACTTTTTTGTACTTTTAAAAGTTGAGGTTGTTGTTGAATTTGTTTTGTGTTTTTCAATGTTGAGGTTGATGTTGAATTTATTGGTGTTTTTCAAAGTTGATGTTGTTGAATTTGTTGGTGATTTTCAATACTGAGTTTGTTGTTGAATTTCTTGGTGTTAACAATGCTTTTTTTCGTTGAACTTGTATGTATTTTTAAAAGTTGAGGTTCTTGTTGAATTTGTTGCTGTTTCTCAAAGTTTAGCTCGCTGAATTTGTTGGTGATTTTCAACATTAATCTTGTTGTTTAATTTGTTTGTTTTCATGAATGGCTTTTTTAAAAACTTTTTTGTGTTTTGCAAAGTTGAGGTTGTTACGAATTTGTTGGTGCTATAAAGTGTTGAGGTTGTTGAATTTCTTGCTGATTTTCAATATTCAGGATGTTGATGAATTTATTGGCGTTTTTCAATGTTGAGGTTGTTGTTAAATTTGTTGTTGTTTTTCATTGTTGAGGTTGTTGTTGAATTTGTTGGTGTTATGAATGTGTTTTGTTCAACTTGTTGGAATGTTTATAAGTTAAGGTTGTTGTTGAATTTGTTGGTGTTTTTCAATGTTGAGGATGTTGAATTTGTTGGTGATATTCAATATTGTGGTTGTTGTAGAATATATTGGTGTTATCAATGTTTATTTTGTTAAACATTTTTGAACTTTTAAATGTTGAGGTTGTTGTTGAATTTGTTGGTGTTTTTCAACGTTGGTGTTGTTGAATTTGTCCGTGTTATCAATGTTTTCTTTTGAACTGTTTTTTGTTTTTCAATGTTGAGGTTGTTGAATTTGCTGGTGATTTTCAATATTGACGTTGTTGATGAATTTGTTGGAGTTATTAACGTTTATTTTGTTGAACTTTTTTGTACTTTTAAATGTTGAGGTTGTTGTTGAAATTGTTTGGATTTTCAATATTGAGGTTGTTGTTGAACTTGTTGGTGTTATCAATGTTATTTTTTGAACTTTTTTGTATTGTTCAAAGTGGAAGTTGTTGTTGAATTTTTTGGTGTTTCTCAATGTTGAGGTTGCGGTTGAATCTGTTGGTGCTTTTCAATGTAGAGGTTGTTGTTGAATTTGTTGGTGATTTTCAATATTGAGGTTGTTGAATTTGTTGGTGATTTTCAATATTGAGGTTGTTGTTGAATTTGTTGGTGTTTTTCAATGCTGAGGTTGTTGTTGAATGTGTTGGTGTAATCAATGATTTTTTTGTTCAACTTGTTTGTATTTTTTAAAGTTGAAGTTATTGTTGAATTTGTTGGTGTTTTGCAAAGGTTAGGGTTTTATTGAATATTTTGGTGTTTTCATTGTTGAGGTTGTTTTTAAATTTGTTGGTGTTTTTCAATGTTGAGGTTGTTATTGAATTTGTTGGTGATTTTTAATATTGAGGTTGTAGTTGAATTTGTTGTTTTTGTCAATATTTATTTTGTTGAACGTTTTTGTAGTTTTGAATGTTGAGTTTGTTGTTGAATTTGTTGGTGTTTTTCAATGTTGAGGTTGTTGTTGATTTTTTTGTTTTTTTTCATTGTTCAGGTTGTTGATGAATTTGCTGGCGTTTTTCAATGTTGATGTTGTTGTTGAATTTGTTGGTGTTTTTCAATATTAAGGTTGTTGTTGAATTTGTTGGTGTTATGAATGTTTTTTTTCAACTTTTTTGTGTTTTTCAAAGTTGAACTTGTTGCGAAATTGTCGGTGATATTCAGCGTTAAGGTTGTTGAATTTGTTGGTGATTTTCAATATTGAGGTTGTTGTTGAATTTGTTGCCGTTTTTCAATGATGAGGTTGTTCTTGAATTTGTTGTTGTGTTTCAATGTTGAGGTTGTTTGTTGAATTTGTTGGTGTTTTTCAATGATGAGGTTATGGTTGAATTTGTTGGTGTTTTTCATAGTTGAGGTTGTTGTTGAATTTGTTGGTGTTGTCAATGTTTATTTTGTTGAACTTTTTTGTAATTTTAAAAGTTGATGTTGATTTTGAATTTGTTGGTGTTTTTCATTTTTGAGGTTGTTGTTGAATTTGTTGGCATTTTTCAATGTTGAGGTTGTTGTTGAATTTTGTGGTATTTTTCATTGTTGAGCTTGTTGTTGAATTTGTTGGTATTATCAGTGTTCTTTTTTGAACTTTTTTGTACTTTTGAAAGTTGAGGTAGTTGTTGCATTTGTTGGTTTTTTTGAATGATGAGGTTGTTGTTGAAATTGTTGTGTTTTTCAAAGCTTAGGTCGTTGAATTTGTTGGTGATTTTCAGTGTTGAGGTTGTAGAATCTGTTGGTGATTTTCAATATTGAGGTTGTTGTTGAATTTGTTGGCGTGTTACAATGTTGTGGTTGTTATTGAATTTGTTGGTATTTTTCATTGTTGCGGTTGTTGTTGAATTTTTTGGTGTTTTTCATTGTTTAGGTTGTTGTTGAATTTGTTGGTGTTTTTCAATATTGAGGTTGTTGTTAAATTTGTTTGTGATTCTAAATGTTGAGGTTCTTGTTGAATTGGAGAGTGTCATCAATGTTTATTTTGCTGAACTTGTTTGTATTTTAAATGTTGAGGTTGTTGTTTAATTTTTGGTGTTTTTCAAAATTGAAGTCGTTGCATTTGTTGGTGATTTTCAATATTGAGGTTGTTGTTGAATTGGTTGGAATTATCAATGTTTTCTTTTGAACTGTTTTGTGTTTTTCAATGTTGAGGTTGTTGAATTTGCTGGTGATTTTCATTATTGAGGTTGTTATTGAATTTTTTGGTGCTGTTCATTGTTGAGGTTGTTGTTGAATTGTTGGTATTTGTCAATGTTGCGGTTGTTGTTGAATTATTTGTTGCTTTTCATTGTTGAGGTTGCTGAAGTTGTTGGTGTTTTTCAATGTTGAGGTTGTTGTTGAATATGTTGCTGATTTTCAATATTGAGGTTGTTGATGAATTTGTTGGCGTTTTTCAATGTTGAGGTTGTTGTTTAATTTGTTGGTGATATTCAATAATGAGATTGTTGTTGAAGTTGTTGGTGTTATCAATGCTATTTATTGAACTTTTATGTGTTTATCAATATTGAGGTTGTTGTTGAATTTGTTGGTATTTTTCAATGTTGAGGTTGTTGTTGAATTTGTTGTTTTTTTTTATTTTTGAGGTTGTTGTTGAATATGTTGCTGTTTTTCAATGTTGAGGTTGTTGTTGAATTTGTTGGTGATTTTCAATATTGTGGTTGTTGTTGAATTTGTTGCTGTTATCAATATTAATTTTTGAACTTTTTTTTATTTTTGAAAGTTGAGCTTATTGTTCAATTTGTTGGTTTTCTTCAATGTTGAGGTTGTTTGTTGAATTTATTGCTGTTTTTCAGTGTTGAGGTTGTTGTTTAATTTGTTTGTTACTTTCAATATACAGGTTGTTGTTGAATTTGTTCGTTTTATCAATGATCTTTTTTGAACTTTTTTCTAGTTTTAAATTTTGAGGTTGTTGTTGAAATTGTTGGTCTTTTTCAATGTTGAGGTTGTTGTTGAATTTGTTGGTATTTTTAAATGTTGAGGTTGTGGTTGAATTTGTTGGTGTTTTTCAATGTTGAGGTTGTCGTTGAATTTGTTGGTCTTTTTCATTGTTGAGGATGTTGTTGAATTTGTTGGTGTTATGAATGTTTTTTTGTTCAACTTGTTTGTATTTTTAAAAGTTAAGGTTTTTGTTGAATTTGTTGGTGTTTTTCAATGTTGAAGTTGTTGAATTTGTTGGTGATATTCAAAGTTGTGGTTGTTGCTGAATATATTGCTGTTATCATTGTTTATTTTGTTGAACTTTTTTGTACTTTTAAAAGTTGAGGTTGTTGTTGAATTTGTTTTGTGTTTTTCAATGTTGAGGTTGATGTTGAATTTATTGGTGTTTTTCAAAGTTGATGTTGTTGAATTTGTTGGTGATTTTCAATACTGAGTTTGTTGTTGAATTTCTTGGTGTTAACAATGCTTTTTTTCGTTGAACTTGTATGTATTTTTAAAAGTTGAGGTTCTTGTTGAATTTGTTGCTGTTTCTCAAAGTTTAGCTCGCTGAATTTGTTGGTGATTTTCATCATTAATCTTGTTGTTTAATTTGTTTGTTTTCATGAATGGCTTTTTTAAAAACTTTTTTGTGTTTTGCAAAGTTGAGGTTGTTACGAATTTGTTGGTGCTATAAAGTGTTGAGGTTGTTGAATTTCTTGCTGATTTTCAATATTCAGGATGTTGATGAATTTATTGGCGTTTTTCAATGTTGAGGTTGTTGTTAAATTTGTTGTTGTTTTTCATTGTTGAGGTTGTTGTTGAATTTGTTGGTGTTATGAATGTGTTTTGTTCAACTTGTTGGAATGTTTATAAGTTAAGGTTGTTGTTGAATTTGTTGGTGTTTTTCAATGTTGAGGATGTTGAATTTGTTGGTGATATTCAATATTGTGGCTGTTGTAGAATATATTGGTGTTATCAATGTTTATTTTGTTAAACATTTTTGAACTTTTAAATGTTGAGGTTGTTGTTGAATTTGTTGGTGTTTTTCAACGTTGGTGTTGTTGAATTTGTCCGTGTTATCAATGTTTTCTTTTGAACTGTTTTTTGTTTTTCAATGTTGAGGTTGTTGAATTTGCTGGTGATTTTCAATATTGACGTTGTTGATGAATTTGTTGGAGTTATTAACGTTTATTTTGTTGAACTTTTTTGTACTTTTAAATGTTGAGGTTGTTGTTGAAATTGTTTGGATTTTCAATATTGAGGTTGTTGTTGAACTTGTTGGTGTTATCAATGTTATTTTTTGAACTTTTTTGTATTGTTCAAAGTGGAAGTTGTTGTTGAATTTTTTGGTGTTTCTCAATGTTGAGGTTGCGGTTGAATCTGTTGGTGCTTTTCAATGTAGAGGTTGTTGTTGAATTTGTTGGTGATTTTCAATATTGAGGTTGTTGAATTTGTTGGTGATTTTCAATATTGAGGTTGTTGTTGAATTTGTTGGTGTTTTTCAATGCTGAGGTTGTTGTTGAATGTGTTGGTGTAATCAATGATTTTTTTGTTCAACTTGTTTGTATTTTTTAAAGTTGAAGTTATTGTTGAATTTGTTGGTGTTTTGCAAAGGTTAGGGTTTTATTGAATATTTTGGTGTTTTCATTGTTGAGGTTGTTTTTAAATTTGTTGGTGTTTTTCAATGTTGAGGTTGTTATTGAATTTGTTGGTGATTTTTAATATTGAGGTTGTAGTTGAATTTGTTGTTTTTGTCAATATTTATTTTGTTGAACCTTTTTGTAGTTTTGAATGTTGAGTTTGTTGTTGAATTTGTTGGTGTTTTTCAATGTTGAGGTTGTTGTTGATTTTTTTGTTTTTTTTCATTGTTCAGGTTGTTGATGAATTTGCTGGCGTTTTTCAATGTTGATGTTGTTGTTGAATTTGTTGGTGTTTTTCAATATTAAGGTTGTTGTTGAATTTGTTGGTGTTATGAATGTTTTTTTTCAACTTTTTTGTGTTTTTCAAAGTTGAACTTGTTGCGAAATTGTCGGTGATATTCAGCGTTAAGGTTGTTGAATTTGTTGGTGATTTTCAATATTGAGGTTGTTGTTGAATTTGTTGCCGTTTTTCAATGATGAGGTTGTTCTTGAATTTGTTGTTGTGTTTCAATGTTGAGGTTGTTTGTTGAATTTGTTGGTGTTTTTCAATGATGAGGTTATGGTTGAATTTGTTGGTGTTTTTCATAGTTGAGGTTGTTGTTGAATTTGTTGGTGTTGTCAATGTTTATTTTGTTGAACTTTTTTGTAATTTTAAAAGTTGATGTTGATTTTGAATTTGTTGGTGTTTTTCATTTTTGAGGTTGTTGTTGAATTTGTTGGCATTTTTCAATGTTGAGGTTGTTGTTGAATTTTGTGGTATTTTTCATTGTTGAGCTTGTTGTTGAATTTGTTGGTATTATCAGTGTTCTTTTTTGAACTTTTTTGTACTTTTGAAAGTTGAGGTAGTTGTTGCATTTGTTGGTTTTTTTGAATGATGAGGTTGTTGTTGAAATTGTTGTGTTTTTCAAAGCTTAGGTCGTTGAATTTGTTGGTGATTTTCAGTGTTGAGGTTGTAGAATCTGTTGGTGATTTTCAATATTGAGGTTGTTGTTGAATTTGTTGGCGTGTTACAATGTTGTGGTTGTTATTGAATTTGTTGGTATTTTTCATTGTTGCGGTTGTTGTTGAATTTTTTGGTGTTTTTCATTGTTTAGGTTGTTGTTGAATTTGTTGGTGTTTTTCAATATTGAGGTTGTTGTTAAATTTGTTTGTGATTCTAAATGTTGAGGTTCTTGTTGAATTGGAGAGTGTCATCAATGTTTATTTTGCTGAACTTGTTTGTATTTTAAATGTTGAGGTTGTTGTTTAATTTTTGGTGTTTTTCAAAATTGAAGTCGTTGCATTTGTTGGTGATTTTCAATATTGAGGTTGTTGTTGAATTGGTTGGAATTATCAATGTTTTCTTTTGAACTGTTTTGTGTTTTTCAATGTTGAGGTTGTTGAATTTGCTGGTGATTTTCATTATTGAGGTTGTTATTGAATTTTTTGGTGCTGTTCATTGTTGAGGTTGTTGTTGAATTGTTGGTATTTGTCAATGTTGCGGTTGTTGTTGAATTATTTGTTGCTTTTCATTGTTGAGGTTGCTGAAGTTGTTGGTGTTTTTCAATGTTGAGGTTGTTGTTGAATATGTTGCTGATTTTCAATATTGAGGTTGTTGATGAATTTGTTGGCGTTTTTCAATGTTGAGGTTGTTGTTTAATTTGTTGGTGATATTCAATAATGAGATTGTTGTTGAAGTTGTTGGTGTTATCAATGCTATTTATTGAACTTTTATGTGTTTATCAATATTGAGGTTGTTGTTGAATTTGTTGGTATTTTTCAATGTTGAGGTTGTTGTTGAATTTGTTGTTTTTTTTATTTTTGAGGTTGTTGTTGAATATGTTGCTGTTTTTCAATGTTGAGGTTGTTGTTGAATTTGTTGGTGATTTTCAATATTGTGGTTGTTGTTGAATTTGTTGCTGTTATCAATATTAATTTTTGAACTTTTTTTTATTTTTGAAAGTTGAGCTTATTGTTCAATTTGTTGGTTTTCTTCAATGTTGAGGTTGTTTGTTGAATTTATTGCTGTTTTTCAGTGTTGAGGTTGTTGTTTAATTTGTTTGTTACTTTCAATATACAGGTTGTTGTTGAATTTGTTCGTTTTATCAATGATCTTTTTTGAACTTTTTTCTAGTTTTAAATTTTGAGGTTGTTGTTGAAATTGTTGGTCTTTTTCAATGTTGAGGTTGTTGTTGAATTTGTTGGTATTTTTAAATGTTGAGGTTGTGGTTGAATTTGTTGGTGTTTTTCAATGTTGAGGTTGTCGTTGAATTTGTTGGTCTTTTTCATTGTTGAGGATGTTGTTGAATTTGTTGGTGTTATGAATGTTTTTTTGTTCAACTTGTTTGTATTTTTAAAAGTTAAGGTTTTTGTTGAATTTGTTGGTGTTTTTCAATGTTGAAGTTGTTGAATTTGTTGGTGATATTCAAAGTTGTGGTTGTTGCTGAATATATTGCTGTTATCATTGTTTATTTTGTTGAACTTTTTTGTACTTTTAAAAGTTGAGGTTGTTGTTGAATTTGTTTTGTGTTTTTCAATGTTGAGGTTGATGTTGAATTTATTGGTGTTTTTCAAAGTTGATGTTGTTGAATTTGTTGGTGATTTTCAATACTGAGTTTGTTGTTGAATTTCTTGGTGTTAACAATGCTTTTTTTCGTTGAACTTGTATGTATTTTTAAAAGTTGAGGTTCTTGTTGAATTTGTTGCTGTTTCTCAAAGTTTAGCTCGCTGAATTTGTTGGTGATTTTCATCATTAATCTTGTTGTTTAATTTGTTTGTTTTCATGAATGGCTTTTTTAAAAACTTTTTTGTGTTTTGCAAAGTTGAGGTTGTTACGAATTTGTTGGTGCTATAAAGTGTTGAGGTTGTTGAATTTCTTGCTGATTTTCAATATTCAGGATGTTGATGAATTTATTGGCGTTTTTCAATGTTGAGGTTGTTGTTAAATTTGTTGTTGTTTTTCATTGTTGAGGTTGTTGTTGAATTTGTTGGTGTTATGAATGTGTTTTGTTCAACTTGTTGGAATGTTTATAAGTTAAGGTTGTTGTTGAATTTGTTGGTGTTTTTCAATGTTGAGGATGTTGAATTTGTTGGTGATATTCAATATTGTGGCTGTTG
This sequence comes from Cetorhinus maximus, assembly GCF_964194155.1. NCBI lineage: Eukaryota > Metazoa > Chordata > Chondrichthyes > Lamniformes > Cetorhinidae > Cetorhinus > Cetorhinus maximus. The sequence goes on along the minus strand of NW_027596267.1, from coordinate 402,909 downwards.
TAGAATATATTGGTGTTATCAATGTTTATTTTGTTAAACATTTTTGAACTTTTAAATGTTGAGGTTGTTGTTGAATTTGTTGGTGTTTTTCAACGTTGGTGTTGTTGAATTTGTCCGTGTTATCAATGTTTTCTTTTGAACTGTTTTTTGTTTTTCAATGTTGAGGTTGTTGAATTTGCTGGTGATTTTCAATATTGACGTTGTTGATGAATTTGTTGGAGTTATTAACGTTTATTTTGTTGAACTTTTTTGTACTTTTAAATGTTGAGGTTGTTGTTGAAATTGTTTGGATTTTCAATATTGAGGTTGTTGTTGAACTTGTTGGTGTTATCAATGTTATTTTTTGAACTTTTTTGTATTGTTCAAAGTGGAAGTTGTTGTTGAATTTTTTGGTGTTTCTCAATGTTGAGGTTGCGGTTGAATCTGTTGGTGCTTTTCAATGTAGAGGTTGTTGTTGAATTTGTTGGTGATTTTCAATATTGAGGTTGTTGAATTTGTTGGTGATTTTCAATATTGAGGTTGTTGTTGAATTTGTTGGTGTTTTTCAATGCTGAGGTTGTTGTTGAATGTGTTGGTGTAATCAATGATTTTTTTGTTCAACTTGTTTGTATTTTTTAAAGTTGAAGTTATTGTTGAATTTGTTGGTGTTTTGCAAAGGTTAGGGTTTTATTGAATATTTTGGTGTTTTCATTGTTGAGGTTGTTTTTAAATTTGTTGGTGTTTTTCAATGTTGAGGTTGTTATTGAATTTGTTGGTGATTTTTAATATTGAGGTTGTAGTTGAATTTGTTGTTTTTGTCAATATTTATTTTGTTGAACCTTTTTGTAGTTTTGAATGTTGAGTTTGTTGTTGAATTTGTTGGTGTTTTTCAATGTTGAGGTTGTTGTTGATTTTTTTGTTTTTTTTCATTGTTCAGGTTGTTGATGAATTTGCTGGCGTTTTTCAATGTTGATGTTGTTGTTGAATTTGTTGGTGTTTTTCAATATTAAGGTTGTTGTTGAATTTGTTGGTGTTATGAATGTTTTTTTTCAACTTTTTTGTGTTTTTCAAAGTTGAACTTGTTGCGAAATTGTCGGTGATATTCAGCGTTAAGGTTGTTGAATTTGTTGGTGATTTTCAATATTGAGGTTGTTGTTGAATTTGTTGCCGTTTTTCAATGATGAGGTTGTTCTTGAATTTGTTGTTGTGTTTCAATGTTGAGGTTGTTTGTTGAATTTGTTGGTGTTTTTCAATGATGAGGTTATGGTTGAATTTGTTGGTGTTTTTCATAGTTGAGGTTGTTGTTGAATTTGTTGGTGTTGTCAATGTTTATTTTGTTGAACTTTTTTGTAATTTTAAAAGTTGATGTTGATTTTGAATTTGTTGGTGTTTTTCATTTTTGAGGTTGTTGTTGAATTTGTTGGCATTTTTCAATGTTGAGGTTGTTGTTGAATTTTGTGGTATTTTTCATTGTTGAGCTTGTTGTTGAATTTGTTGGTATTATCAGTGTTCTTTTTTGAACTTTTTTGTACTTTTGAAAGTTGAGGTAGTTGTTGCATTTGTTGGTTTTTTTGAATGATGAGGTTGTTGTTGAAATTGTTGTGTTTTTCAAAGCTTAGGTCGTTGAATTTGTTGGTGATTTTCAGTGTTGAGGTTGTAGAATCTGTTGGTGATTTTCAATATTGAGGTTGTTGTTGAATTTGTTGGCGTGTTACAATGTTGTGGTTGTTATTGAATTTGTTGGTATTTTTCATTGTTGCGGTTGTTGTTGAATTTTTTGGTGTTTTTCATTGTTTAGGTTGTTGTTGAATTTGTTGGTGTTTTTCAATATTGAGGTTGTTGTTAAATTTGTTTGTGATTCTAAATGTTGAGGTTCTTGTTGAATTGGAGAGTGTCATCAATGTTTATTTTGCTGAACTTGTTTGTATTTTAAATGTTGAGGTTGTTGTTTAATTTTTGGTGTTTTTCAAAATTGAAGTCGTTGCATTTGTTGGTGATTTTCAATATTGAGGTTGTTGTTGAATTGGTTGGAATTATCAATGTTTTCTTTTGAACTGTTTTGTGTTTTTCAATGTTGAGGTTGTTGAATTTGCTGGTGATTTTCATTATTGAGGTTGTTATTGAATTTTTTGGTGCTGTTCATTGTTGAGGTTGTTGTTGAATTGTTGGTATTTGTCAATGTTGCGGTTGTTGTTGAATTATTTGTTGCTTTTCATTGTTGAGGTTGCTGAAGTTGTTGGTGTTTTTCAATGTTGAGGTTGTTGTTGAATATGTTGCTGATTTTCAATATTGAGGTTGTTGATGAATTTGTTGGCGTTTTTCAATGTTGAGGTTGTTGTTTAATTTGTTGGTGATATTCAATAATGAGATTGTTGTTGAAGTTGTTGGTGTTATCAATGCTATTTATTGAACTTTTATGTGTTTATCAATATTGAGGTTGTTGTTGAATTTGTTGGTATTTTTCAATGTTGAGGTTGTTGTTGAATTTGTTGTTTTTTTTATTTTTGAGGTTGTTGTTGAATATGTTGCTGTTTTTCAATGTTGAGGTTGTTGTTGAATTTGTTGGTGATTTTCAATATTGTGGTTGTTGTTGAATTTGTTGCTGTTATCAATATTAATTTTTGAACTTTTTTTTATTTTTGAAAGTTGAGCTTATTGTTCAATTTGTTGGTTTTCTTCAATGTTGAGGTTGTTTGTTGAATTTATTGCTGTTTTTCAGTGTTGAGGTTGTTGTTTAATTTGTTTGTTACTTTCAATATACAGGTTGTTGTTGAATTTGTTCGTTTTATCAATGATCTTTTTTGAACTTTTTTCTAGTTTTAAATTTTGAGGTTGTTGTTGAAATTGTTGGTCTTTTTCAATGTTGAGGTTGTTGTTGAATTTGTTGGTATTTTTAAATGTTGAGGTTGTGGTTGAATTTGTTGGTGTTTTTCAATGTTGAGGTTGTCGTTGAATTTGTTGGTCTTTTTCATTGTTGAGGATGTTGTTGAATTTGTTGGTGTTATGAATGTTTTTTTGTTCAACTTGTTTGTATTTTTAAAAGTTAAGGTTTTTGTTGAATTTGTTGGTGTTTTTCAATGTTGAAGTTGTTGAATTTGTTGGTGATATTCAAAGTTGTGGTTGTTGCTGAATATATTGCTGTTATCATTGTTTATTTTGTTGAACTTTTTTGTACTTTTAAAAGTTGAGGTTGTTGTTGAATTTGTTTTGTGTTTTTCAATGTTGAGGTTGATGTTGAATTTATTGGTGTTTTTCAAAGTTGATGTTGTTGAATTTGTTGGTGATTTTCAATACTGAGTTTGTTGTTGAATTTCTTGGTGTTAACAATGCTTTTTTTCGTTGAACTTGTATGTATTTTTAAAAGTTGAGGTTCTTGTTGAATTTGTTGCTGTTTCTCAAAGTTTAGCTCGCTGAATTTGTTGGTGATTTTCATCATTAATCTTGTTGTTTAATTTGTTTGTTTTCATGAATGGCTTTTTTAAAAACTTTTTTGTGTTTTGCAAAGTTGAGGTTGTTACGAATTTGTTGGTGCTATAAAGTGTTGAGGTTGTTGAATTTCTTGCTGATTTTCAATATTCAGGATGTTGATGAATTTATTGGCGTTTTTCAATGTTGAGGTTGTTGTTAAATTTGTTGTTGTTTTTCATTGTTGAGGTTGTTGTTGAATTTGTTGGTGTTATGAATGTGTTTTGTTCAACTTGTTGGAATGTTTATAAGTTAAGGTTGTTGTTGAATTTGTTGGTGTTTTTCAATGTTGAGGATGTTGAATTTGTTGGTGATATTCAATATTGTGGTTGTTGTAGAATATATTGGTGTTATCAATGTTTATTTTGTTAAACATTTTTGAACTTTTAAATGTTGAGGTTGTTGTTGAATTTGTTGGTGTTTTTCAACGTTGGTGTTGTTGAATTTGTCCGTGTTATCAATGTTTTCTTTTGAACTGTTTTTTGTTTTTCAATGTTGAGGTTGTTGAATTTGCTGGTGATTTTCAATATTGACGTTGTTGATGAATTTGTTGGAGTTATTAACGTTTATTTTGTTGAACTTTTTTGTACTTTTAAATGTTGAGGTTGTTGTTGAAATTGTTTGGATTTTCAATATTGAGGTTGTTGTTGAAATTCTGTGCGTTTTTCAATGTTGAGGTTATTGTTGAACTTGTTGGTGTTATCAATGTTATTTTTTGAACTTTTTTGTATTGTTCAAAGTGGAAGTTGTTGTTGAATTTTTTGGTGTTTCTCAATGTTGAGGTTGCGGTTGAATCTGTTGGTGCTTTTCAATGTAGAGGTTGTTGTTGAATTTGTTGGTGATTTTCAATATTGAGGTTGTTGAATTTGTTGGTGATTTTCAATATTGAGGTTGTTGTTGAATTTGTTGGTGTTTTTCAATGCTGAGGTTGTTGTTGAATGTGTTGGTGTAATCAATGATTTTTTTGTTCAACTTGTTTGTATTTTTTAAAGTTGAAGTTATTGTTGAATTTGTTGGTGTTTTGCAAAGGTTAGGGTTTTATTGAATATTTTGGTGTTTTCATTGTTGAGGTTGTTTTTAAATTTGTTGGTGTTTTTCAATGTTGAGGTTGTTATTGAATTTGTTGGTGATTTTTAATATTGAGGTTGTAGTTGAATTTGTTGTTTTTGTCAATATTTATTTTGTTGAACCTTTTTGTAGTTTTGAATGTTGAGTTTGTTGTTGAATTTGTTGGTGTTTTTCAATGTTGAGGTTGTTGTTGATTTTTTTGTTTTTTTTCATTGTTCAGGTTGTTGATGAATTTGCTGGCGTTTTTCAATGTTGATGTTGTTGTTGAATTTGTTGGTGTTTTTCAATATTAAGGTTGTTGTTGAATTTGTTGGTGTTATGAATGTTTTTTTTCAACTTTTTTGTGTTTTTCAAAGTTGAACTTGTTGCGAAATTGTCGGTGATATTCAGCGTTAAGGTTGTTGAATTTGTTGGTGATTTTCAATATTGAGGTTGTTGTTGAATTTGTTGCCGTTTTTCAATGATGAGGTTGTTCTTGAATTTGTTGTTGTGTTTCAATGTTGAGGTTGTTTGTTGAATTTGTTGGTGTTTTTCAATGATGAGGTTATGGTTGAATTTGTTGGTGTTTTTCATAGTTGAGGTTGTTGTTGAATTTGTTGGTGTTGTCAATGTTTATTTTGTTGAACTTTTTTGTAATTTTAAAAGTTGATGTTGATTTTGAATTTGTTGGTGTTTTTCATTTTTGAGGTTGTTGTTGAATTTGTTGGCATTTTTCAATGTTGAGGTTGTTGTTGAATTTTGTGGTATTTTTCATTGTTGAGCTTGTTGTTGAATTTGTTGGTATTATCAGTGTTCTTTTTTGAACTTTTTTGTACTTTTGAAAGTTGAGGTAGTTGTTGCATTTGTTGGTTTTTTTGAATGATGAGGTTGTTGTTGAAATTGTTGTGTTTTTCAAAGCTTAGGTCGTTGAATTTGTTGGTGATTTTCAGTGTTGAGGTTGTAGAATCTGTTGGTGATTTTCAATATTGAGGTTGTTGTTGAATTTGTTGGCGTGTTACAATGTTGTGGTTGTTATTGAATTTGTTGGTATTTTTCATTGTTGCGGTTGTTGTTGAATTTTTTGGTGTTTTTCATTGTTTAGGTTGTTGTTGAATTTGTTGGTGTTTTTCAATATTGAGGTTGTTGTTAAATTTGTTTGTGATTCTAAATGTTGAGGTTCTTGTTGAATTGGAGAGTGTCATCAATGTTTATTTTGCTGAACTTGTTTGTATTTTAAATGTTGAGGTTGTTGTTTAATTTTTGGTGTTTTTCAAAATTGAAGTCGTTGCATTTGTTGGTGATTTTCAATATTGAGGTTGTTGTTGAATTGGTTGGAATTATCAATGTTTTCTTTTGAACTGTTTTGTGTTTTTCAATGTTGAGGTTGTTGAATTTGCTGGTGATTTTCATTATTGAGGTTGTTATTGAATTTTTTGGTGCTGTTCATTGTTGAGGTTGTTGTTGAATTTGTAGGGTTTGTCAATGGTTTTTTTTGAGTTGAGTTTGTTGCTGCATTTATTGATGTTATCACTGTTTATTTTGTTGAACTTTTTTGTACTTTTAAACGTTGAGGTTGATTTTGAATGTTTTGGTGTTTTTAATTGTTGAGGTTGTCGTTTAATTTGTTGGTGGTTTTCAATGTTGAGGTTTGTATTGAATTTTTTGGTGATGTTTATTGTTGAGGTTGTTCTTGAATTTGTAAGGTTTGTCAATGGTTTTTTTTGAATTTTCTGTGTTTTTCAAAGTTGAGGTTGTTGCTGAATTTATTGGTGTTATCATTGTTTATTTTGTTGAACTTTTTTGTACTTTTAAACGTTGAGGTTGATTTTGAATGTTTTGGTGTTTTTCATTGTTGAGGTTGTTGTTGAATTTGTTGGCGTTTTTCAATGTTGTGTTTGTTGTTCCCTTTGTTGGTGTTTTTCAATGGTGAGGTTTTTGTTGAATTTGTTGATGTTTTCATTGTTGAGGTTGTTGTTAAATTTGATGTTTTTCAATGATTAGGTTGTTGTTGAATTTGATGGTGTTATCCAGATTTTCAACTTTTTTGTACTTTTAAAAGTTGAGGTTGTGTTTGAATTTGTTGGTGATTTTCAATGTTGAGGTTGTTGTTGAATTTGTTTGTGATTTTCAATATTGAGGTTGTTGTTGAATTTGTTGGTGTTATCAATGGTTTTTTTTGAACTTTTTTGTGTTGTTCAAAGTTGAGGTTGTTGCTGATATAATTGGTCTTATCAATGATTTATTTTGTTGAACTTTTTTGAACTTTTAAAAGTTGAAGTTGATTTTGAATTTGTTGGTGTTTTTCATTGTTGAGGTTGTTGTTTAATTTTTTGGTGATTTTAAATGTTGAGTTAGTTGTTGAATTGGACAGTGTCATCAATGTTTATTTTGTTGAACTTGTTTGTATTTTTACAAGTTGTGGTTGTTGTTGAATTTACTGGTGTACTCACTGTTCATTTTGTTGAACTTTTTTGTACTTTTAAGTGTTGAGGTTGTTGTTTAATTTGTTGGTGTTTTTCAAAGTTGACGTCGTTGATTATATTGGTGATTTTCAATACTTGAGGTTGTTGTTGAATTTGTTGGTTTTTTCAATGTTGATGTTGTTGAATTTGTTGGAGTTATCAATGTTTTCTTTTGAACTGTTTTGTGTGTTTCAATGTTGAGGTTATTGAATTTGCTGGTGATTTTCAATATTGAGGTTGTTGATGAATTTGTTGGTGTTATCAACGTTTATTTTGTTGAACTTTTTTGTACTTTTAAAAGTTGAGGTTGTTGTTGAAATTGTTTGGATTTTCAATATTGAGGTTGTTGTTGCACTTGTTGGTGTTATCAATGTTATTTTTTGATCTTTTTTATATTTTTCAAAGTTGAAGTTGTTGTTGAATTTGTTGGTATTTTTCAATGTTGAGGTTGTAGTTGAATTTGTTCATGTTTTTCAATATTGGGGTTGTTGTTGAATTTGTTGGTGATTTTCAATATTGAGTTTGTTGTTGAATTTGTTGGTGTTTTTCAATGTTGTGGTTGTTGTTGAATTTGTTGGTGATTTTCAATATTGGGGTTGTTGTTGAATTTGTTGGTGTTATCAATGTTATTTTTTGAACTGTTTTGTATTATTCAATGTTGAGGTTGTTGTTTTTCAATGTTGAGGTTGTTGTTTAATTTTTTGGCGTTTTTCAAAGTTGAGGTCATTGAATTTTTTGATGTTTTTCAATATTGGGGTTGATGTTGAATTTGTTGGTGTTATCAATGTTATTTTTTGAACTGTTTTGTATTTTTCAATTTTGAGGTTCTTGTTGAATTTGTTGATGTTTTTCATTGTTGAGGTTGTTTTTTAATTTTTTGGTGTTTTTCAAAGTTGATGTCGTTGAATTTGTTGGTGATTTTCAATATTGAGGTTTTTGTTGAATTGGTTGGTGTTTTTCAATCTTGATGTTGTTGAATTTGTTGGTGTTTTTCATTGTTGAGGTTGTTGTTGAATATGTTGGTGTTTTTAAATGTTGAGGTTGTTGTTGAATTGGACAGTGTCATCAATGATTATTTTGTTGAAATTGTTTGTATTTTTAAAATTTGTGGTTGTTGTTGAATTTTTTGGTGTTTTTCAAAGTTGACGTCGTTGAAATTGTTGGTGATTTTCAATATTGAGGTTGTTGTTGAATTTGTTTTTTTTCAATGTTGAGGTTGTTGAATTTGCTGGTGATTTTCAATATTGAGGTTTTTGATGAATTTGTTGGTTTTATCAATGTTTATTTTGTTGAACTTTTTTGTACTTTTAAAAGTTGAGGTTGTTGTTGAAATTGTTCGGATTTTTAATATTGAGGTTGTTGTTGAAATTGTTGGCGTTTTTCAATGTTGAGGTTGTTGTTGAATTTCTTGGTGTTATCAATGTTATTTTTTGAACTTTTTTGTATTTTTCAAAGTTGAAGTTGTTGTTGAATTTGTTGGTATTTTTCAACGTTGAGGATGTAGTTGAAATGGCTGGTGTTTTTCAATGTTGAGGTTGTTGTTGAATTAGTTGACGATTATCAGTATTGGGGTTGTTGTTGAATTTGTTGGTGTTATCAATGTTATTTTTTGAACTGTTGTGTATTTTTCAATGTTGAAGTTGATGTTGAATTTGTTGGTGCTTTTCAATGTTGACGTAGTAGTTCAATTTGTTGGTCTTTTTCAATGTTGAGTTTGTTGATGAATTTGTTGGTGATTTTCAATGTTGAGGTTGTTGTTGAATTTGTTGGTGATTTTCAATATTGAGTTTGTCGTTGAATTTGTTGGTGATTTTCAATATTGGGGTTGTTGTTGAAATTGTTGGTGTTATCAATGTTATTTTTTGAACTGTTTTGTATTTTTCAATGTTGAGGTTGTTGTTGAATTTGTTGGTATTTTTCAATGTTGCGATTGTTGTTGAATTTTTTGGTGTTTTTCAATGTTGAGGCTGTTGTTTAATTTTTTGGTCTTTTTCAAAGTTGAGGTCTTTGAATTTGTCAGTTTTTTTCAATGTTGATGTTGTTGAATTTATTGGTGTTATCAATGTTTTCTTTTGAACTGTTTTGTATTTTTCAATGTTGAGGTTGTTGATGAATTTGTTGGTGATATCAACGTTTATTTTGTTGAACTTTTTTGTACTTTTAAAAGTTGAGGTTGTTGTTGAAATTGTTTGGATTTTCAATATAGAGGTTGTTGTTGAATTTGTATAGTGTTTTTCAATGTTGAGTTTGTTGTTGAATTTGTTGATGTTTTTCAATGTCGAGGTCGTTGTTGAATTTGTTGCTGTTATCAATGTTACTTTTTGAACTGTTTTGTATTTTTCAATGTTGTAGTTGTTGTTGAATTTGTTGGTATTTTTCAATGTTGCAATTGTTGTTCAAATTTTTGGTGCTTTTCATTTTTGAGGTTGTTGTTGGATTTGTGGATGTTTTTCAATGTTGATGTTGTTGTTGAATTTGCTGATGTTTTTCAATGTTGAGGTTGTTGTTGAATTTGTTGGTGTTTTTCATTGTTGATGATGTTGTTGAATCTGTTGGTGTTATCAATTTTTTTGTTGAACTTGTTTGTATTTTGAAACGTTGAGGATGTTGTTGAATCTGTTGGTGTTTTTGAAAGTTGAGGTCGTTGAATTGGTTGGTGATTTTCAATATTGCTGTTGCTGTTGAATTTGTTGGGGTTTAATTAGTTTTTTTTGCACTTTTTTGTGTTTTTCAAAGTTGAGGTTTTCGCTGAATTATTGATGTTATCAATGTTTATTTTGTTGAACTTTTTTGTACTTTTAAACGTTGAGGTAGATTTTGAATGTTTTGGTGTTTTTCATTGTTGAGGTTGTTGTTTAATTTGTTGGTGGTTTTCAATGTTGAGGTTGTTGTTGAATTTTTTGGTGCTCTTCATTGATGAGGTTGTTGTAGAATTTGTAGGGGTTGTCAATGGTTTTTTTTGACTTTTTTGTGTTTTTCAAAGTTGAGGTAGTTGCTGAATTTATTGGTGTTATCAATGTTATTTTTAGAAGATTTTGTATTTTTCAAAGTGGAAGTTGTTGTTGAATTTGTTGGTATTTTTCAATGTTGAGGTTGTAGTTGAATTTGTTCTTGATTTTCAATGTTGAGGTTGTTGTTGAATTTGTTGGTGATTTTCATTATTGAGGTTGTTGAATTTGTTGGTGATTTTCAATATTTAGTTTGTTGTTGAATTTGTTGTTGTTTTTCAATGTTGAGGTTGTTGTTGAATTTGTTGGTGATTTTCAATATTGGGGTTGATGTTGAATTTGTTGGTGTTATCAATGTTATTTTTTGAATTGTTTTGTATTTTTCAATTTTGAGGTTGTTGTTGAATTTGTTGATGTTTTTCATTGTTGAGGTTGTTTTTTAATTTTTTGGTGTTTTTCAAAGTTGATGTCGTTGAATTTGTTGGTGATTTTCAATATTGAGGTTGTTGTTGAATTGGTGGGTGTTTTTCAATCTTGATGTTGTTGAATTTGTTGGTGTTTTTCATTGTTGAGGTTGTTGTTGAATTTGTTGGTGTTTTTAAATGTTGAGGTTGTTGTTGAATTGGACAGTGTCATCAATGTTTATTTTGTTGAAATTGTTTGTATTTTTAAAATTTGTGGTTGTTGTTGAATTTTTTGGTGTTATCACTGTTCATTTTGTTGAACTTTTCTGTACTTTTAAATGTTGAGGTTGTTGTTTAATTTGTTGGTGTTTTTCAAAGTTGACGTCGTTGAAATTGTTGGTGATTTTCAATATTGAGGTTGTTGTTGAATTTGTTTTTTTTCAATGTTGATGTTGTTGAATTTGTTGGAGTTATCAATGTTTTCTGTTGAACTGTTTTGTGTTCTTCAATGTTGAGGTTGTTGAATTTGCTGGTGATTTTCAATATTGAGGTTTTTGATGAATTTGTTGGTTTTATCAATGTTTATTTTGTTGAACTTTTTTGTACTTTTAAAAGTTGAGGTTGTTGTTGAAATTGTTCGGATTTTTAATATTGAGGTTGTTGTTGAAATTGTTGGCGTTTTTCAATGTTGAGGTTGTTGTTGAATTTCTTGGTGTTATCAATGTTATTTTTTGAACTTTTTTGTATTTTTCAAAGTTGAAGTTGTTGTTGAATTTGTTGGTATTTTTCAACGTTGAGGATGTAGTTGAAATTGCTGGTGTTTTTCAATGTTGAGGTTGTTGTTGAATTAGTTGGCGATTATCAGTATTGGGGTTGTTGTTGAATTTGTTGGTGTTATCAATGTTATTTTTTGAACTGTTGTGTATTTTTCAATGTTGAAGTTGATGTTGAATTTGTTGGTGCTTTTCAATGTTGACGTAGTAGTTCAATTTGTTGGTCTTTTTCAATGTTGAGTTTGTTGATGAATTTGTTGGTGATTTTCAATGTTGAGGTTGTTGTTGAATTTGTTGGTGATTTTCAATATTGAGTTTGTCGTTGAATTTGTTGGTGATTTTCAATATTGGGGTTGTTGTTGAAATTGTTGGTGTTATCAATGTTATTTTTTGAACTGTTTTGTATTTTTCAATGTTGAGGTTGTTGTTGAATTTGTTGGTATTTTTCAATGTTGCGATTGTTGTTGAATTTTTTGGTGTTTTTCAATGTTGAGGCTGTTGTTTAATTTTTTGGTCTTTTTCAAAGTTGAGGTCTTTGAATTTGTCGGTTTTTTTCAATGATGATGTTGTTGAATTTATTGGTGTTATCAATGTTTTCTTTTGAACTGTTTTGTGTATTTTCAATGTTGAGGTTGTTGATGAATTTGTTGGTGATATCAACGTTTATTTTGTTGAACTTTTTTGTACTTTTAAAAGTTGAGGTTGTTGTTGAAATTGTTTGGATTTTCAATATAGAGGTTGTTGTTGAATTTGTATAGTGTTTTTCAATGTTGAGTTTGTTGTTGAATTTGTTGATGTTTTTCAATGTCGAGGTCGTTGTTGAATTTGTTGCTGTTATCAATGTTATTTTTTGAACTGTTTTGTATTTTTCAATGTTGTGGTTGTTGTTGAATTTGTTGATATTTTTCAATGTTGCGATTGATGTTCAATTTTTTGGTGTTTTTCATTGTTGAGGTTTTTGTTGAATTTGTTGGTGTTTTTCATTATTGAGGTTGTTGTTGAATTTGTTGGTGGTATCAATTTTTTTGTTGTACTTGTTTGTATTTTTAAATGTTGAGGATGTTGTTTTATCTGTTGTTGTTTTTGAATGTTGAGGTCGTTGAATTGGTTGGTGATTTTCAATATTGCTGTTGCTGTTGAATTTGATGGGGTTATCAGTGGTTTTTTTTGAACTTTTTTGTGTTTTTCAAAGTTCAGGTTTTTGCTGAATTCATTGATGTCAAGAATTTTTGTTTTGTTGAACTTTGTTGTACAATTAAACGTTGAGGTTGATTTTGAATTTGTTGTTTGTTTTTCATTGTTGAGGTTGTTGTTGATTTTGTTGGCGGTTTTCAATCTGAAGATTGTTGTTGAATTTTTTGGTGCCGTTCATTGTTGAGGTTGTTGTTGAATTTGTTGGTGATTTTCAATGGTAAGGTTTTTGTTGAATTTGTTGGTGTTTACATTGTTGAGGTTGTTGTTAAATTTGATGTTTTTTTCAATGTTGAGGTTGTTGTTGAATTTGATGGTGTTATCAATGTTTTTTTTTCAAACTTTGTACTTTTAAAAGTTGAGGTTGTTTTTGAACTTATTGGTGATTTTCAATATTGACGTTGTTGTTGAATTTGATGGTGTTATCAATGGTTTATTTTGAAATTTTTTGTGTTTTTCAAAGTTGGGGTTGTTGCTGAATGTATTTGTGTTATCACTTTTTATTTTGTTGAATTTTTTTGTACTTTTAAACGTTGAGGTTGATTTTGAATGTTTTGGTGTTTTTCATTGTTGAGGTTGTTGTTGAATTTGTTGGCGTTTTTCAATGTTGAGGTTGTTGTTGAATTTGTTGGCGTTTTTCAATGTTGAGGTTGTTGTTGAATTTGTTGGTGGTATCAATTTTTTTGTTGTACTTGTTTGTATTTTTAAATGTTGAGGATGTTGTTTTATCTGTTGTTGTTTTTGAATGTTGAGGTCGTTGAATTGGTTGGTGATTTTCAATATTGCTGTTGCTGTTGAATTTGATGGGGTTATCAGTGGTTTTTTTTGAACTTTTTTGTGTTTTTCAAAGTTCAGGTTTTTGCTGAATTCATTGATGTCAAGAATTTTTGTTTTGTTGAACTTTGTTGTACAATTAAACGTTGAGGTTGATTTTGAATTTGTTGTTTGTTTTTCATTGTTGAGGTTGTTGTTGATTTTGTTGGCGGTTTTCAATCTGAAGATTGTTGTTGAATTTTTTGGTGCCGTTCATTGTTGAGGTTGTTGTTGAATTTGTTGGTGATTTTCAATGGTAAGGTTTTTGTTGAATTTGTTGGTGTTTACATTGTTGAGGTTGTTGTTAAATTTGATGTTTTTTTCAATGTTGAGGTTGTTGTTGAATTTGATGGTGTTATCAATGTTTTTTTTTCAAACTTTGTACTTTTAAAAGTTGAGGTTGTTTTTGAACTTATTGGTGATTTTCAATATTGACGTTGTTGTTGAATTTGATGGTGTTATCAATGGTTTATTTTGAAATTTTTTGTGTTTTTCAAAGTTGGGGTTGTTGCTGAATGTATTTGTGTTATCACTTTTTATTTTGTTGAATTTTTTTGTACTTTTAAACGTTGAGGTTGATTTTGAATGTTTTGGTGTTTTTCATTGTTGAGGTTGTTGTTGAATTTGTTGGCGTTTTTCAATGTTGAGGTTGTTGTTGAATTTGTTGGCGTTTTTCAATGTTGAGCTTGTTGTTGCATTTGTTGGTGTTTTTCAATGGTGAGGTTTTTGTTGAATGTGTTGGTGTTTTCATTGTTGAGGTTGTTGTTAAATTTGATGTTATTTTTCAAGGTTGAGTCTGTTGTTGAATTTGTTGGTGTTATCAATGTTCTTTTTTCAACTTTTTTGTACTTTTAGAAGTTGATGTTGTTGTTGAATTTGTTGGTGATTTTCGATATTGACGTTGTTGTTGAATTTGATGGTGTTATCAATGGTTTTTTTTGAACTTTTTTGTGTTGTTCAAAGTTGACGTTGCTGAAATTATTGGTGTTATCAATTATTTATTTTGTTGAACTTTTTTGTATTTTTAAAAGTTGAGGTTGATTTTGAATTTGTTGGTGTTTTTCATTTTTGAGGTTGTTGTTGAATTTTTAGGTGATTTTAAATGTTGAGGTTGTTGTTGAATTGTACAGTGTCATCACTGTTTATTTTGTTGACCTTGTTTGTTTTTTTAAAAGTTGTGGTTGTTGTTGAATTTATTCGTGTTATCACTGTTCATTCTGTTGAACTTTTTGTACTTTTTAATGTTGAGGTTGTTGTTGAATTTGTTGGTGTTTTTCAATGTTGATGTTGTTGATGAATTTGTTGGTGTTATCAATTATTTCTTGAACTTAATTGTGTTTTTCAAAGATGAGGTTGATGCTGAATTTCGTGGTGATATTCAATGTTGGGGTTGTTGAATTTGTCACTGATTTTCAATATTGAGGTTGTTGTTAAGTTTGTTGGTGTTATCAACGTTTATTTTGTTGAACTTTTTTGCACTTTTAAAAGTTTCGTTTGTTGTTGAATTTGTTGGGATTTTCATTATTGAGGTTGTTGTTGAAATTGTCGGAGTTTTTCAATGTTCAGGTTGTTGTTGAAATTGCTGTTGTTTTTCTATGTTGAGGTTGTTGTTGAAATTGTTGTTGTTATCAATGGTTTTTTTTTAAACTTTTTTGTGTTTTTCAAAGATGATGTTGTTGCTGAATTTATTGGTGATATTCAGTGTTGATGTTGTTGTTGAATTTGTTGGCATTTGTCAATGCTGAGGTTGTTCTTTTAAATTTTTGGTGTTTTTCATTGTTGAGGTTGTTGTTGAATTTGTTGGTGTTATCAAAGTTTTTTTTTAACTTTTTGGTGTTTTTCAAATTTAAGGTTGTTGCTGTATTTGTTGGTGATATTCAGTGTTGAGGTTGTTGTTGAATTTGTTGGCGTTTTTCAACGTTGAGGACGTTGAATTTGTTGGTGATTATCAATATTGAAGTTGTTGTTGAATTTGTTGGTGTTATCAATGGTTTCTTTTGATCTTTTTTGTGTTTTTCAAAGTTGAGGTTGTTGCTGAATTTATTGGTGTTATCACTGTTTATTTTGTTGAACTTTTTTGTACTTTTAAAAGTTGAGGTTGATTTTGAATGTTTTGGTGTTTTTCATTGTTGAGGTTATGGTTGAATTTGTTGGCGTATTTCAATGTTGAGGTTGTTGTTGAATTTGTTGGTGTTATCAATGGTGTTTTTAGAACTTGTTTGTGTTTTTGAAAGGTGAGGTTTTTGCTGAATTTGTTGGTGCTATTCAGTGTTGATGTTGTTGTTGAATTTGTTGGTGTTATCAATGGTTTTTTTATATCTTTTTTGTGTTTTTCAAGGTTGAGGTTGTTGCTGAATTTATTGGTGTTATCACTGTTTATTTTGTTGAACTTTTTTGTACTTTTAAACGTTGAGGTAGATTTTGAATGTTTTGGTGTTTTTCATTGTTGAGGTTGTTGTTGAATTTGTTGGCGGTTTTCAATGTTGAGGTTGTTGTTGAATTTTTTGGTGCTGTTCATTGATGAGGTTGTTGTAGAATTTGTAGGGGTTGTCAATGTTTTTTTTTTACTTTTTTGTGTTTTTCAAAGTTGAGGTAGTTGCTGAATTTATTGGTGTTATCAATGTTATTTTTAGAAGATTTTGTATTTTTCAAAGTGGAAGTTGTTGTTGAATTTGTTGGTATTTTTCAATGTTGAGGTTGTAGTTGAATTTGTTCTTGATTTTCAATGTTGAGGTTGTTGTTGAATTTGTTGGTGATTTACAATATTGGGGTTGTTGTTGAATTTGTTGGTGTTATCAATGGTTTCTTTTGATCTTTTTTGTGTTTTTCAAAGTTGAGGTTGTTGCTGAATTTATTGGTGTTATCACTGTTTATTTTGTTGAACTTTTTTGTACTTTTAAAAGTTGAGGTTGATTTTGAATGTTTTGGTGTTTTTCATTGTTGAGGTTATGGTTGAATTTGTTGGCGTATTTCAATGTTGAGGTTGTTGTTGAATTTGTTGGTGTTATCAATGGTGTTTTTAGAACTTGTTTGTGTTTTTGAAAGGTGAGGTTTTTGCTGAATTTGTTGGTGCTATTCAGTGTTGATGTTGTTGTTGAATTTGTTGGTGTTATCAATGGTTTTTTTATATCTTTTTTGTGTTTTTCAAGGTTGAGGTTGTTGCTGAATTTATTGGTGTTATCACTGTTTATTTTGTTGAACTTTTTTGTACTTTTAAACGTTGAGGTAGATTTTGAATGTTTTGGTGTTTTTCATTGTTGAGGTTGTTGTTGAATTTGTTGGCGGTTTTCAATGTTGAGGTTGTTGTTGAATTTTTTGGTGCTGTTCATTGATGAGGTTGTTGTAGAATTTGTAGGGGTTGTCAATGTTTTTTTTTTACTTTTTTGTGTTTTTCAAAGTTGAGGTAGTTGCTGAATTTATTGGTGTTATCAATGTTATTTTTAGAAGATTTTGTATTTTTCAAAGTGGAAGTTGTTGTTGAATTTGTTGGTATTTTTCAATGTTGAGGTTGTAGTTGAATTTGTTCTTGATTTTCAATGTTGAGGTTGTTGTTGAATTTGTTGGTGATTTACAATATTGGGGTTGTTGTTGAATTTGTTTGTGTTATCAATGTTATTTTTTGAACTGTTTTGTATTTTTAAAAGTTGAGGTTGTTGTTGAATTTGTTGGTCTTTTTCAAAGTTGAGGCCGTTGAATTTGTTGGTGATGTTCAATATTGAGGTTGTTGTTGAATTTGTTGGTGTTATCAATGGTGTTTTTAGAACTTGTTTGTGTTTTTGAAAGGTGAGGTTTTTGCTGAATTTGTTGGTGCTATTCAGTGTTGATGTTGTTGTTGAATTTGTTGGTGTTATCAATGGTTCTTTTATATCTTTTTTGTGTTTTTCAAGGTTGAGGTTGTTACTGAATTTATTGGTGTTATCACTGTTTATTTTGATGAACGTTTTTGTACTTTTAAAAGTTGAGGTTCATTTTGAATGTTTTGATGGTTTTCATTGTTGAGCTTATTGTTAAATTTGTTGGCGTTTTCCAATGTTGAGGTTGTTGTTGAATTTGTTGGTGTTTCTCAATGGTGATGCTTTTGTTGAATTTTTTGGTGTTTTCATTGTTGAGGTTGTTGTTAAATTTGTTGTTGATTTTCAATGTTGAGGTTGTTGTTGAATTTGTTGCTGGTTTTCAATGATGAGGTTGTTGTTGAATTTGCAGGTGATTTTCAATATTGAGGTTGTTGTTCAATTTGCTGGTGTTTTTCAATGTTGATTTTGTAGAATTTGTTGGTGATTTTCAATATTGACGTTGTTGTTGAATTTGTTGGTGATATCAATGGTTTTTTTGGCACTTTTTTGTGTTGTTCAAAGTTGAGGTTGTTGCTGAGATTATTGGTGTTATCAATGTTTATTTTGTTGAACTTTTTTGTACTTTTAAAAGTTGAAGTAGATTTTGAATTTGTTGGTGTTTTTCATTGTTGAGGTTGTTATTGAATTTGTTGGCATTTTTCAATGTTGAGGTTGTTATTGAATTTTTTGGTGTTTTCATTGTTGAGGTTGTTGTTAAATTTGTTGTTGTTTTTCAATGATGAGGTTGTTGTTGGTGATTATCAATATTGAAGTTGTTGTTGAATTTGATGGTGTTATCAATGGTTTCTTTTGATCTTTTTTGTGTTTTTCAAAGTTGTGGTTGTTGCTGAATTTATTGGTGTTATCACTGTTTATTTTGTTGAACTTTTTTGTACTTTTAAAAGTTGAGGTTGATTTTGAATGTTTTGGTGTTTTTCATTGTTGAGGTTATGGTTGAATTTGTTGGCGTTTTTCAATGGTGAGGTTTTTGTTGAATTTTTTGGTGTTTTCATTGTTGAGGTTGTTGTTAAATTTGTTGTTGTTATCAATGTTCTTTTTTCAACTTTTTTGTACTTTAAACGTTGAGGTTGATTTTGAATGTTTTGGTGTTTTTCATTGTTGAGGTTATTGTTGAATTTGTTGCCGTTTTTCAATGTTGAGGTTGTTGTTGAATTTGTTGGCGTTTTTCAATGTTGAGGACGTTGAATTTGTTGGTGATTATCAATATTGAAGTTGTTGCTGAATTTGTTGATGTTATCAATGGTTTTTTTGATATTTTTTGTGTTTTTCAAAGTTGAGGTTGTTGCTGAATTTATTGGTGTTATCACTGTTTATTTTGTTGATCTTTTTTGTACTTTTAAAAGTTGAGGTTGATTTTGAATGTTTTGGTGTTTCTCACTGTTGAGGTTATTGTTGAATTTGTTGGCGTTTTTCAATGTTGAGGTTGTTGTTGAATTTGTTGGCGTTTTTCAATGTTGAGGTTGTTGTTGAATTTGTTGCTGTGTTTCAATGGTGAGGTTGTTGTGGAATTTGTTGGTCATTTTCAATATTGAGGTTGTTGTTGAATTTGTTGGTGATTTTCAATATTGACATTGTTTTTGAATTTGTTGGTGATATCAATGGTTTTGTTGTAACTTTTTTGTGTTGTTCAAAGTTGAGGTTGTTGCTGAACTTATAGGTGTTATCAATGTTTATTTTGTTGAACTTTTATGTACTTTTAAAAGTTGAAGTTGATTTTGAATTTGTTGTTGTTTTTCATTGTTGAGGTTGTTGTTGAATTTGTTGGTGTTTTTCATTGTTGACTTTCTTGTTGAATTTGTTGGTGTTATCAATGTTCTTTTTTCAACTTTTTTGTACTTTTAAAAGATGAGGTTGTTGTTGAATTTGTTGGTGTTTCCAATGTTTTTTTTGTTGAACTTGTTTGTATTTATAAAAGTTGAGGTTGTTGTTGAATTTGTTGGTCTTTTACAAAGTTGAGGCCGTTGAATTTGTTGGTGATTTTCAATATTGAGGTTGTTGTTGAATTTGTTGGTGTTATCAATGGTGTTTTTAGAACTTGTTTGTGTTTTTGAAAGGTGAGGTTTTTGCTGAATTTGTTGGTGCTATTCAGTGTTGATGTTGTTGTTGAATTTGTTGGTGTTATCAATGGTTTTTTTATATCTTTTTTGTGTTTTTCAAGGTTGAGGTTGTTGCTGAATTTATTGGTGTTATCAATGTTTATTTTGATGAACTTTTTTGTACTTTTAAAAGTTGAGGTTCATTTTGAATGTTTTGATGTTTTTCATTGTTGAGCTTATTGTTAAATTTGTTGGCGTTTTCCATTGTTGAGGTTGTTGTTGAATTTGTTGGTGTATCTCAATGGTGATGTTTTTGTTGAATTTTTTGGTGTTTTCATTGTTGAGGTTGTTGTTAAATTTGTTGTTGATTTTCAATGTTGAGGTTGTTGTTGAATTTGTTGGTGTTTTTCAATGATGAGGTTGTTGTTGAATTTGCTGGTGATTTTCAATATTGAGGTTGTTGTTGAATTTATTGGTGTTATGAATGTTTTTTTTTTAACTTTTTCAAAATTGAATTTGTTGCTGACTTTGTTGGTGACATTCAGTGTTGAGGTTGGTGAATTTGTTGGTGATTTTCAATATTGAGGTTGTTGTTGAATTTGTTGTTGTTATCAATGGTTTTTTTTTGTACTTTTTTGTGTTTTTCAAAGTTGATGTTGTTGCTGAAATTATTGGTGTTATCACTGTTTATTTTGTTGAACTTGTTTGTACTGTTAAAAGTTCAAGTTGATTTTAAATGTTTTGGTGTATTTCATTGTTGAGGTTGTTATTGAATTTGTTCATGTTAACAAAATTCTATTCTGTACTTTTTTGTCCTTTTAAAAGTTGAGGTTGTTGTTGAATTTGTTGGTGTTTTTCAACAATGAGGTTGTTGTTGAATTTGTTGGTGATTTTCAATATTGAGTTTGTTTTTGAATTTGCTTTTGTTATCAACGTTTTTTTGTTGGTGATTTTCAGTGTTGAGGTTGCTAAATTTGTTAGTGATTTTAAATGTTGAGGTTGTTGTTAAATTGGATAGTGTCATCAAAGTTTTTTTTGTTGAACTTGTTTGTATTATTAAAAGTTGTGGTTATTGTTGAATTTATTGGTGTTATCAATGTTTATTTTGTTGAACTTTTTTGTACTTTTAAATGTTGAGGTTCTTGTTTAATTTGTTGGTGTTTTTCAAAGATGAGGTCGTTGTTGAATTTGTTGTTGTGATCAAGTTATTTTTTGAACTTTTTTCTATTTTTGAAAGTTGAGGTTGTTGAATTTGTTGGTGTTATTCAATGTTGAGGTTGTTTTTGAATTTATTGGTGTTTTTCAATATTGATGTTGTTGAAATTGTTGGTGATTTTCAAAATTGTGCTTGTTGTTGAATATTTGTTGAACTTGTTTGTATTTTTAAAAGTTGAGGTTGTTGTTGAATTTGTGGTGTTTTTCAATATTTAGGTTGTTGTTGAATTTGTTGGCGTTATCAATGTTTTTTTAAACTTTTTGGTGTTTTTCAAATTTAAGGTTGTTGCTGAAAATATTGGTGATATTCAGTGTTGATGTTGTTGTTGAATTTGTTGGCATTTTTCAATGTTGAGATTGTTGTTTTAAATTTTTGGTGTTTTTCATTGTTGACTTTCTTGTTGAATTTGTTGGTGTTATCAATGTTCTTTTTTCAACTTTTTTGTACTTTTAAAAGATGAGGTTGTTGTTGAATTTGTTGGTGTTTTCAATGTTTATTTTGTTGAACTTGTTTGTATTTATAAATGTTGAGGTTGTTGTTGAATTTGTTGGTCTTTTACAAAGTTGAGGCCGTTGAATTTGTTGGTGATTTTCAATATTGAGGTTGTTGTTGAATTTGTTGGTGTTATCAATGGTGTTTTTAGAACTTGTTTGTGTTTTTGAAAGGTGAGGTTTTTGCTGAATTTGTTGGTGCTATTCAGTGTTGATGTTGTTGTTGAATTTGTTGGTGTTATCAATGGTTTTTTTATATCTTTTTTGTGTTTTTCAAGGTTGAGGTTGTTGCTGAATTTATTGGTGTTATCAATGTTTATTTTGATGAACTTTTTTGTACTTTTAAAAGTTGAGGTTCATTTTGAATGTTTTGATGTTTTTCATTGTTGAGCTTATTGTTAAATTTGTTGGCGTTTTCCATTGTTGAGGTTGTTGTTGAATTTGTTGGTGTATCTCAATGGTGATGTTTTTGTTGAATTTTTTGGTGTTTTCATTGTTGAGGTTGTTGTTAAATTTGTTGTTGATTTTCAATGTTGAGGTTGTTGTTGAATTTGTTGGTGTTTTTCAATGATGAGGTTGTTGTTGAATTTGCTGGTGATTTTCAATATTGAGGTTGTTGTTGAATTTATTGGTGTTATGAATGTTTTTTTTTTAACTTTTTTGTTTTTTTCAAAATTGAATTTGTTGCTGAATTTGTTGGTGACATTTAGTGTTGAGGTTGTTGAATTTGTTGGTGATTTTCAATATTGAGGTTGTTGTTGAATTTGTTGTTGTTATCAATGGTTTTTTTTTGTACTTTTTTGTGTTTTTCAAAGTTGATGTTGTTGCTGAAATTATTGGTGTTATCACTGTTTATTTTGTTGAACTTGTTTGTACTGTTAAAAGTTCAAGTTGATTTTAAATGTTTTAGTGTATTTCATTGTTGAGGTTGTTATTGAATTTGTTCATGTTAACAAAATTCTATTCTGTACTTTTTTGTCCTTTTAAAAGTTGAGGTTGTTGTTGAATTTGTTGGTGTTTTTCAACAATGAGGTTGTTGTTGAATTTGTTGGTGATTTTCAATATTGAGTTTGTTTTTGAATTTGCTTTTGTTATCAACGTTTTTTTGTTGGTGATTTTCAGTGTTGAGGTTGCTAAATTTGTTAGTGATTTTAAATGTTGAGGTTGTTGTTAAATTGGATAGTGTCATCAAAGTTTTTTTTGTTGAACTTGTTTGTATTATTAAAAGTTGTGGTTATTGTTGAATTTATTGGTGTTATCAATGTTTATTTTGTTGAACTTTTTTGTACTTTTAAATGTTGAGGTTCTTGTTTAATTTGTTGGTGTTTTTCAAAGATGAGGTCGTTGTTGAATTTGTTGTTGTGATCAAGTTATTTTTTGAACTTTTTTCTATTTTTGAAAGTTGAGGTTGTTGAATTTGTTGGTGTTTTTCAATGTTGAGGTTGTTTTTGAATTTATTGGTGTTTTTCAATATTGATGTTGTTGAAATTGTTGTTGATTTTCAAAATTGTGCTTGTTGTTGAATATTTGTTGAACTTGTTTGTATTTTTAAAAGTTGAGGTTGTTGTTGAATTTGTGGTGTTTTTCAATATTTAGGTTGTTGTTGAATTTGTTGGCGTTATCAATGTTTTTTTAAACTTTTTGGTGTTTTTCAAATTTAAGGTTGTTGCTGAAATTATTGGTGATATTCAGTGTTGATGTTGTTGTTGAATTTGTTGGCATTTTTCAATGTTGAGATTGCTGTTTTAAATTTTTGGTGTTTTTCATTGTTGAGGTTGTTGTTGAATTTGTTGGTGTTTTTCAATATTTAGGTTATTGTTGAATTTGTTGGTGTTATCAATGTTTTATTTTAACTTTTTGGTGTTTTTCAAATTTAAGGTTGTTGCTGTATTTGTTGGTGATATTCAGTGTTGAGGTTGTTGTTGAATTTGTTGGTGATTATCAATATTGAAGTTGTTGTTGAATTTGTTGATGTTATCAATGGTTTCTTTTGATATTTTTTGTGTTTTTCAAAGTTGAGGTTGTTGCTGAATTTATTGGTGTTATCACTGTTTATTTTGTTGATCTTTTTTGTACTTTTAAAAGTTGAGGTTGATTTTGAATGTTTTGGTGTTTCTCACTGTTGAGGTTATTGTTGAATTTGTTGGCGTTTTTCAATGTTGAGGTTGTTGTTGAATTTGTTGGCGTTTTTCAATGTTGAGGACGTTGAATTTGTTGGTGATTATCAATATTGAAGTTGTTGTTGAATTTGTTGATGTTATAAATTGTTTCTTTTGATATTTTTTTTTGTTTTTCAAAGTTGAGGTTGTTGCTGAACTTAAAGGTGTTATCACTGTTTATTTTGTTAATCTTTTTTGTACTTTTAAAAGTTGAGGTTGATTTTGAATGTTTTGGTGTTTCTCACTGTTGAGGTTATTGTTGAATGTGTTGGCGTTTTTCAATGTTGAGGTTGTTGTTGAATATGTTGGCGAATTTCAATGTTGTGGTTGTTGTTGAATTTGTTGGTGTTTTTCAATGGTGAGGTTTTTGTTGAATTTTTTGGTGTTTTCATTGTTGAGGTTGTTGTTAAATTTGTTGTTATCAATGTTATTTTTTCAACTTTTTTGTACTTTAAACGTTGAGGTTGATTTTGAATGTTTTGGTGTTTTTCATTGTTGAGGTTATTGTTGAATTTGTTGCCGTTTTTCAATGTTGAGGTTGTTGTTGAATTTGTTGGCGTTTTTCAATGTTGAGGACGTTGAATTTGTTGGTGATTATCAATATTGAAGTTGTTGTTGAATTTGTTGATGTTATCAATGGTTTTTTTGATATTTTTTGTGCTTTTCAAAGTTGAGTTTGTTGCTGAATTTATTGGTGTT
The DNA here is from genome assembly GCF_964194155.1 of Cetorhinus maximus. Classification (NCBI taxonomy): domain Eukaryota; kingdom Metazoa; phylum Chordata; class Chondrichthyes; order Lamniformes; family Cetorhinidae; genus Cetorhinus; species Cetorhinus maximus. The sequence continues at coordinate 379,372 of NW_027596267.1, read as the reverse complement.
ATCACTGTTTATTTTGTTGAACTTTTTTGTACTTTTAAAAGTTGAGGTTGATTTTGAATGTTTTGGTGTTTTTCATTGTTGAGGTTATGGCTGAATTTGTTGGCGTTTTGCAATGGTGAGGTTTTTGTTGAATTTTTTGGTGTTTTCATTGTTGAGGTTGTTGTTAAATTTGTTGTTGTTATCAATGTTCTTTTTTCAACTTTTTTGTACTTTAAACGTTGAGGTTGATTTTGAATGTTTTGGTGTTTTTCATTGTTGAGGTTATTGTTGAATTTGTTGCCGTTTTTCAATGTTGAGGTTGTTGTTGAATTTGTTGGCGTTTTTCAATGTTGAGGACGTTGAATTTGTTGGTGATTATCAATATTGAAGTTGTTGTTGAATTTGTTGATGTTATCAATGGTTTTTTTGATATTTTTTGTGTTTTTCAAAGTTGAGGTTGTTGCTGAATTTATTGGTGTTATCACTGTTTATTTTGTTGATCTTTTTTGTACTTTTAAAAGTTGAGGTTGATTTTGAATGTTTTGGTGTTTCTCACTGTTGAGGTTATTGTTGAATTTGTTGGCGTTTTTCAATGTTGAGGTTGTTGTTGAATTTGTTGGCGTTTTTCAATGTTGAGGTTGTTGTTGAATTTGTTGCTGTGTTTCAATGGTGAGGTTGTTGTGGAATTTGTTGGTCATTTTCAATATTGAGGTTGTTGTTGAATTTGTTGGTGATTTTCAATATTGACATTGTTTTTGAATTTGTTGGTGATATCAATGGTTTTGTTGTAACTTTTTTGTGTTGTTCAAAGTTGAGGTTGTTGCTGAACTTATAGGTGTTATCAATGTTTATTTTGTTGAACTTTTATGTACTTTTAAAAGTTGAAGTTGATTTTGAATTTGTTGTTGTTTTTCATTGTTGAGGTTGTTGTTGAATTTGTTGGTGTTTTTCATTGTTGACTTTCTTGTTGAATTTGTTGGTGTTATCAATGTTCTTTTTTCAACTTTTTTGTACTTTTAAAAGATGAGGTTGTTGTTGAATTTGTTGGTGTTTCCAATGTTTTTTTTGTTGAACTTGTTTGTATTTATAAAAGTTGAGGTTGTTGTTGAATTTGTTGGTCTTTTACAAAGTTGAGGCCGTTGAATTTGTTGGTGATTTTCAATATTGAGGTTGTTGTTGAATTTGTTGGTGTTATCAATGGTGTTTTTAGAACTTGTTTGTGTTTTTGAAAGGTGAGGTTTTTGCTGAATTTGTTGGTGCTATTCAGTGTTGATGTTGTTGTTGAATTTGTTGGTGTCATCAATGGTTTTTTTTATATCTTTTTTGTGTTTTTCAAGATTGAGGTTGTTGCTGAATTTATTGGTTTTATCAATGTTTATTTTGATGAACGTTTTTGTACTTTTAAAAGTTGAGGTTCATTTTGAATGTTTTGATGTTTTTCATTGTTGAGCTTATTGTTAAATTTGTTGGCGTTTTCCATTGTTGAGGTTGTTGTTGAATTTGTTGGTGTTTCTCAATGGTGATGCTTTTGTTGAATTTTTTGGTGTTTTCATTGTTGAGGTTGTTGTTAAATTTGTTGTTGATTTTCAATGTTGAGGTTGTTGTTGAATTTGTTGCTGTTATTCAATGATGAGGTTGTTGTTGAATTTGCTGGTGATTTTCAATATTGAGGTTGTTGTTGAATTTATTGGTGTTATGAATGTTTTTTTTTAACTTTTTTGTTTTTTTCAAAATTGAATTTGTTGCTGAATTTGTTGGTGACATTCAGTGTTGAGGTTGGTGAATTTGTTGGTGATTTTCAATATTGAGGTTGTTGTTGAATTTGTTGTTGTTATCAATGGTTTTTTTTTGTACTTTTTTGTGTTTTTCAAAGTTGATGTTGTTGCTGAAATTATTGGTGTTATCACTGTTTATTTTGTTGAACTTGTTTGTACTGTTAAAAGTTCAAGTTGATTTTAAATGTTTTGGTGTATTTCATTGTTGAGGTTGTTATTGAATTTGTTCATGTTAACAAAATTCTATTCTGTACTTTTTTGTCCTTTTAAAAGTTGAGGTTGTTGTTGAATTTGTTGGTGTTTTTCAACAATGAGGTTGTTGTTGAATTTGTTGGTGATTTTCAATATTGAGTTTGTTTTTGAATTTGCTTTTGTTATCAACGTTTTTTTGTTGGTGATTTTCAGTGTTGAGGTTGCTAAATTTGTTAGTGATTTTAAATGTTGAGGTTGTTGTTAAATTGGATAGTGTCATCAAAGTTTTTTTTGTTGAACTTGTTTGTATTATTAAAAGTTGTGGTTATTGTTGAATTTATTGGTGTTATCAATGTTTATTTTGTTGAACTTTTTTGTACTTTTAAATGTTGAGGTTCTTGTTTAATTTGTTGGTGTTTTTCAAAGATGAGGTCGTTGTTGAATTTGTTGTTGTGATCAAGTTATTTTTTGAACTTTTTTCTATTTTTGAAAGTTGAGGTTGTTGAATTTGTTGGTGTTTTTCAATGTTGAGGTTGTTTTTGAATTTATTGGTGTTTTTCAATATTGATGTTGTTGAAATTGTTGTTGATTTTCAAAATTGTGCTTGTTGTTGAATATTTGTTGAACTTGTTTGTATTTTTAAAAGTTGAGGTTGTTGTTGAATTTGTGGTGTTTTTCAATATTTAGGTTGTTGTTGAATTTGTTGGCGTTATCAATGTTTTTTTAAACTTTTTGGTGTTTTTCAAATTTAAGGTTGTTGCTGAAATTATTGGTGATATTCAGTGTTGATGTTGTTGTTGAATTTGTTGGCATTTTTCAATGTTGAGATTGCTGTTTTAAATTTTTGGTGTTTTTCATTGTTGAGGTTGTTGTTGAATTTGTTGGTGTTTTTCAATATTTAGGTTATTGTTGAATTTGTTGGTGTTATCAATGTTTTATTTTAACTTTTTGGTGTTTTTCAAATTTAAGGTTGTTGCTGTATTTGTTGGTGATATTCAGTGTTGAGGTTGTTGTTGAATTTGTTGGTGATTATCAATATTGAAGTTGTTGTTGAATTTGTTGGTGTTATCAATGGTTTCTTTTGATCTTTTTTGTGTTTTTCAAAGTTGAGGTTGTTGCTGAATTTATTGGTGTTATCACTGTTTATTTTGTTGATCTTTTTTGTACTTTTAAAAGTTGAGGTTGATTTTGAATGTTTTGGTGTTTCTCACTGTTGAGGTTATTGTTGAATTTGTTGGCGTTTTTCAATGTTGAGGTTGTTGTTGAATATGTTGGCGAATTTCAATGTTGTGGTTGTTGTTGAATTTGTTGTTGTTTTTCAATGGTGAGGTTTTTGTTGAATTTTTTGGTGTTTTCATTGTTGAAGTTGTTGTTAAATTTGTTGTTATCAATGTTATTTTTTCAACTTTTTTGTACTTTAAACGTTGAGGTTGATTTTGAATGTTTTGGTGTTTTTCATTGTTGAGGTTATTGTTGAATTTGTTGCCGTTTTTCAATGTTGAGGTTGTTGTTGAATTTGTTGGCGTTTTTCAATGTTGAGGACGTTGAATTTGTTGGTGATTATCAATATTGAAGTTGTTGTTGAATTTGTTGATGTTATCAATGGTTTTTTTGATATTTTTTGTGTTTTTCAAAGTTGAGGTTTTTGCTGAATTTATTGGTGTTATCACTGTTTATTTTGTTGATCTTTTTTGTACTTTTAAAAGTTGAGGTTGATTTTGAATGTTTTGGTGTTTCTCACTGTTGAGGTTATTGTTGAATTTGTTGGCGTTTTTCAATGTTGAGGTTGTTGTTGAATTTGTTGGCGTTTTTCAATGTTGAGGTTGTTGTTGAATTTGTTGCTGTGTTTCAATGGTGAGGTTGTTGTGGAATTTGTTGGTCATTTTCAATATTGAGGTTGTTGTTGAATTTGTTGGTGATTTTCAATATTGACATTGTTTTTGAATTTGTTGGTGATATCAATGGTTTTGTTGTAACTTTTTTGTGTTGTTCAAAGTTGAGGTTGTTGCTGAACTTATAGGTGTTATCAATGTTTATTTTGTTGAACTTTTATGTACTTTTAAAAGTTGATTTTGAATTTGTTGTTGTTTTTCATTGTTGAGGTTGTTGTTGAATTTGTTGGTGTTTTTCATTGTTGACTTTCTTGTTGAATTTGTTGGTGTTATCAATGTTCTTTTTTCAACTTTTATGTACTTTTAAAAGATGAGGTTGTTGTTGAATTTGTTGGTGTTTTCAATGTTTTTTTTGTTGACCTTGTTTGTATTTATAAAAGTTGAGGTTGTTGTTGAATTTGTTGGTCTTTAACAAAGTTGAGGCCGTTGAATTTGTTGGTGATTTTCAATATTGAGGTTGTTGTTGAATTTGTTGGTGTTATCAATGGTGTTTTTAGAACTTGTTTGTGTTTTTGAAAGGTGAGGTTTTTGCTGAATTTGTTGGTGCTATTCAGTGTTGATGTTGTTGTTGAATTTGTTGGTGTTATCAATGGTTTTTTTATATCTTTTTTGTGTTTTTCAAGGTTGAGGTTGTTGCTGAATTTATTGGTGTTATCAATGTTTATTTTGATGAACTTTTTTGTACTTTTAAAAGTTGAGGTTCATTTTGAATGTTTTGATGTTTTTCATTGTTGAGCTTATTGTTAAATTTGTTGGCGTTTTCCATTGTTGAGGTTGTTGTTGAATTTGTTGGTGTATCGCAATGGTGATGCTTTTGTTGAATTTTATGGTGTTTTCATTGTTGAGGTTGTTGTTAAATTTGTTGTTGATTTTCAATGTTGAGGTTGTTGTTGAATTTGTTGCTGTTTTTCAATGATGAGGTTGTTGTTGAATTTGCTGGTGATTTTCATTATTGAGGTTGTTGTTGAATTTATTGGTGTTATGAATGTTTTTTTTTAAACTTTTTTGTTTTTTTCAAAATTGAATTTGTTGCTGAATTTGTTGGTGACATTCAGTGTTGAGGTTGGTGAATTTGTTGGTGATTTTCAATATTGAGGTTGTTGTTGAATTTGTTGTTGTTTTTCAATGATGAGGTTGTTGTGGAATTTGTTGGTGTTATCAATGTTCTTTTTTCAACTTTTTTGTACTTTTATAGGTTGAGGTTGTTGTTGAATTTGTTGGTGTTTTTCAATGATGAGGATGTTGTTGAATTTGTTGGTGATTTTAAATATTGAGTTTGTTGTTGAATTTATTGGTGTTATGAATGTTTTTTTTTTAACTTTTTTGTGTTTTTCAAAATTGAATTTGTTGCTGAATTTGTTGGTGACATTCAGTGTTGAGGTTGGTGAATTTGTTGGTGATTTTCAATATTGAGGTTGTTGTTGAATTTGTTGTTGTTATCAATGGTTTTTTTTTGTACTTTTTTGTGTTTTTCAAAGTTGATGTTGTTGCTGAAATTATTGGTGTTATCACTGTTTATTTTGTTGAACTTGTTTGTACTGTTAAAAGTTCAAGTTGATTTTAAATGTTTTGGTGTATTTCATTGTTGAGGTTGTTATTGAATTTGTTCATGTTAACAAAATTCTATTCTGTACTTTTTTGTCCTTTTAAAAGTTGAGGTTGTTGTTGAATTTGTTGGTGTTTTTCAACAATGAGGTTGTTGTTGAATTTGTTGGTGATTTTCAATATTGAGTTTGTTTTTGAATTTGCTTTTGTTATCAACGTTTTTTTGTTGGTGATTTTCAGTGTTGAGGTTGCTAAATTTGTTAGTGATTTTAAATGTTGAGGTTGTTGTTAAATTGGATAGTGTCATCAAAGTTTTTTTTTGTTGAACTTGTTTGTATTATTAAAAGTTGTGGTTATTGTTGAATTTATTGGTGTTATCAATGTTTATTTTGTTGAACTTTTTTGTACTTTTAAATGTTGAGGTTCTTGTTTAATTTGTTGGTGTTTTTCAAAGATGAGGTCGTTGTTGAATTTGTTGTTGTGATCAAGTTATTTTTTGAACTTTTTTCTATTTTTGAAAGTTGAGGTTATTGAATTTGTTGGTGTTTTTCAATGTTGAGGTTGTTTTTGAATTTATTGGTGTTTTTCAATATTGATGTTGTTGAAATTGTTGGTGATTTTCAAAATTGTGCTTGTTGTTGAATATTTGTTGAACTTGTTTGTATTTTTAAAAGTTGAGGTTGTTGTTGAATTTGTGGTGTTTTTCAATATTTAGGTTGTTGTTGAATTTGTTGGCGTTATCAATGTTTTTTTAAACTTTATGGTGTTTTTCAAATTTAAGGTTGTTGCTGAAATTATTGGTGATATTCAGTGTTGATGTTGTTGTTGAATTTGTTCACATTTTTCAATGTTGAGATTGTTGTTTTAAATTTTTGGTGTTTTTCATTGTTGAGGTTGTTGTTGAATTTGTTGGTGTTTTTCAATATTTAGGTTATTGTTGAATTTGTTGGTGTTATCAATGTTTTATTTTAACTTTTTGGTGTTTTTCAAATTTAAGGTTGTTGCTGTATTTGTTGGTGATATTCAGTGTTGAGGTTGTTGTTGAATTTGTTGGTGATTATCAATATTGAAGTTGTTGTTGAATTTGTTGATGTTATAAATTGTTTCTTTTGATATTTTTTGTGTTTTTCAAAGTTGAGGTTGTTGCTGAATTTATTGGTGTTATCACTGTTTATTTTGTTGATCTTTTTTGTACTTTTAAAAGTTGAGGTTCATTTTGAATGTTTTGATGTTTTTCATTGTTGAGCTTATTGTTAAATTTGTTGGCGTTTTCCATTGTTGAGGTTGTTGTTGAATTTGTTGGTGTATCTCAATGGTGTTGCTTTTGTTGAATTTTTTGGTGTTTTCATTGTTGAGGTTGTTGTTAAATTTGTTGTTGATTTTCAATGTTGAGGATGTTGTTGAATTTGCTGGTGATTTTCAATATTGAGGTTGTTGTTGAATTTATTGGTGTTATGAATGTTTTTTTTTTAACTTTTTTGTGTTTTTCAAAATTGAATTTGTTGGTGACATTCAGTGTTGAGGTTGGTGAATTTGTTGGTGATTTTCAATATTGAGGTTGTTGTTGAATTTGTTCTTGTTTTTCAATGATGAGGTTGTTGTGGAATTTGTTGGTGTTATCAATGTTCTTTTTTCAACTTTTTTGTACTTTTATAAGTTGAGGTTGTTGTTGAATTTGTTGGTGTTTTTCAATGATGAGGATGTTGTTGAATTTGTTGGTGATTTTAAATATTGAGTTTTTTGTTGAATTTATTGGTGTTATGAATGTTTTTTTTTTAACTTTTTTGTGTTTTTCAAAATTGAATTTGTTGCTGAATTTGTTGGTGACATTCAGTGTTGAGGTTGGTGAATTTGTTGGTGATTTTCAATATTGAGGTTGTTGTTGAATTTGTTGTTGTTATCAATGGTTTTTTTTTGTACTTTTTTGTGTTTTTCAAAGTTGATGGTGTTGCTGAAATTATTGGTGTTATCACTGTTTAATTTGTTGAACTTGTTTGTACTGTTAAAAGTTCAAGTTGATTTTAAATGTTTTGGTGTATTTCATTGTTGAGGTTGTTATTGAATTTGTTCATGTTAACAAAATTCTATTCTGTACTTTTTTGTCCTTTTAAAAGTTGAGGTTGTTGTTGAATTTGTTGGTGTTTTTCAACAATGAGGTTGTTGTTGAATTTGTTGGTGATTTTCAATATTGAGTTTGTTTTTGAATTTGCTTTTGTTATCAACGTTTTTTTGTTGGTGATTTTCAGTGTTGAGGTTGCTAAATTTTTTAGTGATTTTAAATGTTGAGGTTGTTGTTAAATTGGATAGTGTCATCAAAGTTTTTTTTTGTTGAACTTGTTTGTATTATTAAAAGTTGTGGTTATTGTTGAATTTATTGGTGTTATCAATGTTTATTTTGTTGAACTTTTTTGTACTTTTAAATGTTGAGGTTCTTGTTTAATTTGTTGGTGTTTTTCAAAGATGAGGTCGTTGTTGAATTTGTTGTTGTGATCAAGTTATTTTTTGAACTTTTTTCTATTTTTGAAAGTTGAGGTTGTTGAATTTGTTGGTGTTTTTCAATGTTGAGGTTGTTTTTGAATTTATTGGTGTTTTTCAATATTGATGTTGTTGAAATTGTTGTTGATTTTCAAAATTGTGCTTGTTGTTGAATATTTGTTGAACTTGTTTGTATTTTTAAAAGTTGAGGTTGTTGTTGAATTTGTGGTGTTTTTCAATATTTAGGTTGTTGTTGAATTTGTTGGCGTTATCAATGATTTTTTAAACTTTTTGGTGTTTTTCAAATTTAAGGTTGTTGCTGAAATTATTGGTGATATTCAGTGTTGATGTTGTTGTTGAATTTGTTGGCATTTTTCAATGTTGAGATTGTTGTTTTAAATTTTTGGTATTTTTCATTGTTGAGGTTGTTGTTGAATTTGTTGGTGTTTTTCAATATTTAGGTTATTGTTGAATTTGTTGGTGTTATCAATGTTTTATTTTAACTTTTTGGTGTTTTTCAAATTTAAGGTTGTTGCTGTATTTGTTGGTGATATTCAGTGTTGAGGTTGTTGTTGAATTTGTTGGTGATTATCAATATTGAAGTTGTTGTTGAATTTGTTGGTGTTATCAATGGTTTCTTTTGATCTTTTTTGTGTTTTTCAAAGTTGAGGTTGTTGCTGAATTTATTGGTGTTATCACTGTTTATTTTGTTGAACTTTTTTGTACTTTTAAAAGTTGAGCTTGATTTTGAATGTTTTGGTGTTTTTCATTGTTGAGGTTATTGTTGAATTTGTTGGCGTTTTTCAATGTTGAGGTTGTTGTAGAATATGTTGGCGAATTTCAATGTTGTGGTTATTGTTGAATTTGTTGCCGTTTTTCAATGTTGAGGTTGTTCTTGAATTTGTTGGCGTTTTTCAATGTTGAGGACGTTGAATTTGTTGGTGATTATCAATATTGAAGTTGTTGTTGAATTTGTTGATGTTATCAATGGTTTCTTTTGATATTTTTTGTGTTTTTCAAAGTTGAGGTTGTTGCTGAATTTATTGGTGTTACCACTGTTTATTTTGTTGATCTTTTTTGTACTTTTAAAAGTTGAGGTTGATTTTGAATGTTTTGGTGTTTCTCACTGTTGAGGTTATTCTTGAATTTGTTGGCGTTTTTCAATGTTGAGGTTGTTGTTGAATTTGTTGGCGTTTTTCAATGTTGAGGTTGTTGTTGAATTTGTTGGTGTGTTTCAATGGTGAGGTTGTTGTGGAATTTGTTGGTCATTTTCAATATTGAGGTTGTTGTTGAATTTGTTGGTGATTTTAAATATTGACATTGTTTTTGAATTTGTTGGTGATATCAATGGTTTTGTTGTAACTTTTTTGTGTTATTCAAAGTTGGGGTTGTTGCTGAAGTTATAGGTGTTATCAATGTTTATTTTGTTGAACTTTTATGTACTTTTAAAAGTTGAAGTTGATTTTGAATTTGTTGGTGTTTTTCATTGTTGAGGTTGTTGTTGAATTTGTTGGTGTTTTTCATTGTTGACTTTCTTGTTGAATTTGTTGGTGTTATCAATGTTCTTTTTTCAACTTTTTTGTACTTTTAAAAGATGAGGTTTTTGTTGAATTTGTTGGTGTTTTCAATGTTTTTTTTGTTGAACTTGTTTGTATTTTTAAAAGTTGAGGTTGTTGTTGAATGTGTTGGTCTTTTTCAAAGTTGAGGCCGTTGAATTTGTTGGTGATTTTCAATATTGAGGTTGTTGTTGAATTTGTTGGTGTTATCAATGGTGTTTATAGAACTTGTTTGTGTTTTTGAAAGGTGAGGTTTTTGCTGAATTTGTTGGTGCTATTCAGTGTTGATGTTGTTGTTGAATTTGTTGGTGTTATCAATGGTTTTTTTATATCTTTTTTGTGTTTTTCAAGGTTGAGGTTGTTGCTGAATTTATTGGTGTTATCACTGTTTATTTTGATGAACTTTTTTGTACTTTTAAAAGTTGAGGTTCATTTTGAATGTTTTGATGGTTTTCATTGTTGAGCTTATTGTTAAATTTGTTGGCGTTTTCCAATGTTGAGGTTGTTGTTGAATTTGTTGGTGTTTCTCAATGGTGATGCTTTTGTTGAATTTTTTGGTGTTTTCATTGTTGAGGTTGTTGTTAAATTTGCTGTTGATTTTCAATGTTGAGGTTGTTGTTGAATTTGTTGCTGTTTTTCAATGATGAGGTTGTTGTTGAATTTGCTGGTGATTTTAAATATTGAGTTTGTTGTTGAATTTATTGGTGTAATGAATGTTTTTTTTTTAACTTTTTTGTGTTTTTCAAAATTGAATTTGTTGCTGAATTTGTTGGTGACATTCAGTGTTGAGGTTAGTGAATTTGTTGGTGATTTTCAATATTGAGGTTGTTGTTGAATTTGTTGTTGTTTTTCAATGATGAGGTTGTTGTGGAATTTGTTGGTGTTATCAATGTTCTTTTTTCAACTTTTTTGTACTTTTATAAGTTGAGGTTGTTGTTGAATTTGTTGGTGTTTTTCAATGATGAGGATGTTGTTGAATTTGTTGGTGATTTTAAATATTGAGTTTGTTGTTGAATTTATTGGTGTTATGAATGTTTTTTTTTTAACTTTTTTGTGTTTTTCAAAATTGAATTTGTTGCTGAATTTGTTGGTGACATTCAGTGTTGAGGTTGGTGAATTTGTTGGTGATTTTCAATATTGAGGTTGTTGTTGAATTTGTTGTTGTTATCAATGGTTTTCTTTTGTACTTTTTTGTGTTTTTCAAAGTTGATGTTGTTGCTGAAATTATTGGTGTTATCACTGTTTATTTTGTTGAACTTGTTTGTACTGTTAAAAGTTCAAGTTGATTTTAAATGTTTTGGTGTATTTCATTGTTGAGGTTGTTATTGAATTTGTTCATGTTAACAAAATTCTATTCTGTACTTTTTTGTCCTTTTAAAAGTTGAGGTTGTTGTTGAATTTGTTGGTGTTTTTCAACAATGAGGTTGTTGTTGAATTTGTTGGTGATTTTCAATATTGAGTTTGTTTTTGAATTTGCTTTTGTTATCAACGTTTTTTTGTTGGTGATTTTCAGTGTTGAGGTTGCTAAATTTGTTAGTGATTTTAAATGTTGAGGTTGTTGTTAAATTGGATAGTGTCATCAAAGTTTTTTTTTGTTGAACTTGTTTGTATTATTAAAAGTTGTGGTTATTGTTGAATTTATTGGTGTTATCAATGTTTATTTTGTTGAACTTTTTTGTACTTTTAAATGTTGAGGTTCTTGTTTAATTTGTTGGTGTTTTTCAAAGATGAGGTCGTTGTTGAATTTGTTGTTGTGATCAAGTTATTTTTTGAACTTTTTTCTATTTTTGAAAGTTGAGGTTGTTGAATTTGTTGGTGTTTTTCAATGTTGAGGTTGTTTTTGAATTTATTGGTGTTTTTCAATATTGATGTTGTTGAAATTGTTGGTGATTTTCAAAATTGTGCTTGTTGTTGAATATTTGTTGAACTTGTTTGTATTTTTAAAAGTTGAGGTTGTTGTTGAATTTGTGGTGTTTTTCAATATTTAGGTTGTTGTTGAATTTGTTGGCGTTATCAATGTTTTTTTAAACTTTATGGTGTTTTTCAAATTTAAGGTTGTTGCTGAAATTATTGGTGATATTCAGTGTTGATGTTGTTGTTGAATTTGTTGGCATTTTTCAATGTTGAGATTGTTGTTTTAAATTTTTGGTGTTTTTCATTGTTGAGGTTGTTGTTGTATTTGTTGGTGATTTTCAATATTGACATTGTTTTTGAATTTGTTGGTGATATCAATGGTTTTGTTGTAACTTTTTTGTGTTGTTCAAAGTTGAGCTTGTTGCTGAACTTAAAGGTGTTATCAATGTTTATTTTGTTGAACTTTTATGTACTTTTAAAAGTTGAAGTTGATTTTGAATTTATTGGTGTTTTTCATTGTTGAGGTTGTTGTTGAATTTGTTGGTGTTTTTCATTGTTGACTTTCTTGTTGAATTTGTTGGTGTTATCAATGTTCTTTTTTCAACTTTTTTGTACTTTTAAAAGATGAGGTTTTTGTTGAATTTGTTGGTGTTTTCAATGTTTTTTTTGTTGAACTTGTTTGTATTTTTAAAAGTTGAGGTTGTTGTTGAATGTGTTGGTCTTTTTCAAAGTTGAGGCCGTTGAATTTGTTGGTGATTTTCAATATTGAGGTTGTTGTTGAATTTGTTGGTGTTATCAATGGTGTTTATAGAACTTGTTTGTGTTTTTGAAAGGTGAGGTTTTTGCTGAATTTGTTGGTGCTATTCAGTGTTGATGTTGTTGTTGAATTTGTTGGTGTTATCAATGGTTTTTTTATATCTTTTTTGTGTTTTTCAAGGTTGAGGTTGTTGCTGAATTTATTGGTGTTATCACTGTTTATTTTGATGAACTTTTTTGTACTTTTAAAAGTTGAGGTTCATTTTGAATGTTTTGATGGTTTTCATTGTTGAGCTTATTGTTAAATTTGTTGGCGTTTTCCAATGTTGAGGTTGTTGTTGAATTTGTTGGTGTTTCTCAATGGTGATGCTTTTGTTGAATTTTTTGGTGTTTTCATTGTTGAGGTTGTTGTTAAATTTGTTGTTGATTTTCAATGTTGAGGTTGTTGTTGAATTTGTTGCTGTTTTTCAATGATGAGGTTGTTGTTGAATTTGCTGGTGATTTTAAATATTGAGTTTGTTGTTGAATTTATTGGTGTAATGAATGTTTTTTTTTTAACTTTTTTGTGTTTTTCAAAATTGAATTTGTTGCTGAATTTGTTGGTGACATTCAGTGTTGAGGTTAGTGAATTTGTTGGTGATTTTCAATATTGAGGTTGTTGTTGAATTTGTTGTTGTTTTTCAATGATGAGGTTGTTGTGGAATTTGTTGGTGTTATCAATGTTCTTTTTTCAACTTTTTTGTACTTTTATAAGTTGAGGTTGTTGTTGAATTTGTTGGTGTTTTTCAATGATGAGGATGTTGTTGAATTTGTTGGTGATTTTAAATATTGAGTTTGTTGTTGAATTTATTGGTGTTATGAATGTTTTTTTTTTAACTTTTTTGTGTTTTTCAAAATTGAATTTGTTGCTGAATTTGTTGGTGACATTCAGTGTTGAGGTTGGTGAATTTGTTGTTGATTTTCAATATTGAGGTTGTTGTTGAATTTGTTGTTGTTATCAATGGTTTTTTTTTGTACCTTTTTGTGTTTTTCAAAGTTGATGTTGTTGCTGAAATTATTGGTGTTATCACTGTTTATTTTGTTGAACTTGTTTGTACTGTTAAAAGTTCAAGTTGATTTTAAATGTTTTGGTGTATTTCATTGTTGAGGTTGTTATTGAATTTGTTCATGTTAACAAAATTCTATTCTGTACTTTTTTGTCCTTTTAAAAGTTGAGGTTGTTGTTGAATTTGTTGGTGTTTTTCAACAATGAGGTTGTTGTTGAATTTGTTGGTGATTTTCAATATTGAGTTTGTTTTTGAATTTGCTTTTGTTATCAACGTTTTTTTGTTGGTGATTTTCAGTGTTGAGGTTGCTAAATTTGTTAGTGATTTTAAATGTTGAGGTTGTTGTTAAATTGGATAGTGTCATCAAAGTTTTTTTTTGTTGAACTTGTTTGTATTATTAAAAGTTGTGGTTATTGTTGAATTTATTGGTGTTATCAATGTTTATTTTGTTGAACTTTTTTGTACTTTTAAATGTTGAGGTTCTTGTTTAATTTGTTGGTGTTTTTCAAAGATGAGGTCGTTGTTGAATTTGTTGTTGTGATCAAGTTATTTTTTGAACTTTTTTCTATTTTTGAAAGTTGAGGTTGTTGAATTTGTTGGTGTTTTTCAATGTTGAGGTTGTTTTTGAATCTATTGGTGTTTTTCAATATTGATGTTGTTGAAATTGTTGGTGATTTTCAAAATTGTGCTTGTTGTTGAATATTTGTTGAACTTGTTTGTATTTTTAAAAGTTGAGGTTGTTGTTGAATTTGTGGTGTTTTTCAATATTTAGGTTGTTGTTGAATTTGTTGGCGTTATCAATGTTTTTTTAAACTTTTTGGTGTTTTTCAAATTTAAGGTTGTTGCTGAAATTATTGGTGATATTCAGTGTTGATGTTGTTGTTGAATTTGTTGGCATTTTTCAATGTTGAGATTGTTGTTTTAAATTTTTGGTGTTTTTCATTGTTGAGGTTGTTGTTGAATTTGTTGGTGTTTTTCAATATTTAGGTTATTGTTGAATTTGTTGGTGTTATCAATGTTTTATTTTAACTTTTTGGTGTTTTTCAAATTTAAGGTTGTTGCTGTATTTGTTGGTGATATTCAGTGTTGAGGTTGTTGTTGAATTTGTTGGTGATTATCAATATTGAAGTTGTTGTTGAATTTGTTGGTGTTATCAATGGTTTCTTTTGATCTTTTTTGTGTTTTTCAAAGTTGAGGTTGTTGCTGAATTTATTGGTGTTATAACTGTTTATTTTGTTGAACTTTTTTGTACTTTTAAAAGTTGAGGTTTATTTTGAATGTTTTGGTGTTTTTCATTGTTGAGGTTATGGTTGAATTTGTTGGCGTTTTTCAATGTTGAGGTTGTTGTTGAATATGTTGGCGAATTTCAATGTTGTGGTTGTTGTTGAATTTGTTGTTGTTTTTCAATGGTGAGGTTTTTGTTGAATTTTTTGGTGTTTTCATTGTTGAGGTTGTTGTTAAATTTGTTGTTGTTATCAATGTTCTTTTTTCAACTTTTTTGTACTTTAAACGTTGAGGTTGATTTTGAATGTTTTGGTGTTTTTCATTGTTGAGGTTATTGTTGAATTTGTTGCCGTTTTTCAATGTTGAGGTTGTTGTTGAATTTGTTGGCGTTTTTCAATGTTGAGGACGTTGAATTTGTTGGTGATTATCAATATTGAAGTTGTTGTTGAATTTGTTGATGTTATCAATGGTTTCTTTTGATATTTTTTGTGTTTTTCAAAGTTGAGGTTGTTGCTGAATTTATTGGTGTTACCACTGTTTATTTTGTTGATCTTTTTTGTACTTTTAAAAGTTGAGGTTGATTTTGAATGTTTTGGTGTTTCTCACTGTTGAGGTTATTGTTGAATTTGTTGGCGTTTTTCAATGTTGAGGTTGTTGTTGAATTTGTTGGTGTTTTTCAATATTGAGGTTGTTGTTGAATTTGTTGTTGTTATCAATGGTTTTTTTTTGTACTTTTTTGTGTTTTTCAAAGTTGATGTTGTTGCTGAAATTATTGGTGTTACCACTGTTTATTTTGTTGAACTTGTTTGTACTGTTAAAAGTTCAAGTTGATTTTAAATGTTTTGGTGTATTTCATTGTTGAGGTTGTTATTGAATTTGTTCATGTTAACAAAATTCTATTCTGTACTTTTTTGTCCTTTTAAAAGTTGAGGTTGTTGTTGAATTTGTTGGTGTTTTTCAACAATGAGGTTGTTGTTGAATTTGTTGGTGATTTTCAATATTGAGTTTGTTTTTGAATTTGCTTTTGTTATCAACGTTTTTTTGTTGGTGATTTTCAGTGTTGAGGTTGCTAAATTTGTTAGTGATTTTAAATGTTGAGGTTGTTGTTAAATTGGATAGTGTCATCAAAGTTTTTTTTTGTTGAACTTGTTTGTATTATTAAAAGTTGTGGTTATTGTTGAATTTATTGGTGTTATCAATGTTTATTTTGTTGAACTTTTTTGTACTTTTAAATGTTGAGGTTCTTGTTTAATTTGTTGGTGTTTTTCAAAGATGAGGTCGTTGTTGAATTTGTTGTCGTGATCAAGTTATTTTTTGAACTTTTTTCTATTTTTGAAAGTTGAGGTTGTTGAATTTGTTGGTGTTTTTCAATGTTGAGGTTGTTTTTGAATTTATTGGAGTTTTTCAATATTGATGTTGTTGAAATTGTTGTTGATTTTCAAAATTGTGCTTGTTGTTGAATATTTGTTGAACTTGTTTGTATTTTTAAAAGTTGAGGTTGTTGTTGAATTTGTGGTGTTTTTCAATATTTAGGTTGTTGTTGAATTTGTTGGCGTTATCAATGTTTTTTTAAACTTTTTGGTGTTTTTCAAATTTAAGGTTGTTGCTGAAATTATTGGTGATATTCAGTGTTGATGTTGTTGTTGAATTTGTTGGCATTTTTCAATGTTGAGATTGTTGTTTTAAATTTTTGGTGTTTTTCATTGTTGAGGTTGTTGTTGAATTTGTTGGTGTTTTTCAATATTTAGGTTATTGTTGAATTTGTTGGTGTTATCAATGTTTTATTTTAACTTTTTGGTGTTTTTCAAATTTAAGGTTGTTGCTGTATTTGTTGGTGATATTCAGTGTTGAGGTTGTTGTTGAATTTGTTGGTGATTATCAATATTGAAGTTGTTGTTGAATTTGTTGGTGTTATCAATGGTTTCTTTTGATCTTTTTTGTGTTTTTCAAAGTTGAGGTTGTTGCTGAATTTATTGGTGTTATCACTGTTTATTTTGTTGAACATTTTTGTACTTTTAAAAGTTGAGGTTGATTTTGAATGTTTTGGTGTTTTTCATTGTTGAGGTTATGGTTGAATTTGTTGGCGTTTTTCAATGTTGAGGTTGTTGTTGAATATGTTGGCGAATTTCAATGTTGTGGTTGTTGTTGAATTTGTTGGTGTTTTTCAATGGTGAGGTTTTTGTTGAATTTTTTGGTGTTTTCATTGTTGAGGTTGTTGTTAAATTTGTTGTTGTTATCAATGTTCTTTTTTCAACTTTTTTGTACTTTAAACGTTGAGGTTGATTTTGAATGTTTTGGTGTTTTTCATTGTTCAGGTTATTGTTGAATTTGTTGCCGTTTTTCAATGTTGAGGTTGTTGTTGAATTTGTTGGCGTTTTTCAATGTTGAGGTTGTTGTTGAATTTGTTGGCGTTTTTCAATGTTGAGGTTGTTGTTGAATTTGTTGGCGTTATTCAATGTTGAGGACGTTGAATTTGTTGGTGATTATCAATATTGAAGTTGTTGTTCAATTTGTTGATGTTAGCAATGGTTTCTTTTGATCTTTTTTGTGTTTTTCAAAGTTGAGGTTGTTGCTGAATTTATTGGTGTTATCACTGTTTATTTTGTTGAACTTTTTTGTACTTTTAAAAGTTGAGGTTGATTTTGAATGTTTTGGTGTTTCTCACTGTTGAGGTTATTGTTGAATTTGTTGGCGTTTTTCAATCTTGAGGTTGTTGTTGAATTTGTTGGTGTTTTTCAATGTTGAGGTTGTTGTTGAATTTGTTGGTGTGTTTCAATGGTGAGGTTGTTGTGGAATTTGTTGGTCATTTTCAATATTGAGGTTGTTGTTGAATTTGTTGGTGATTTTCAATTATGACATTGTTTTTGAATTTGTTGGTGATATCAATGGTTTTGTTGGAACTTTTTTGTGTTGTTCAAAGTTGAGGTTGTTGCTGAACTTATAGGTGTTATCAATGTTTATTTTGTTGAACTTTTATGTACTTTTAAAAGTTGAAGTTGATTTTGAATTTGTTGGTGTTTTTCATTGTTGAGGTTGTTGTTGAACTTGTTGGTGTTTTTCATTGTTGACTTTCTTGTTGAATTTGTTGGTGTTATCAATGTTCTTTTTTCAACTTTTTTGTACTTTTAAAAGATGAGGTTTTTGTTGAATTTGTTGGTGTTTTCAATGTTTTTTTTGTTGAACTTGTTTGTATTTTTAAAAGTTGAGGTTGTTGTTGAATGTGTTGGTCTTTTTCAAAGTTGAGGCCGTTGAATTTGTTGGTGATTTTCAATATTGAGGTTGTTGTTGAATTTGTTGGTGTTATCAATGGTATTTTTAGAACTTGTTTGTGTTTTTGAAAGGTGAGGTTTTTGCTGAATTTGTTGGTGCTATTCAGTGTTGATGTTGTTTTTGAATTTGTTGGTGTTATCAATGGTTTTTTTATATCTTTTTTGTGTTTTTCAAGGTTGAGGTTGTTGCTGAATTTATTGGTGTTATCATTGTTTATTTTGATGAACTTTTTTGTACTTTTAAAAGTTGAGGTTCATTTTGAATGTTTTGATGTTTTTCATTGTTGAGCTTATTGTTAAATTTGTTGGCGTTTTCCAATGTTGAGATTGTTGTTGAATTTGTTGGTGTTTCTCAATGGTGATGCTTTTGTTGAATTTTTTGGTGTTTTCATTGTTGAGGTTGTTGTTAAATTTGTTGTTGATTTTCAATGTTGAGGTTGTTGTTGAATTTGTTGCTGTTTTTCAATGATGAGGTTGTTGTTGAATTTGCTGGTGATTTTCAATATTGAGGTTGTTGTTGAATTTGCTGTTGTTTTTCAATGTTGATTTTGTAGAATTTGTTGGTGATTTTCAATATTGACGTTGTTGTTGAATTTGTTGGTGATATCAATGGTTTTTTTTGCACTTTTTTGTGTTGTTCAAAGTTGAGGATGTTGCTGAGATTATTGGTGTTATCAATGTTTATTTTGTTGAACTTTTTTGTACTTTTAAAAGTTGAAGTAGATTTTGAATTTGTTGGTGTTTTTCATTGGTGAGGTTGTTGTTGAATTTGTTGGCATTTTTCATTGTTGAGGACGTTGAATTTGTTGGTGATTATCAATATTGAAGTTGTTGTTGAATTTGTTGGTGTTATCAATGGTTTCTTTTGATCTTTTTTGTGTTTTTCAAAGTTGAGATTGTTGCTGAATTTATTGGTGTTATCACTGTTTATTTTGTTGAACTTTTTTGTACTTTTAAAAGTTGAGGTTGATTTTGAATGTTTTGGTGTTTTTCATTGTTGAGGTTATGGTTGAATTTGTTGACGTTTTTCAATGTTGATGTTGTTGTTGAATATGTTGGCGAATTTCAATGTTGAGGTTGTTGTTGAATTTGTTGGTGTTTTTCAATGGTGAGGTTTTTGTTGAATTTTTTGGTGTTTTCATTGTTGAGGTTATTGTTGAATTTGTTGGCGTTTTTCAATGTTGAGGTTGTTGTTGAATTTGTTGGATTTTTCCTATGTTGTGGACGTTGAATTTGTTGGTGATTATCAATATTGAAGTTGTTGTTGAATTTGTTGATGTTAGCAATGGTTTCTTTTGATATTTTTTGTGTTTTTCAAAGTTGAGCTTGTTGCTGAATTTATTGGTGTTATCACTGTTTATTTTGTTGAACTTTTTTGTACTTTTAAAAGTCGAGGTTGATTTTGAATGTTTTGGCGTTTCTCACTGTTCAGATTATTGTTGAATTTGTTGGCGTTTTTCAATCTTGAGGTTGTTGTTGAATTTGTTGGTGATTTTCAATATTGACATTGTTTTTGAATTTGTTGGTTATATCAATGGTTTTGTTGGAACTTTTTTGTGTTGTTCAAAGTTGAAATTGCTGCTGAACTTATAGGCGTTATCAATGTTTATTTTGTTGAACTTTTATGTACTTTTAAAAGTTGAAGTTGATTTTGAATTTGTTGGTGTTTTTCATTGTTGAGGTTGTTGTTGAACTTGTTGGTATTTTTCATTGTTGACTTTCTTGTTGAATTTGTTGGTGTTATCAATGTTCTTTTTTCAACTTTTTTGTACTTTTAAAAGATGAGTTTTTTGTTGAATTTGTTGGTGTTTTCAATGTTTTTTTTGTTGAACTTGTTTGTATTTTTAAAAGTTGAGGTTGTTGTTGAATTTGTTGGTCTTTTTCAAAGTTGAGGCCGTTGAATTTGTTGGTGATTTTCAATATTGAGGTTGTTGTTGAATTTGTTGGTGTTATCAATGGTGTTTTTAGAACTTGTTTGTGTTTTTGAAAGGTGAGGTTTTTGCTGAATTTGTTGGTGCTATTCAGTGTTGATGTTGTTGTTGAATTTGTTGGTGTTATCAATGGTTTTTTTATATCTTTTTTGTGTTTTTCAAGGTTGAGGTTGTTGCTGAATTTATTGGTGTTATCACTGTTTATTTTGATGAACTTTTTTGTACTTTTAAAAGTTGAGGTTCATTTTGAATGTTTTGATGTTTTTCATTGTTGAGCTTATTGTTAAATTTGTTGGCGTTTTCCAATGTTGAGGTTGTTGTTGAATTTGTTGGTGTTTCTCAATGGTGATGCTTTTGTTGAATTTTTTGTTGTTTTCATTGTTGAGGTTGTTGTTAAATTTGTTGTTGATTTTCAATGTTGAGGTTGTTGTTGAATTTGTTGCTGTTTTTCAATGATGAGGTTGTTGTTGAATTTGCTGGTGATTTTAAATATTGAGGTTGTTGTTGAATTTGTTGGTGAAATCAATGGTTTTTTTGGCACTTTTTTGTGTTGTTCAAAGTTGAGGTTGTTGCTGAGATTATTGGTGTTATCAATGTTTATTTTGTTGAACTTTTTTGTACTTTTAAAAGTTGAAGTAGATTTTGAATTTGTTGGTGTTTTTCATTGTTGAGGTTGTTTTTGAATTTGTTGGCATTTTTCAATGTTGAGGTTGCTATTGAATTTTTTGGTGTTTTCATTGTTGAGGTTGTTGTTAAATTTGTTGGTGTTTTTCATTGTTGACTTTCTTGTTGAATTTGTTGGTGTTATCAATGTTCTTTTTTCAACTTTTTTGTACTTTTAAAAGATGAGGTTGTTGTTGAATTTTTTGGTGTTTTCAATGTTTTTTTTGTTGAACTTGTTTGTATTTATAAAAGTTGAGGTTGTTGTTGAATTTGTTGGTCTTTTACAAAGTTGAGGCCGTTGAATTTGTTGGTGATTTTCAATATTGAGGTTGTTGTTGAATTTGTTGGTGTTATCAATGGTGTTTTTAGAACTTGTTTGTGTTTTTGAAAGGTGAGGTTTTTGCTGAATTTGTTGGTGCTATTCAGTGTTGATGTTGTTGTTGAATTTGTTGGTGTTATCAATGGTTTTTTTATATCTTTTTTGTGTTTTTCAAGGTTGAGGTTGTTGCTGAATTTATTGGTGTTATCACTGTTTATTTTGATGAACTTTTTTGTACTTTTAAAAGTTGAGGTTCATTTTGAATGTTTTGATGTTTTTCATTGTTGAGCTTATTGTTAAATTTGTTGGCGTTTTCCAATGTTGAGGTTGTTGTTGAATTTGTTGGTGTATCTCAATGGTGATGTTTTTGTTGAATTTTTTGGTGTTTTCATTGTTGAGGTTGTTGTTAAATTTGTTGTTGATTTTCAATGTTGAGGTTGTTGTTGAATTTGCTGGTGATTTTCAATATTGAGGTTGTTGTTGAATTTATTGGTGTTATGAATGTTTTTTTTTAACTTTTTTGTGTTTTTCAAAATTGAATTTGTTGCTGAATTTGTTGGTGACATTCAGTGTTGAGGTTGGTGAATTTGTTGGTGATTTTCAATATTAAGGTTGTTGTTGAATTTGTTGTTGTTTTTCAATGATGAGGTTGTTGTGGAATTTGTTGAGGTTATCAATGTTCTTTTTTCAACTTTTTTGTACTTTTATAAGTTGAGGTTGTTGTTGAATTTGTTGGTGTTTTTCAATGATGAGGATGTTGTTGAATTTGTTGGTGATTTTAAATATTGAGTTTGTTGTTGAATTTATTGGTGTTATGAATGTTTTTTTTTTAACTTTTTTGTGTTTTTCAAAATTGAATTTGTTGCTGAATTTGTTGGTGACATTCAGTGTTGAGGTTGGTGAATTTGTTGGTGATTTTCAATATTGAGGTTGTTGTTGAATTTGTTGTTGTTATCAATGGTTTTTTTTGTACTTTTTTGTGTTTTTCAAAGTTGATGTTGTTGCTGAAATTATTGGTGTTATCACTGTTTAATTTGTTGAACTTGTTTGTACTGTTAAAAGTTCAAGTTGATTTTAAATGTTTTGGTGTATTTCATTGTTGAGGTTGTTATTGAAATTGTTCATGTTAACAAAATTCTATTCTGTACTTTTTTGTCCTTTTAAAAGTTGAGGTTGTTGTTGAATTTGTTGGTGTTTTTCAACAATGAGGTTGTTGTTGAATTTGTTGGTGATTTTCAATATTGAGTTTGTTTTTGAATTTGCTTTTGTTATCAACGTTTTTTTGTTGGTGATTTTCAGTGTTGAGGTTGCTAAATTTGTTAGTGATTTTAAATGTTGAGGTTGTTGTTAAATTGGATAGTGTCATCAAAGTTTTTTTTGTTGAACTTGTTTGTATTATTAAAAGTTGTGGTTATTGTTGAATTTATTGGTGTTATCAATGTTTATTTTGTTGAACTTTTTTGTACTTTTAAATGTTGAGGTTCTTGTTTAATTTGTTGGTTTTTTTCAAAGATGAGGTCGTTGTTGAATTTGTTGTCGTGATCAAGTTATTTTTTGAACTTTTTCTATTTTTGAAAGTTGAGGTTGTTGAATTTGTTGGTGTTTTTCAATGTTGAGGTTGTTTTTGAATTTATTGGTGTTTTTCAATATTGATGTTGTTGAAATTGTTGGTGATTTTCAAAATTGTGCTTGTTGTTGAACATTTGTTGAACTTGTTTGTATTTTTAAAAGTTGAGGTTGTTGTTGAATTTGTGGTGTTTTTCAATATTTAGGTTGTTGTTGAATTTGTTGGCGTTATCAATGTTTTTTTAAACTTTTTGGTGTTTTTCAAATTTAAGGTTGTTGCTGAAATTATTGGTGATATTCAGTGTTGATGTTGTTGTTGAATTTGTTGGCATTTTTCAATGTTGAGATTGTTGTTTTAAATTTTTGGTGTTTTTCATTGTTGAGGTTGTTGTTGAATTTGTTGGTGTTTTTCAATATTTAGGTTATTGTTGAATTTGTTGGTGTTATCAATGTTTTATTTTAACTTTTTGGTGTTTTTCAAATTTAAGGTTGTTGCTGTATTTGTTGGTGATATTCAGTGTTGAGGTTGTTGTTGAATTTGTTGGTGATTATCAATATTGAAGTTGTTGTTGAATTTGTTGGTGTTATCAATGGTTTCTTTTGATCTTTTTTGTGTTTTTCAAAGTTGAGGTTGTTGCTGAATTTATTGGTGTTATCACTGTTTATTTTGTTGAACTTTTTTGTACTTTTAAAAGTTGAGGTTGATTTTGAATGTTTTGGTGTTTTTCATTGTTGAGGTTATGGTTGAATTTGTTGGCGTTTTTCAATGTTGAGGTCGTTGTTGAATATGTTGGCGAATTTCAATGTTGTGGTTGTTGTTGAATTTGTTGTTGTTTTTCAATGGTGAGGTTTTTGTTGAATTTTTTGGTGTTTTCATTGTTGAGGTTGTTGTTAAATTTGTTGTTGTTATCAATGTTCTTTTTTCAACTTTTTTGTACTTTAACCGTTGAGGTTGATTTTGAATGTTTTGGTGTTTTTCATTGTTTAGGTTATTGTTGAATTTGTTGCCGTTTTTCAATGTTGAGGTTGTTGTTGAATTTGTTGGCGTTTTTCAATGTTGAGGACGTTGAATTTGTTGGTGATTATCAATATTGAAGTTCTTGTTGAATTTGTTGATGTTATCAATGGTTTCTTTTGATATTTTTTGTGTTTTTCAAAGTTGAGGTTGTTGCTGAATTTATTGGTGTTATCACTATTTTTTTTGTTGATCTTTTTTGTACTTTTAAAAGTTGAGGTTGATTTTGAATGTTTTGGTGTTTCGCACTGTTGAGGTTATTGTTGAATTTGTTGGCGTTTTTCAATGTTGAGGTTGTTGTTGAATTTGTTGGCGTTTTTCAATGTTGAGGACGTTGAATTTGTTGGTGATTATCAATATTGAAGTTGTTGTTGAATTTGTTGATGTTATCAATGGTTTCTTTTGATCTTTTTTGTGTTTTTCAAAGTTGGGGTTGTTGCTGAATTTATTGGTGTTATCACTGTTTATTTTGTTGAACTTTTTTGTACTTTTAAAAGTTGAGGTTGATTTTGAATGTTTTGGTGTTTCTCACTGTTGAGGTTATTGTTGAATTTGTTGGCGTTTTTCAATGTTGAGGTTGTTGTTGAATTTGTTGCTGTTTTTCAATGTTGAGGTTGTTGTTGAATTTGTTGGTGTGTTTCAATGGTGAGGTTGTTGTGGAATTTGTTGGTCATTTTCAATAATGAGGTTGTTGTTGAATTTGTTGGTGATTTTCAATATTGACATTGTTTTTGAATTTGTTGGTGATATCAATGGTTTTGTTGGAACTTTTTTGTGTTGTTCAAAGTTGAGGTTGTTGCTGAACTTATAGGTGTTTTCAATGTTTATTTTGTTGAACTTTTATGTACTTTTAAAAGTTGAAGTTGATTTTGAATTTGTTGGTGTTTTTCATTGTTGAGGTTGTTGTTGAATTTGTTGGTGTTTTTCATTGTTGACTTTCTTGTTGAATTTGTTGGTGTTATCAATGTTCTTTTTTCTACTTTTTTGTACTTTTAAAAGATGAGGTTGTTGTTGAATTTGTTGGTGTTTTCAATGTTTTTTTTGTTGAACTTGTTTGTATTTTTAAAAGTTGAGGTTGTTGTTGAATTTGTTGGTCTTTTTCAAAGTTGAGGCCGTTGAATTTGTTGGTGATTTTCAATATTGAGGTTGTTGTTGAATTTGTTGGTGTTATCAATGGTGTTTATAGAACTTGTTTGTGTTTTTGAAAGGTGAGGTTTTTGCTGAATTTGTTGGTGCTATTCAGTGTTGATGTTGTTGTTGAATTTGTTGGTGTTATCAATGGTTTTTTTATATCTTTTTTGTGTTTTTCAAAGTTGAGGTTGTTGCTGAATTTATTGGTGTTATCACTGTTTATTTTGATGAACTTTTTTGTACTTTTAAAAGTTGAGGTTCATTTTGAATGTTTTGATGTTTTTCATTGTTGAGCTTATTGTTAAATTTGTTGGCGTTTTCCAATGTTGAGGTTGTTGTTGAATTTGTTGGTGTTTCTCAATGGCGATGCTTTTGTTGAATTTTTTGGTGTTTTCATTGTTGAGGTTGTTGTTAAATTTGTTGTTGATTTTCAATGTTGAGGTTGTTGTTGAATTTGTTGCTGTTTTTCAATGATGAGGTTGTTGTTGAATTTGCTGGTGATTTTCAATATTGAGGTTGTTGTTGAATTTGCTGGTGTTTTTCAATGTTGATTTTGTACAATTTGTTGGTGATTTTCAATATTGACGTTGTTGTTGAACTTGTTGGTGATATCAATGGTTTTTTTGGCACTTTTTTTTGTTGTTCAAAGTTGAGGTTGTTGCTGAGATTATTGGTGTTATCATTGTTTATTTTGTTGAACTTTTTTGTACTTTTAAAAGTTGAAGTAGATTTTGAATTTGTTGGTGTTTTTCATTGTTGAGGTTGTTGTTGAATTTGTTGGCATTTTTCAATGTTGAGGTTGTTATTGAATTTTTTGGTGTTTTCATTGTTGAGGTTGTTGTTAAATTTGTTGTTGTTTTTCAATGATGAGGTTGTTGTGGAATTTGTTGGTGTTATCAATGTTCTTTTTTCAACGTTTTTGTACTTTTAAAAGTTGAGGTTGTTGATGATTTTGTTGGTGTTTTTCAATGATGAGGTTGTTGTTGAATTTGTTGGTGATTTTCAATATAGAGTTTGTTTTTGAATTTGCTTTTGTTATCAATATTTTTTTTGTTAGTGATTTTAAATGTTGAGGTTGTTGTTAAATTGGGTAGTGTCGTCAAAGTTTATTTTGTTGAACTTGTTTGTATTTTTAAAAGTTGGCGTTATTGTTGAATTTATTGGTGTTATCAATGTTTATTTTGTTGAACTTTATTGTACTTTTAAAAATTGAAGTTGATTTTGAATTTGTTGGTGTTTTTCATTGTTGACGTTGTTGTTGAATTTTTTGGTGTTTTTCAAAGTTGAGGTCGTTGAATTTGTTGGTGATTTTCAATATTGAGATTGTTGTTGAATTTGTTGGTGTTATCAATCTTGTTTTTTGTATTTTTCAATCTTGATTTTTTTGCTGAATTTGTTGGTATTTTTCAATGTTGAGGTTGTTGTTGAATTTGTTGGTGTGTTTCAATGGTGAGGTTGTTGTGGAATTTGTTGGTGATTTTCAATATTGAGGTTGGTGTTGAATTTGTTGGTGATTTTCAATATTGACATTGTTGTTTAATTTGTTGGTGTTATCAATGTTTTTTTTGGAACTTTTTTGTGTTGTTCAAAGTTGAGGTTTTTGCTGAAATTATTGGTGTTATCAATGTTTATTTTGTTGATCTTTTTTGTACTTTTAAAAGTTGAGGTTGATTTTGAATGTTTTGGTGTTTCTCACTGTTGAGGTTATTGTTGAATTTGTTGGCGTTTTTCAATGTTGAGGTTGTTGTTGAATTTGTTGGTGTTTTTCAATATTGAGGTTGTTGTTGAATTTGTTGTTGTTATCAATGGTTTTTTTTTGTACTTTTTTGTGTTTTTCAAAGTTGATGTTGTTGCTGAAATTATTGGTGTTACCACTGTTTATTTTGTTGAACTTGTTTGTACTGTTAAAAGTTCAAGTTGATTTTAAATGTTTTGGTGTATTTCATTGTTGAGGTTGTTATTGAATTTGTTCATGTTAACAAAATTCTATTCTGTACTTTTTTGTCCTTTTAAAAGTTGAGGTTGTTGTTGAATTTGTTGGTGTTTTTCAACAATGAGGTTGTTGTTGAATTTGTTGGTGATTTTCAATATTGAGTTTGTTTTTGAATTTGCTTTTGTTATCAACGTTTTTTTGTTGGTGATTTTCAGTGTTGAGGTTGCTAAATTTGTTAGTGATTTTAAATGTTGAGGTTGTTGTTAAATTGGATAGTGTCATCAAAGTTTTTTTTTGTTGAACTTGTTTGTATTATTAAAAGTTGTGGTTATTGTTGAATTTATTGGTGTTATCAATGTTTATTTTGTTGAACTTTTTTGTACTTTTAAATGTTGAGGTTCTTGTTTAATTTGTTGGTGTTTTTCAAAGATGAGGTCGTTGTTGAATTTGTTGTCGTGATCAAGTTATTTTTTGAACTTTTTTCTATTTTTGAAAGTTGAGGTTGTTGAATTTGTTGGTGTTTTTCAATGTTGAGGTTGTTTTTGAATTTATTGGTGTTTTTCAATATTGATGTTGTTGAAATTGTTGTTGATTTTCAAAAATGTGCTTGTTGTTGAATATTTGTTGAACTTGTTTGTATTTTTAAAAGTTGAGGTTGTTGTTGAATTTGTGGTGTTTTTCAATATTTAGGTTGTTGTTGAATTTGTTGGCGTTATCAATGTTTTTTTAAACTTTTTGGTGTTTTTCAAATTTAAGGTTGTTGCTGAAATTATTGGTGATATTCAGTGTTGATGTTGTTGTTGAATTTGTTGGCATTTTTCAATGTTGAGATTGTTGTTTTAAATTTTTGGTGTTTTTCATTGTTGAGGTTGTTGTTGAATTTGTTGGTGTTTTTCAATATTTAGGTTATTGTTGAATTTGTTGGTGTTATCAATGTTTTATTTTAACTTTTTGGTGTTTTTCAAATTTAAGGTTGTTGCTGTATTTGTTGGTGATATTCAGTGTTGAGGTTGTTGTTGAATTTGTTGGTGATTATCAATATTGAAGTTGTTGTTGAATTTGTTGGTGTTATCAATGGTTTCTTTTGATCTTTTTTGTGTTTTTCAAAGTTGAGGTTGTTGCTGAATTTATTGGTGTTATCACTGTTTATTTTGTTGAACATTTTTGTACTTTTAAAAGTTGAGGTTGATTTTGAATGTTTTGGTGTTTTTCATTGTTGAGGTTATGGTTGAATTTGTTGGCGTTTTTCAATGTTGAGGTTGTTGTTGAATATGTTGGCGAATTTCAATGTTGTGGTTGTTGTTGAATTTGTTGGTGTTTTTCAATGGTGAGGTTTTTGTTGAATTTTTTGGTGTTTTCATTGTTGAGGTTGTTGTTAAATTTGTTGTTGTTATCAATGTTCTTTTTTCAACTTTTTTGTACTTTAAACGTTGAGGTTGATTTTGAATGTTTTGGTGTTTTTCATTGTTCAGGTTATTGTTGAATTTGTTGCCGTTTTTCAATGTTGAGGTTGTTGTTGAATTTGTTGGCGTTTTTCAATGTTGAGGTTGTTGTTGAATTTGTTGGCGTTATTCAATGTTGAGGACGTTGAATTTGTTGGTGATTATCAATATTGAAGTTGTTGTTGAATTTGTTGATGTTAGCAATGGTTTCTTTTGATCTTTTTTGTGTTTTTCAAAGTTGAGGTTGTTGCTGAATTTATTGGTGTTATCACTGTTTATTTTGTTGAACTTTTTTGTACTTTTAAAAGTTGAGGTTGATTTTGAATGTTTTGGTGTTTCTCACTGTTGAGGTTATTGTTGAATTTGTTGGCGTTTTTCAATCTTGAGGTTGTTGTTGAATTTGTTGGTGTTTTTCAATGTTGAGGTTGTTGTTGAATTTGTTGGTGTGTTTCAATGGTGAGGTTGTTGTGGAATTTGTTGGTCATTTTCAATATTGAGGTTGTTGTTGAATTTGTTGGTGATTTTCAATTATGACATTGTTTTTGAATTTGTTGGTGATATCAATGGTTTTGTTGGAACTTTTTTGTGTTGTTCAAAGTTGAGGTTGTTGCTGAACTTATAGGTGTTATCAATGTTTATTTTGTTGAACTTTTATGTACTTTTAAAAGTTGAAGTTGATTTTGAATTTGTTGGTGTTTTTCATTGTTGAGGTTGTTGTTGAACTTGTTGGTGTTTTTCATTGTTGACTTTCTTGTTGAATTTGTTGGTGTTATCAATGTTCTTTTTTCAACTTTTTTGTACTTTTAAAAGATGAGGTTTTTGTTGAATTTGTTGGTGTTTTCAATGTTTTTTTTGTTGAACTTGTTTGTATTTTTAAAAGTTGAGGTTGTTGTTGAATGTGTTGGTCTTTTTCAAAGTTGAGGCCGTTGAATTTGTTGGTGATTTTCAATATTGAGGTTGTTGTTGAATTTGTTGGTGTTATCAATGGTATTTTTAGAACTTGTTTGTGTTTTTGAAAGGTGAGGTTTTTGCTGAATTTGTTGGTGCTATTCAGTGTTGATGTTGTTTTTGAATTTGTTGGTGTTATCAATGGTTTTTTTATATCTTTTTTGTGTTTTTCAAGGTTGAGGTTGTTGCTGAATTTATTGGTGTTATCATTGTTTATTTTGATGAACTTTTTTGTACTTTTAAAAGTTGAGGTTCATTTTGAATGTTTTGATGTTTTTCATTGTTGAGCTTATTGTTAAATTTGTTGGCGTTTTCCAATGTTGAGATTGTTGTTGAATTTGTTGGTGTTTCTCAATGGTGATGCTTTTGTTGAATTTTTTGGTGTTTTCATTGTTGAGGTTGTTGTTAAATTTGTTGTTGATTTTCAATGTTGAGGTTGTTGTTGAATTTGTTGCTGTTTTTCAATGATGAGGTTGTTGTTGAATTTGCTGGTGATTTTCAATATTGAGGTTGTTGTTGAATTTGCTGTTGTTTTTCAATGTTGATTTTGTAGAATTTGTTGGTGATTTTCAATATTGACGTTGTTGTTGAATTTGTTGGTGATATCAATGGTTTTTTTTGCACTTTTTTGTGTTGTTCAAAGTTGAGGATGTTGCTGAGATTATTGGTGTTATCAATGTTTATTTTGTTGAACTTTTTTGTACTTTTAAAAGTTGAAGTAGATTTTGAATTTGTTGGTGTTTTTCATTGGTGAGGTTGTTGTTGAATTTGTTGGCATTTTTCATTGTTGAGGACGTTGAATTTGTTGGTGATTATCAATATTGAAGTTGTTGTTGAATTTGTTGGTGTTATCAATGGTTTCTTTTGATCTTTTTTGTGTTTTTCAAAGTTGAGATTGTTGCTGAATTTATTGGTGTTATCACTGTTTATTTTGTTGAACTTTTTTGTACTTTTAAAAGTTGAGGTTGATTTTGAATGTTTTGGTGTTTTTCATTGTTGAGGTTATGGTTGAATTTGTTGACGTTTTTCAATGTTGATGTTGTTGTTGAATATGTTGGCGAATTTCAATGTTGAGGTTGTTGTTGAATTTGTTGGTGTTTTTCAATGGTGAGGTTTTTGTTGAATTTTTTGGTGTTTTCATTGTTGAGGTTATTGTTGAATTTGTTGGCGTTTTTCAATGTTGAGGTTGTTGTTGAATTTGTTGGATTTTTCCTATGTTGTGGACGTTGAATTTGTTGGTGATTATCAATATTGAAGTTGTTGTTGAATTTGTTGATGTTAGCAATGGTTTCTTTTGATATTTTTTGTGTTTTTCAAAGTTGAGCTTGTTGCTGAATTTATTGGTGTTATCACTGTTTATTTTGTTGAACTTTTTTGTACTTTTAAAAGTCGAGGTTGATTTTGAATGTTTTGGCGTTTCTCACTGTTCAGATTATTGTTGAATTTGTTGGCGTTTTTCAATCTTGAGGTTGTTGTTGAATTTGTTGGTGATTTTCAATATTGACATTGTTTTTGAATTTGTTGGTTATATCAATGGTTTTGTTGGAACTTTTTTGTGTTGTTCAAAGTTGAAATTGCTGCTGAACTTATAGGCGTTATCAATGTTTATTTTGTTGAACTTTTATGTACTTTTAAAAGTTGAAGTTGATTTTGAATTTGTTGGTGTTTTTCATTGTTGAGGTTGTTGTTGAACTTGTTGGTATTTTTCATTGTTGACTTTCTTGTTGAATTTGTTGGTGTTATCAATGTTCTTTTTTCAACTTTTTTGTACTTTTAAAAGATGAGTTTTTTGTTGAATTTGTTGGTGTTTTCAATGTTTTTTTTGTTGAACTTGTTTGTATTTTTAAAAGTTGAGGTTGTTGTTGAATTTGTTGGTCTTTTTCAAAGTTGAGGCCGTTGAATTTGTTGGTGATTTTCAATATTGAGGTTGTTGTTGAATTTGTTGGTGTTATCAATGGTGTTTTTAGAACTTGTTTGTGTTTTTGAAAGGTGAGGTTTTTGCTGAATTTGTTGGTGCTATTCAGTGTTGATGTTGTTGTTGAATTTGTTGGTGTTATCAATGGTTTTTTTATATCTTTTTTGTGTTTTTCAAGGTTGAGGTTGTTGCTGAATTTATTGGTGTTATCACTGTTTATTTTGATGAACTTTTTTGTACTTTTAAAAGTTGAGGTTCATTTTGAATGTTTTGATGTTTTTCATTGTTGAGCTTATTGTTAAATTTGTTGGCGTTTTCCAATGTTGAGGTTGTTGTTGAATTTGTTGGTGTTTCTCAATGGTGATGCTTTTGTTGAATTTTTTGTTGTTTTCATTGTTGAGGTTGTTGTTAAATTTGTTGTTGATTTTCAATGTTGAGGTTGTTGTTGAATTTGTTGCTGTTTTTCAATGATGAGGTTGTTGTTGAATTTGCTGGTGATTTTAAATATTGAGGTTGTTGTTGAATTTGTTGGTGAAATCAATGGTTTTTTTGGCACTTTTTTGTGTTGTTCAAAGTTGAGGTTGTTGCTGAGATTATTGGTGTTATCAATGTTTATTTTGTTGAACTTTTTTGTACTTTTAAAAGTTGAAGTAGATTTTGAATTTGTTGGTGTTTTTCATTGTTGAGGTTGTTTTTGAATTTGTTGGCATTTTTCAATGTTGAGGTTGCTATTGAATTTTTTGGTGTTTTCATTGTTGAGGTTGTTGTTAAATTTGTTGGTGTTTTTCATTGTTGACTTTCTTGTTGAATTTGTTGGTGTTATCAATGTTCTTTTTTCAACTTTTTTGTACTTTTAAAAGATGAGGTTGTTGTTGAATTTTTTGGTGTTTTCAATGTTTTTTTTGTTGAACTTGTTTGTATTTATAAAAGTTGAGGTTGTTGTTGAATTTGTTGGTCTTTTACAAAGTTGAGGCCGTTGAATTTGTTGGTGATTTTCAATATTGAGGTTGTTGTTGAATTTGTTGGTGTTATCAATGGTGTTTTTAGAACTTGTTTGTGTTTTTGAAAGGTGAGGTTTTTGCTGAATTTGTTGGTGCTATTCAGTGTTGATGTTGTTGTTGAATTTGTTGGTGTTATCAATGGTTTTTTTATATCTTTTTTGTGTTTTTCAAGGTTGAGGTTGTTGCTGAATTTATTGGTGTTATCACTGTTTATTTTGATGAACTTTTTTGTACTTTTAAAAGTTGAGGTTCATTTTGAATGTTTTGATGTTTTTCATTGTTGAGCTTATTGTTAAATTTGTTGGCGTTTTCCAATGTTGAGGTTGTTGTTGAATTTGTTGGTGTATCTCAATGGTGATGTTTTTGTTGAATTTTTTGGTGTTTTCATTGTTGAGGTTGTTGTTAAATTTGTTGTTGATTTTCAATGTTGAGGTTGTTGTTGAATTTGCTGGTGATTTTCAATATTGAGGTTGTTGTTGAATTTATTGGTGTTATGAATGTTTTTTTTTAACTTTTTTGTGTTTTTCAAAATTGAATTTGTTGCTGAATTTGTTGGTGACATTCAGTGTTGAGGTTGGTGAATTTGTTGGTGATTTTCAATATTAAGGTTGTTGTTGAATTTGTTGTTGTTTTTCAATGATGAGGTTGTTGTGGAATTTGTTGAGGTTATCAATGTTCTTTTTTCAACTTTTTTGTACTTTTATAAGTTGAGGTTGTTGTTGAATTTGTTGGTGTTTTTCAATGATGAGGATGTTGTTGAATTTGTTGGTGATTTTAAATATTGAGTTTGTTGTTGAATTTATTGGTGTTATGAATGTTTTTTTTTTAACTTTTTTGTGTTTTTCAAAATTGAATTTGTTGCTGAATTTGTTGGTGACATTCAGTGTTGAGGTTGGTGAATTTGTTGGTGATTTTCAATATTGAGGTTGTTGTTGAATTTGTTGTTGTTATCAATGGTTTTTTTTGTACTTTTTTGTGTTTTTCAAAGTTGATGTTGTTGCTGAAATTATTGGTGTTATCACTGTTTAATTTGTTGAACTTGTTTGTACTGTTAAAAGTTCAAGTTGATTTTAAATGTTTTGGTGTATTTCATTGTTGAGGTTGTTATTGAAATTGTTCATGTTAACAAAATTCTATTCTGTACTTTTTTGTCCTTTTAAAAGTTGAGGTTGTTGTTGAATTTGTTGGTGTTTTTCAACAATGAGGTTGTTGTTGAATTTGTTGGTGATTTTCAATATTGAGTTTGTTTTTGAATTTGCTTTTGTTATCAACGTTTTTTTGTTGGTGATTTTCAGTGTTGAGGTTGCTAAATTTGTTAGTGATTTTAAATGTTGAGGTTGTTGTTAAATTGGATAGTGTCATCAAAGTTTTTTTTGTTGAACTTGTTTGTATTATTAAAAGTTGTGGTTATTGTTGAATTTATTGGTGTTATCAATGTTTATTTTGTTGAACTTTTTTGTACTTTTAAATGTTGAGGTTCTTGTTTAATTTGTTGGTTTTTTTCAAAGATGAGGTCGTTGTTGAATTTGTTGTCGTGATCAAGTTATTTTTTGAACTTTTTCTATTTTTGAAAGTTGAGGTTGTTGAATTTGTTGGTGTTTTTCAATGTTGAGGTTGTTTTTGAATTTATTGGTGTTTTTCAATATTGATGTTGTTGAAATTGTTGGTGATTTTCAAAATTGTGCTTGTTGTTGAACATTTGTTGAACTTGTTTGTATTTTTAAAAGTTGAGGTTGTTGTTGAATTTGTGGTGTTTTTCAATATTTAGGTTGTTGTTGAATTTGTTGGCGTTATCAATGTTTTTTTAAACTTTTTGGTGTTTTTCAAATTTAAGGTTGTTGCTGAAATTATTGGTGATATTCAGTGTTGATGTTGTTGTTGAATTTGTTGGCATTTTTCAATGTTGAGATTGTTGTTTTAAATTTTTGGTGTTTTTCATTGTTGAGGTTGTTGTTGAATTTGTTGGTGTTTTTCAATATTTAGGTTATTGTTGAATTTGTTGGTGTTATCAATGTTTTATTTTAACTTTTTGGTGTTTTTCAAATTTAAGGTTGTTGCTGTATTTGTTGGTGATATTCAGTGTTGAGGTTGTTGTTGAATTTGTTGGTGATTATCAATATTGAAGTTGTTGTTGAATTTGTTGGTGTTATCAATGGTTTCTTTTGATCTTTTTTGTGTTTTTCAAAGTTGAGGTTGTTGCTGAATTTATTGGTGTTATCACTGTTTATTTTGTTGAACTTTTTTGTACTTTTAAAAGTTGAGGTTGATTTTGAATGTTTTGGTGTTTTTCATTGTTGAGGTTATGGTTGAATTTGTTGGCGTTTTTCAATGTTGAGGTTGTTGTTGAATATGTTGGCGAATTTCAATGTTGTGGTTGTTGTTGAATTTGTTGGTGTTTTTCAATGGTGAGGTTTTTGTTGAATTTTTTGGTGTTTTCATTGTTGAGGTTGTTGTTAAATTTGTTGTTGTTATCAATGTTCTTTTTTCAACTTTTTTGTACTTTAACCGTTGAGGTTGATTTTGAATGTTTTGGTGTTTTTCATTGTTTAGGTTATTGTTGAATTTGTTGCCGTTTTTCAATGTTGAGGTTGTTGTTGAATTTGTTGGCGTTTTTCAATGTTGAGGACGTTGAATTTGTTGGTGATTATCAATATTGAAGTTCTTGTTGAATTTGTTGATGTTATCAATGGTTTCTTTTGATATTTTTTGTGTTTTTCAAAGTTGAGGTTGTTGCTGAATTTATTGGTGTTATCACTATTTTTTTTGTTGATCTTTTTTGTACTTTTAAAAGTTGAGGTTGATTTTGAATGTTTTGGTGTTTCTCACTGTTGAGGTTATTGTTGAATTTGTTGGCGTTTTTCAATGTTGAGGTTGTTGTTGAATTTGTTGGTGTTTTTCAATGTTGAGGTTGTTGTTGAATTTGTTGGTGTGTTTCAATGGTGAGGTTGTTGTGGAATTTGTTGGTCATTTTCAATAATGAGGTTGTTGTTGAATTTGTTGGTGATTTTCAATATTGACATTGTTTTTGAATTTGTTGGTGATATCAATGGTTTTGTTGGAACTTTTTTGTGTTGTTCAAAGTTGAGGTTGTTGCTGAACTTATAGGTGTTTTCAATGTTTATTTTGTTGAACTTTTATGTACTTTTAAAAGTTGAAGTTGATTTTGAATTTGTTGGTGTTTTTCATTGTTGAGGTTGTTGTTGAATTTGTTGGTGTTTTTCATTGTTGACTTTCTTGTTGAATTTGTTGGTGTTATCAATGTTCTTTTTTCTACTTTTTTGTACTTTTAAAGATGAGGTTGTTGTTGAATTTGTTGGTGTTTTCAATGTTTTTTTTGTTGAACTTGTTTGTATTTTTAAAAGTTGAGGTTGTTGTTGAATTTGTTGGTCTTTTTCAAAGTTGAGGCCGTTGAATTTGTTGGTGATTTTCAATATTGAGGTTGTTGTTGAATTTGTTGGTGTTATCAATGGTGTTTATAGAACTTGTTTGTGTTTTTGAAAGGTGAGGTTTTTGCTGAATTTGTTGGTGCTATTCAGTGTTGATGTTGTTGTTGAATTTGTTGGTGTTATCAATGGTTTTTTTATATCTTTTTTGTGTTTTTCAAAGTTGAGGTTGTTGCTGAATTTATTGGTGTTATCACTGTTTATTTTGATGAACTTTTTTGTACTTTTAAAAGTTGAGGTTCATTTTGAATGTTTTGATGTTTTTCATTGTTGAGCTTATTGTTAAATTTGTTGGCGTTTTCCAATGTTGAGGTTGTTGTTGAATTTGTTGGTGTTTCTCAATGGCGATGCTTTTGTTGAATTTTTTGGTGTTTTCATTGTTGAGGTTGTTGTTAAATTTGTTGTTGATTTTCAATGTTGAGGTTGTTGTTGAATTTGTTGCTGTTTTTCAATGATGAGGTTGTTGTTGAATTTGCTGGTGATTTTCAATATTGAGGTTGTTGTTGAATTTGCTGGTGTTTTTCAATGTTGATTTTGTACAATTTGTTGGTGATTTTCAATATTGACGTTGTTGTTGAACTTGTTGGTGATATCAATGGTTTTTTTGGCACTTTTTTTTGTTGTTCAAAGTTGAGGTTGTTGCTGAGATTATTGGTGTTATCATTGTTTATTTTGTTGAACTTTTTTGTACTTTTAAAAGTTGAAGTAGATTTTGAATTTGTTGGTGTTTTTCATTGTTGAGGTTGTTGTTGAATTTGTTGGCATTTTTCAGTGTTGAGGTTGTTATTGAATTTTTTGGTGTTTTCATTGTTGAGGTTGTTGTTAAATTTGTTGTTGTTTTTCAATGATGAGGTTGTTGTGGAATTTGTTGGTGTTATCAATGTTCTTTTTTCAACGTTTTTGTACTTTTAAAAGTTGAGGTTGTTGATGATTTTGTTGGTGTTTTTCAATGATGAGGTTGTTGTTGAATTTGTTGGTGATTTTCAATATAGAGTTTGTTTTTGAATTTGCTTTTGTTATCAATATTTTTTTTGTTAGTGATTTTAAATGTTGAGGTTGTTGTTAAATTGGGTAGTGTCGTCAAAGTTTATTTTGTTGAACTTGTTTGTATTTTTAAAAGTTGGCGTTATTGTTGAATTTATTGGTGTTATCAATGTTTATTTTGTTGAACTTTATTGTACTTTTAAAAATTGAAGTTGATTTTGAATTTGTTGGTGTTTTTCATTGTTGACGTTGTTGTTGAATTTTTTGGTGTTTTTCAAAGTTGAGGTCGTTGAATTTGTTGGTGATTTTCAATATTGAGATTGTTGTTGAATTTGTTGGTGTTATCAATCTTGTTTTTTGTATTTTTCAATCTTGATTTTTTTGCTGAATTTGTTGGTATTTTTCAATGTTGAGGTTGTTGTTGAATTTGTTGGTGTGTTTCAATGGTGAGGTTGTTGTGGAATTTGTTGGTGATTTTCAATATTGAGGTTGGTGTTGAATTTGTTGGTGATTTTCAATATTGACATTGTTGTTTAATTTGTTGGTGTTATCAATGTTTTTTTTGGAACTTTTTTGTGTTGTTCAAAGTTGAGGTTTTTGCTGAAATTATTGGTGTTATCAATGTTTATTTTGTTGAACTTTTATGTACTTTTAAAAGTTGAAGTTGATTTTGAATTTGTTGGTGTTTTTCATTGTTGACTTTGTTGTTGAATTTGTTTGTGTTATCAATGTTCTTTTTTCAACTTTTTTGTACTTTTAAAAGAAGAGGTTGTTGTTGAATTTGTTGGTGTTTTCAATGTTTTTTTGTTGAACTTGTTTGTATTTTTAAAAGTTGAGGTTGTTGTTGAATTTGTTGGTGTTTTTCAAAGTTGAGGCCGTTGAATTTGTTGGTGATTTTCAATATTGGGGTTGTTATTTAATTTGTTGGTGTTATCAATGGTTTTTTTAGAACTTGTTTGTGTTTTTCAAAGTTGAGGTTGTTTCAGAGTTTGTTGGTGCTATTCAGTGTTGATGTTGTTGTTGAATTTGTTGGCGTTTTTCAATGTTGAGGACTTTGAATGTGTTGGTGATCATCAATATTGAAGTTGTTGTTGAATTTGTAGGTGTTGTCAATGGTTTTTTTTTAATCTTTTTTGTGTTTTTCAAAGTTGAGGTTGTTTCTGAATTTGTTCGTGCTATTCAGTGTTGATGTTGTTGTTGAATTTGTTGGCGTTTTGCAATGTTGAGGATGTTGAAGTTGTTGGTGATTTTCAATATTGACGTTGTTGTTGAATTTGTTGGTGATATCAATGGTTTTATTGGAACGTTTTGGTGTTGTTCAAATTTGAGGTTGTTGCTGAAATTATTGGTGTAATCAATGTTTATTTTGCTGAACTTTTTTGTACTTATAAAAGTTGAAGTTGATTTTGAATTTTTTTTTGTTTTTCATTGTTCAGGTTGTTGTTGAATTTGTTGGTGCTTTTCATTGTTGAGGTTCTTGTTGAATTTGTTGGTGTTATCAATGTTCTTTTTTCAACTTTTTTGTACTTTTAAAAGATGAGGTTGTTGTTGAATTTGTTGGCGTTATCAATGTTATTTTGTTGAATTTGATTGTATTTTTAAAAGTTCAGTTTGTTGTTGAATTTGTTGGTGTTTATTATAGTTGTGGTCGTTGAATTTGTTGGTGATTTTCAATGTTGAGGTTGTTGTTGAATTTGTTGGTGATTTTCAATATTGAAGTTGTTGTTGAATTTGTTGGTGTTATCAATGGGTTTTTTTTATCTTGTTTGTGTTTTTCAAAGTTGAGGTTGTTGCTGAATTTATTGGTGTTATCACTGTTTATTTTGTTGAACTTTTTTGTACTTTTAAATGGTGAGGTTGATTTTGAATGTTTTGGTTTTTTTCATTGTTGAGGTTATTGTTGAATTTGTTGGCGTTTTTCAATTTTGAGGTTTTTGTTGAATTTGTTGGTGTTTTCATTGTTGAGGTTGTTGTTAAATTTGTTGATGTTTGTCAATGTTGAGGTTGTTCTGGAATTTGTTTCTGTTATCAATGTTCTTTTTTCAACTTTTTTGTACTTTTAAAAGTTGAGGTTGTTGTTGAATTTGTTGGTGTTTTTCAATGATGAGGATGTTGTTGAATTTGATGGTGATTTTCAATATTGAGGTTGTTATTTAATTTGTGGGTGATTTTCAATATTGTCGTTGTTGTTGAATTTGTTGGTGTTATCAATGGTTTTTTTGGAACATTTTTGTGTTGTTCAATGTTGAGGTTGTTGTTGAATTTGTTGGTGTTTTTCAATGGTGAGGTTTTTGGTGAATTTTTTGGTGTTTTCGTTGTTGAGGTTGTTGTTAAATTTGTTGTTGTTTTTCAACGTTGAGGTTGTTGTTGAATTTGCTGGTGATTTTCAATATTGAGGTTGTTGTTGAATTTGTTGGTGGTTTTCAATATTGACGCTGTTGTTGAATTTGCTGGTGATATCAATGGTTTTATTGGAACGTTTTTGTGCTGTTCAAAGTTGAGGTTGTTGCTGAATTTATTGGTGTTATCACTGTTATTTTTAACTATTTTGTGTTTTTCAAAATTAAGGTTGTTGCTGAATTTGTTGGTGTTTTTCAATGGTGGGGTATTTGTTGAATTTTTTGTGTTTCCATTGTTGAGGTTGTTGTTAAATTTGTTGTTGTTTTTCAAAGTTGAGGTTGTTGTTGAATTTTTGTTGAACTTGTTTGTATTTTTAAAAGTTGAGGTTGTTGTTTAATTTGTTGGTGTTTTTCAAAGTTGAAATCGTTAAACTTGTTGGTGTTTTTCATTGTTGAGGTTGTTGTTGAATTTGTTGGCATTTTTCAACGTTGAGGTTGTTGTTGAATTTTTTGGTGTTTTCATTGTTGAGGTTGTTGTTGAATTTGTTGGTGTTATCAATGTTCTTTTTTCAACGTTTTTGTACTTTTAAAAGTTGAGGTTGTTGTTGAATTTGTTGGTATTTTTCAATGATGAGGTTGTTGTTGAATTTGTTGGTGATTTTCAATATTGAGGTTGTTGTTGAATTTGTTTGTGATTTTCAATATTGACGTTGTTGTTGAATTTGTTGGTGAAATCAATGGTTTTTTTGGAACGTTTTTACATTGTTCAAAGATGAGGTTGTTGATGAAATTATTGGTGTTATCAATGTTTAATTTGATGAACTTTTTTGTACTTTTAAAAGTTGAAGTTGATTTTGAATGTGTTGGTGTTTTTCATTGTAGAGGTTATTGCTGAATTTGTCGGTGTTTATCATTGTTGAGGTTGTTGAATTTGTTGGTGTTATCAATGTTCCTTTTTTCAAATTTTTGTACTTTTAAAAGATGAGGTTGTTGTTGAATTTGTTGGTGTTATCAACGTTTTTTTGTTGAACTTGTTTGTATTTTTAAAAGTTGTGGTTGTTGTTGAAATTGTTGGTATTTTTCAAAGTTGAGGTCGTTGAATCTGTTGGTGATTTTCAATATTGAGATTGTTGTTGAATTTGATGGTGTTATCAATGGTTTTTTTAGAACTTGTTTGTGTTTTTCAAAGTTGATGTTGTTGCTGAATTTGTTTGTCATATTCAGTGTTGAGGTTGTTGTTGAATTTGTTGGCGTTTTTCAATGTTGAGGACGTTGAATTTGTTGGTGTTATCAATGTTTTTTTTAAATCTTTTTTGTATTTTTCAAAGTTGAGGTTGTTGCTGAATTTATTGGTGTTATCACTGTTTATTTTGTTGAACTTTTTTGTACTTTTAAAAGTCGAGGTTGATTTTGAATGTTTTGGCGTTTCTCACTGTTCAGGTTATTGTTGAATTTGTTGGCGTTTTTCAATCTTGAGGTTGTTGTTGAATTTGTTGGTGTTTTTCAATGTTGAGGTTGTTGTGCAATTTGTTGGTGTTATCATGTACTTTTTTCAACTTTTTTGTAATTTTAAAATTTGAGGTTGTTGTTGAATTTGTTGATGATTTTCAATATTGACGTTGTTGAATTTGTTGGTGATATTATTGGTGTTATCAATGCTTATTTTGTTGAACTTTTTTGTACTTTTAAAAGTTGAAGTTGATTTTGAATTTGTTCGTGTTTTCATTGTTGAGGTTGTTGTTAAATTTGTTGTTGTCTTTCAATGTTGAGGTTGTTGTTGAATTTGTTGATGTTATCAATGTTCTTTTTTCAACTTTTTTGTACTTTTGAAAGATGAGGTTGTTGTTGAATTTGTTGGTGTTATCAAAGTTTTTTTGTTGAACTTGTTTGTATTTTTAAAAGTTGGGGTTGTTGTTGATTTTGTTGGAGTTTTTCTAGGTTGAGGTCATTGAATTTGTTGGTGATGTTCAATATTGAGGGTGTTGTTGAATTTGTTGGTGTTATCAATGGCATTTTTCGAACTTGTTTGTGTTTTCCAAAGTTGAGGTTCTTGCTGAATTTGTTGGTATTATTCATTGTTGAGGTTGTTGAATTTGTTGGTGTTTTTCAATGTTGAGGTTGTTGTTGAATTTGTTGGTGTTTTACAATGGTGAGGTTTTTGTTGATTTTTTTGGTGCTTTCATTGTTGAGGTTGTTGTTAAATTTGTTTGGTGTTTTTCAACGTTGAGGTTGTTGTTGAATTTGTTGGTGATGTTAATGTTTATTTTGTTGAACTTTTTTTTACTTTTAAAAGTTGAGGTTATTGCTGAATTTTTTATTGTTTTTCAATGTTGATGTTTTTCTTGAATTTGTATGTGATTTTCAGTGTTGAGGTTGCTGAATTTGTTGGTGAATTTAAATGTTGAGGTTCTTGTTGAATTGGATATTGGCATCAATGTTTATTTTGTTGAACTTTTTTTTACATTTAAAAGTTGAGGTTGTTGTATAATTTCTTGGCGTTTTTCAAAGTTTAGGTCGTTGAGTTTGTTGGTGATTTTCAATATTGAGTTTGTTGTTGAATTTGTTGGTGTTATGAATGTTTTTTTAACTTTTTTGTGTTTTTCAAAATTGAGGTTGTTGCTGAATTTCTCGGTGTTTTTCAATGGTGGGGTATTTGTTGAATTTTTTGGTGTTTCCATTGTTAAGGTTGTTGTTAAATTTGTTCTTGTTTTTCAAAGTTGAGGTTGTTGTTGAATTTTAGTTGAACTTGTTTGTTTTTTTAAAAGTTGAGGTTGTTGTTTAATTTGCTGGTTTTTTTCAAAGTTGAGGTCGTTGAACTTGTTGGTGTTTTTCATTGTTGAGGTTGTTGTTGAATTTGTTGGCATTTTTCAACGTTGAGGTTGTTGTTGAATTTGTTGGTGATTTTCAATGTTGAGGTTGTTGTTGAATTTTTTTTTTTCATTGTTGAGGTTGCTGTTTAATTTGTTGGTGTTTTTAAATGTTGAGGTTGTTGCTTGAATTTGTTGGTGTTTTTCCTTGTTGAGGTTGTTGTTGAATTTGTTGGTGTTTTTCAATGTTGATGTTGTTGAATTTGCTGGTGATTTTCAATATTGAGGATGTTGATGAATTTGTTCGTGTTATCAACATTTATTTTGTTGAACTTTTTTGTACTTTTAAAAGTTGAAGATATTGTTGAATTTGTTGGGATTTTCAATATTGTGGATGTTGCTGAAATTGTTGGTGTTTTTCAATGTTGAGATTGTTGTTGAATTTGTTGGTGCTTTTCAATGTAGAGTTTGTTGTTGAATTTGTTGGTGTTTTTCATTGTTGAGTTTGTTGTTGAATTTGTTGGTGTTATCAATGTTTTTTTGTTGAACTTGTTTGTATTTTTAAAAGTTAAGGATGTTGTTGAATTTGCAGGGATTTTTCAATGTTGAGGTTGTTGAATTTGTTGGTGATGTTCAAAGTTGAGGTGGTTGCTGAATATATTGGTGTTTTCAATATTTATTTTGTTGAACTTTTTTGTACTTTTTAAATTTGAGGTTGATTTTGAATTTGTTGGTGTTTTTCATTGTTGAGGTTGTTGTTGAAGTTGTTGGTGTTTTTCAATGTTGAGGATGTTGATGAATTTGTTGGTGTTATTCAATGTTGAGGTTGTTGTTGACTTTGTTGGTGTTTTTCAATATTGAGGTTGTTGTTGAATTTGTTGGTTTTTTTAATGTTGAGGTCGTTGAATTTGTTGGTGATTTTCAATATTAAGGTTGTTGTTAAATTTGTTGGTGTTATGAATGGTATTTTTTGAACTTTTTTGTGTTTTTCAATGTTGAGGTTGTTGAATTTGTTGGTGATTTTCAAAGTTGAGGTTGTTGCTGAATATATTGGTGTTATCAATGTTTATTTTGTTGAACTTTTTTGTACTTTTAAAAGTTGAGGTTGATTTTAAATTTGTTGGTGTTTTTCAACGTTGAGGTTGTTGTTGAATTTGTTGGTGTTATCATGTACTTTTTTCAACTTTTTTGTAATTTTAAAATTTGAGGTTGTTGTTGAATTTGTTGGTGATTTTCAATATTGACGTTGTTGAATTTGTTGGTGATATTATTGGTGTTATCAATGCTTATTTTGTTGAACTTTTTTGTACTTTTAAAAGTTGAAGTTGATTTTGAATTTGTTCGTGTTTTCATTGTTGAGGTTGTTGTTAAATTTCTTGTTGTCTTTCAATGTTGAGGTTGTTGTTGAATTTGTTGATGTTATCAATGTTCTTTTTTCAACTTTTTTGTACTTTTGAAAGATGAGGTTGTTGTTGAATTTGTTGGTGTTATCAAAGTTTTTTTGTTGAACTTGTTTGTATTTTTAAAAGTTGGGGTTGTTGTTGATTTCGTTGGAGTTTTTCTAGGTTGAGGTCGTTGAATTTGTTGGTGATGTTCAATATTGAGGGTGTTGTTGAATTTGTTGGTGTTATCAATGGCATTTTTCGAACTTGTTTGTGTTTTTCAAAGTTGAGGTTCTTGCTGAATTTGTTGGTATTATTCATTGTTGAGGTTGTTGAATTTGTTGGTGTTTTTCAATGTTGAGGTTGTTGTTGAATTTGTTGGTGTTTTACAATGGTGAGGTTTTTGTTGATTTTTTTGGTGCTTTCATTGTTGAGGTTGTTGTTAAATTTGTTTGGTGTTTTTCAACGTTGAGGTTGTTGTTGAATTTGTTGGTGATGTTAATGTTTATTTTGTTGAACTTTTTTTTACTTTTAAAAGTTGAGGCTATTGCTGAATTTTTTATTGTTTTTCAATGTTGATGTTTTTCTTGAATTTGTATGTGATTTTCAGTGTTGAGGTTGCTGAATTTGTTGGTGAATTTAAATGTTGAGGTTCTTGTTGAATTGGATATTGGCATCAATGTTTATTTTGTTGAA
Source organism: Cetorhinus maximus (assembly GCF_964194155.1). Taxonomy (NCBI): domain Eukaryota; kingdom Metazoa; phylum Chordata; class Chondrichthyes; order Lamniformes; family Cetorhinidae; genus Cetorhinus; species Cetorhinus maximus. The sequence continues at coordinate 336,294 of NW_027596267.1, read as the reverse complement.
CTTTTTTTTACATTTAAAAGTTGAGGTTGTTGTTTAATTTCTTGGCGTTTTTCAAAGTTTAGGTCGTTGAGTTTGTTGGTGATTTTCAATATTGAGTTTGTTGTTGAATTTGTTGGTGTTATGAATGTTTTTTTTTAACTTTTTTGTGTTTTTCAAAATTGAGGTTGTTGCTGAATTTCTCGGTGTTTTTCAATGGTGGGGTATTTGTTGAATTTTTTGGTGTTTCCATTGTTAAGGTTGTTGTTAAATTTGTTCTTGTTTTTCAAAGTTGAGGTTGTTGTTGAATTTTAGTTGAACTTGTTTGTTTTTTTAAAAGTTGAGGTTGTTGTTTAATTTGCTGGTTTTTTTCAAAGTTGAGGTCGTTGAACTTGTTGGTGTTTTTCATTGTTGAGGTTGTTGTTGAATTTGTTGGCATTTTTCAACGTTGAGGTTGTTGTTGAATTTGTTGGTGATTTTCAATGTTGAGGTTGTTGTTGAATTTTTTTTTTTCATTGTTGAGGTTGCTGTTTAATTTGTTGGTGTTTTTAAATGTTGAGGTTGTTGCTTGAATTTGTTGGTGTTTTTCCTTGTTGAGGTTGTTGTTGAATTTGTTGGTGTTTTTCAATGTTGATGTTGTTGAATTTGCTGGTGATTTTCAATATTGAGGATGTTGATGAATTTGTTCGTGTTATCAACATTTATTTTGTTGAACTTTTTTGTACTTTTAAAAGTTGAAGATATTGTTGAATTTGTTGGGATTTTCAATATTGTGGATGTTGCTGAAATTGTTGGCGTTTTTCAATGTTGAGATTGTTGTTGAATTTGTTGGTGCTTTTCAATGTAGAGTTTGTTGTTGAATTTATTGGTGTTTTTCAATGTTGATGTTGTTGAATTTGTTGGTGTTTTTCAAAGCTGAGGTCGTTGAATTTGTTGGTGATTTTCAATATCGAGCTTGTTGTTGAATTTGTTGGTGTAATCAATGTTTTTATTTTTGAACTTGGTTGTATTTTTAAAAGTTGAGGTTGTTTAATTTGTTGGTCTTTTTCAAGTTGAGGTCGTTGAATTTGTAGGTGATTTTTAATATTGAGGTTGTTGGTGAATTGGTTGGTGTTATGAATGGTTTTTTTTGAACTTTTTTGTGTTTTTCAATGTTGAGGTTGTTGCTGAATTTGTTGGTGATATTCAATGTTGAGGTTGTTGAATTTGTTGGTGATTTTCAATATTGAGATTGTTGTTGTATTTGTTGGTGTTTTTCAATGTTGAGGTTGTTGTTGACTTTGTTGGTGTTTTTCAATGTTGAGGTTGTTGTTGAATTTGTTGGTGATTTTCAATATTGAGGTTGTTGTTGAATTTGTTGGCGTTATCGATGGTTTTTTTTTAACTTTTTTGTGTTTTTCAAAGTTGAGGTTTTTTCTGAATTTATTGATGTTATCAATGTTTATTTTGTTGAACTTTTTTGTACTTTTAAAAATTGAGGTTGATTTTGAATTTGTTGGTGTTTTTCATTTTTGACGTTGTTGTTGGATTTGTTTGTGTCTTTCAAAGTTGAGGTCGTTGAATTTGTCGGTGATTTTCAATATTGAGGTTGTTGTTGAATTTGTTAGTGTTACCAATGTTTTTTTTTAACTTTTTTGTGTTTTTTAAAGTTGAGGTTGTTGCTGAATTTGTTGGTGATACACAGTTTTTGAATTTTTTGGCATTTTTCAATGTTTACGTTGTTGTTGAATTTGTTGGTGATTTTCAATATTGAGGTTGATTTTGAATTTGTTGGTGTTATCAATGTTATTTTTTGAACTTTTTTGTATTTTTCAATGTTGAGGTTGTTGTTGAATTTGTTGGTATTTTTCAATGTTGCAGTTGATGTTGAATTTGTTGGTGTTTTTCAATGGTGAGGTTTTTGTTGAATATTTTGGTCTTTTCATTGTTGAGGTTGTTGTTAAATTTGTTGGTATTTTTTAATGTTGAGGTTGATGTTAAATGTGTTGGTGTTTTTCACTGTTGAGGTTGTTGATGAATTTGTTGGTGATTTTCAATATTGAGATTGTTGTTGAATTGGATAGTGTCATCAATGTTTATTTTGTAGAACTTGTATGTATTATTAAAAGTTGTGGTTGTTGTTTAATTTGTTAGTGTTTTTCACAGTTGAGATCGTTGAATATGTTGGTGATTATCAATATTGAGGTTGTTGTTGAATTTGTTGGTGTTATGAATGTTTTTTTTAAACTTCTTTGTGTTTTTCAAAGTTGAGGTTGTTGCTGAATTTGTTGGTGATATTCAATGTTGAGGTTGATGAATTTGCTGGTGATTTTCAATACTGAGGTTGTTGATGATTTTGTTGTCATTTTTCAATGTTGAGGTTGTTGTTGAATTTGTTGGTGATTTTCAATATTGAGGTTAATGTTGAATTTGATGGTGTTATCAGTGTTGTTTTTTGAATTTTTTTGTATTTTTCAATGTTGAGGTTGTTGTTGATTTGTTTGTTATTTTTCAATGTTGCGGTTATTGTTGAATTTTTTGCTGTTTTCCATTGTTGTGGTTGTTGTTGAATTTGTTGTTGTTTTTCAATGTTGAGGTTGTTGTTGAATTTGTTGGTGTTTTTCAATGTTGAGGTTGTTGCTGAATGTATTGGTGTTATCAATGTTTATTTTGTTGAACTTTTTTTGTATTTTTAAAAGTTGAGGTTGATTTTGAATTTGTTGGTGATTTTCAATATTGAGCTTGTTGCTGAATTTGTTGGTGCTATTTAATGTTAAGGTTGTTGAATTTGCTGGTGATTTTCAATACTGAGGTTGTTGATGAATTTGTTGGTGTTTTTCAATGTTGAGGTTGTTGTTGAATTTGTTTAAGTTTATCTTTGTTGAGGTCGTTGAATTGGTTGGTGATTTTCATTATTGAGGATGTTGTTGAATCTGTTGGTGTTTTTCATTGTTGAGTTTGTTGTTGAATTTGTTGGTGTTTTTCATTGTTGAGTTTGTTGTTGAATTTGTTGGTGTTATCAATGTTTTTTGTTGAACTTGTTTGTATTTTTAAAAGTTAAGGTTGTTGTTGAATTTGCAGGGGTTTTTCAATGTTGAGGTTGTTGAATTTGTTGGTGATGTTCAAAGTTGAGGTGGTTGCTGAATATATTGGTGTTTTCAATATTTATTTTGTTGAACTTTTTTGTACTTTTTAAATTTGAGGTTGATTTTGAATTTGTTGGTGTTTTTCATTGTTGAGGTTGTTGTTGAAGTTGTTGGTGTTTTTCAATGTTGAGGATGTTGATGAATTTGTTGGTGTTATTCAATGTTGAGGTTGTTGTTGAATTTGTTGGTGTTTTTCAATATTGAGGTTGTTGTTGAATTTGTTGGTTTTTTTAATGTTGAGGTCATTGAATTTGTTGGTGATTTTCAATATTAAGGTTGTTGTTAAATTTGTTGGTGTTATGAATGGTATTTTTTGAACTTTTTTGTGTTTTTCAATGTTGAGGTTGTTGAATTTGTTGGTGATTTTCAAAGTTGAGGTTGTTGCTGAATATATTGGTGTTATCAATGTTTATTTTGTTGAACTTTTTTGTACTTTTAAAAGTTGAGGTTGATTTTGAATTTGTTGGTGTTTTTCAATGTTGAGGTTGTTGTTGTATTTGTTGGTGTTTTTCAATGTTGAGGTTGTTGTTGAATTTGTTGGTGTTTTTCGATGTTGAGGTTGTTGCTGAATTTCTTGGTGATTTTAAATGTTGAGGTTGTCATTGAATTGAATAGGGTCATCAATGTTTGAGGTTGTTGCTGAATTTTTAAATTGTTTTTCAATGTTGATGTTGTTGAATTTGTTTCTGTTTTTCAGTGTTGAGCTTGCTGAATTTCTTGGTGATTTTAAATGTTGAGGTTGTTGTTGAATTGGATAGGGTCATCAATGATTGAGGTTGTTGCTGAATTTTTAAATTGTTTTTCAATGTTGATGTTGATGAATTTGTTTGTGTTTTTCAGTGTTGAGCTTGCTGAATATCTTGGTCATTTTAAATGTTGAGGTTCTTGTTGAATTGGATAGGGTTATCAATGTTAATTTTGTTGACCTTGTTTGTATTTTTAAATGTTGTGGTTCTTGTTGAATTTATTGGCGTTATCAATGTTTACTTTGTTGAACTTTTTTGTACTTTTAAATGTTGAGCTTGTTGTTTAATTTGTTGGTGTTTTTCAAAGTTGAGGTCGTTGAATTTGTTGATGAATTTGAATAATGAGGTTGTTGTTGAATTTGTTGGTGTTATGAATGGTTTTTTTTAACTTTTTTGTGTTTTTCAAAGTTGAGGTTATTGTTGAATTTGTTCGTGTTATCACTGTTATTTTTTGAACTTTATTGTAATTTTCAATGCTGAGGTTGTTGTTGAATTTGTTGGTATTTTTCAATGTTGCGGTTACTGTTGAATTTTTTGCCGTTTATCATTGTTGAGGTTGTTGTTGAACATGTTTGTATTTTTAAAAGTTAAGGATGTTGTTGAATTTGTTGAGGTTGTTGAATTTGTTGGTGTTGAATATGTTGAGGTTGTTGAATTTGTTGGTGTTTTTCAATGTTGAGTTTGTTGTTGAATTTGTTGGAGTTATCAATGTTTTTTTTGTTGAACTTGTTTGTATTTTTAAAATATGAGGTTGTTGTTTAATTTGTTGGTGTTTTCATAGTTGAGGACTTGAATTTGTTGGTGATTTTCAATATTGTGGTTGTTGTTGAATTTGTTGGTGTTATGAATGGGTTTTTTTATAACTTTTGTGTGTTTTTCAAAGTTGAGGTTGTTGCTGAATTTGTTGGTGATTTTCAATATTGAGCTTGTTGTTGAATTTGTTGGTGTTTTTCAATGTTGAGGTTGTTGTTGAATTTGTTGGTGTTATCAATGTTATTTTTTGAACTATTTTGTATTTTTAAATGTTGAGGTTGTTGTTGAATTTGTTGGTGTTATCAATGTTATTTTTTGAACTATTTTGTATTTTTAAATGTTGAGGTTGTTGTTGAATTTGTTGGTGTTTTTCATTCTTGAGGTTGTTGTTGATTTTTTTGGTGTTTTTGATTGTTGAGGTTGCTGTTGAACTTGTTTGTATTTTTAAAAGTTAAGGATGTTGTTGAACTTATTAGTGTTTTTCAATGTTGAGGTTGTTGTTGAATTTGTTGGCGTTTTTCAACGTTGAGGTTGTTGTTGAATTTTTTGTTTTTTTCATTGTTGAGGTTGCTGTTTAATTTGTTGGTGTTTTTAAATGTTGAGGTTGTTGTTTGAATTTGTTGGTGTTTTTCATTGTTGAGGTTGTTGTTGAATTTGTTGGTGTTATCAATGTTTTCTTTTGAACTGTTTTGTGTTTTTCAATGTTGAGGTTGTTGAATCTGCTGGTGATTTTCAATATTGAGGATGTTGATGAATTTGTTCGTGTTATCAACATTTATTTTGTTGAACTTTTTTCTACTTTTAAAAGTTGAAGTTATTGTTGAATTTGTTGGGATTTTCAATATTGAGGTTGTTGCTGAAATTGTTGACGTTTTTCAATGTTGAGATTGTTGTTGAATTTGTTGCTGCTTTTCAATGTTGAGTTTGTTGTTGAATTTATTGGTGCTTTTCAATGTTGATGTTGTTGAATTTGTTGGTGTTTTTCAAAGCTGAGGTCATTGAATTTGTTGGTGATTTTCAATATTGAACTTGTTGTTGAATTTGTTGGTGTAATCAATGTTTTTTTGTTGAACTTGGTTGTATTTTTAAAAGTTGAGGTTGTTTAATTTGTTGGTCTTTTTCAAGTTGAGGTCGTTGAATTTGTAGGTGGTTTTCAATGTTGAGATTGTTGTTGAATTTGTTGCTGCTTTTCAATGTTGAGTTTGTTGTTGTATTTATTGGTGCTTTTCAATGTTGATGTTGTTGAATTTGTTGGTGTTTTTCAAAGCTGAGGTCGTTGAATTTGTTGGTAATTTTCAATATTGAGCTTGTTGTTGAATTTGTTGGTGTAATCAATGTTTTTTTGTTGAACTTGGTTGTATTTTTAAAAGTTGAGGTTGTTTAATTTGTTGGTCTTTTTCAAGTTGAGGTTGTTGAATTTGTTGGTGATTTTCAATGGTGAGGTTTTTGTTGAATATTTTGGTCTTTTCATTGTTGAGGTTGTTGTTAAATTTGTTGGTATTTTTCAATGTTGAGGTTGTTGATGAATTTGTTGGTGATTTTCAATATTGAGATTGTTGTTGAATTGGATAGTGTCATCAATGTTTATTTTTTACAACTTGTATGTATTATTAAAAGTTGTGGTTGTTTGTTTAATTTGTTAGTGTTTTTCACAGTTGAGACTGTTGAATTTGTTGGTGATTACCAATATTGAGGTTGGTGTTGAATTTGTTGGTGTTATGAATGGTTTTTTTAAACCTCTTTGTGTTTTTCAAAGTTGAGGTTGTTGCTGAATTTGTTGGTGATATTCAATGTTGAGGTTGATGAATTTGCTGGTGATTTTCAATACTGAGGTTGTTGATGATTTTGTTGGCATTTTTCAATGTTGAGGTTGTTGCTGAATTTGTTGGTGATATTCAATGTTGAGGTTGATGAATTTGCTGGTGATTTTCAATACTGAGGTTGTTGATGATTTTGTTGTCGTTTTTCAATGTTGAGGTTGTTGTTGAATTTGTTGGTGATTTTCAATATTGAGGTTAATGTTGAATTTGTTGCTGTTATCAGTGTTGTTTTTTGAACTTTTTTGTATTTTTGTATTTTTCAATGTTGAGGTTGTTGTTGATTTGTTTGTTATTTTTCAATGTTGCGGTTATTGTTGAATTTTTTGCTGTTTTTCATTGTTGTGGTTGTTGTTGAATTTGTTGTTTTTCAATGTTGAGGTTGTTGTTGAATTTGTTTAAGTTTATCATTGTTGAGGTCGTTGAATTGGTTGGTGATTTTCAATATTGAGGATGTTGTTGAATTTGTTGGTGTTTTTCATTGTTGAGTTTGTTGTTGAATTTGTTGGTGTTTTTCAATGTTGAGGTTGTTGTTGAATTTGTTGGTGTTATGAATGGTTTTTTTTTAACTTTTTTGTGTTTTTCAAAGTTGAGGTTGTTGCTGTATTTGTTGGTGATATTCAATGTTGAGGTTGTTGAATTTGATGGTGATTTTCAATATTGAGGTTGTTGTTGTATTTGTTGGTGTTTTTCAATGTTCAGGTTGTTGTTGAAGTTGTTGGTGTTTTTCAATGTTGAGGTTGTTGTTGCATTGGATCGTGTTATTCAATGTTGCGGTTGTTGTTGAATTTGTTGGTGTTTTTCATTGTTGAGGTTGTTGTTGAATTTGTTGGTGTTTTTCAAAGTTGAGGTCGTTGATTTTGTTGGTGATTTTCAATATTGAGGATGTTGTTGAATTTTTGGTATTATCAATGGGTTTTTTTGAACTTTTTTGTGTTTTTCAAAGTTGAGGTTTTTGCTGAATTTATTGATGTTATCAATGTTTATTTTGTTGAACTTTTTTGTACTTTTAAAAATTGAGGTTGATTTTGAATTTGTTGGTTTTTTTCATTTTTGACGTTGTTGTTGGATTTGTTTGTGTTTTTCAAAGTTGAGGTCGTTGAATTTGTTGGTGATTTTCAATATTGAGGTTGATGTTGATTTTGGTAGTGTTACCAATGTTTTTTTTAACTTTTTTGTGTTTTTCAAAGTTGAGGTTGTTGCTGAATTTGTTGGTGATATACAGTTTTTGAATTTTTTGGCGTTTTTCAATGTTTACGTTGTTGTTGAATTTGTTGGTGATTTTCAATATTGAGGTTGATTTTGAATTTATTGGTGTTATCAATGTTATTTTTTGAACATTTTTGTATTTTTAAATGTTGAGGTTGTTGTTGAATTTGTTAGTATTTTTCAATGTTGCGATTGTGGTTGAATTTGTTGGTTGTTTTTCAATGGTGAGGTTTTTGTTGAATATTTTGGTCTTTTCATTGTTGAGGTTGTTGTTAAATTTGTTAGTATTTTTCAATGTTTTGGTTGTTGTTAAATTTGTTGGTATTTTTCAATGTTTTGGTTGTTGTTAAATTTGTTGGTATTTTTCAATGTTGAGGTTGTTGATGAATTTGTTGGTGCTTTTCAATATTGAGATTGTTGTTGAATTGGATAGTGTCATCAATGTTTATTTTTTACAACTTGTATGTATTATTAAAAGTTGTGGTTGTTGTTTAATTTGTTAGTGTTTTTCACAGTTGAGATTGTTGAATTTGTTGGTGATTACCAATATTGAGGTTGTTGTTGAATTTGTTGGTGTTATGAATGGTTTTTTTAAACCTCTTTGTGTTTTTCAAAGTTGAGGTTGTTGCTGAATTTGTTGGTGATATTCAATGTTGAGGTTGATGAATTTGCTGGTGATTTTCAATACTGAGGTTGTTGATGATTTTGTTGGCATTTTTCAATGTTGAGGTTGTTGTTGAATTTGTTGGTGATTTTCAATATTGAGGTTAATGTTGAATTTGTTGGTGTTATCAGTGTTGTTTTTTGAACTTTTTTGTGTTTTTCAATGTTGAGGATGTTGTTGATTTGCTTGATATTTTTCAATGTTGCGGTTATTGTTGAATTTTTTGCTGTTTTTCATTGTTGTGGTTGTTGTTGAATTTGTTGTTGTTTTTCAATGTTGAGGTTGTTGTTGAATTTGTTTAAGTTTATCATTGTTGAGGTCGTTGAATTGGTTGGTGATTTTCAATATTGAGGATGTTGTTGAATTTGTTGGTGTTTTTCATTGTTGAGTTTGTTGTTTAATTTGTTGGTGTTTTTCAATGTTGAGGTTGTTGTTGAATTTGTTGGTGTTATGAATGGTTTTTTTTTAACTTTTTTGTGTTTTTCAAAGTTGAGGTTGTTGCTGTATTTGTTGGTGATATTCAATGTTGAGGTTGTTGAATTTGTTGGTGATTTTCAATATTGAGGTTGTTGTTGTATTTGTTGGTGTTTTTCAATGTTGAAGTTGTTGGTGTTTTTCAATGTTGAGGTTGTTGTTGCATTGGTTCGTGTTTTTCAAAGTTGCGGTCGTTGAATTTGTTGGTGATTTTCAATATTGAGGATGTTGTTGAATTTTTGGTGTTATCAATGGGTTTTTTTGAACTTTTTTGTGTTTTTCAAAGTTGAGGTTTTTGCTGAATTTATTGATGTTATCAATGTTTGTTTTGTTGAACTTTTTTGTACTTTTAAAAATTGAGGTTGATTTTGAATTTGTTGGTTTTTTTCATTTTTGACGTTGTTGTTGGATTTGTTTGTGTTTTTCAAAGTTGAGGTCGTTGAATTTGTTGGTGATTTTCAATATTGAGGTTAATGTTGATTTTGTTAGTGTTACCAATGTTTTTTTAACTTTTTTGTGTTTTTCAAAGTTGAGGTTGTTGCTGAATTTGTTAGTATTTTTCAATGTTGCGATTGTGGTTGAATTTGTTGGTTGTTTTTCAATGGTGAGGTTTTTGTTGAATATTTTGGTCTTTTCATTGTTGAGGTTGTTGTTAAATTTGTTGGTATTTTTCAATGTTTTGGTTGTTGTTAAATTTGTTGGTATTTTTCAATGTTGAGGTTGTTGATGAATTTGTTGGTGATTTTCAATATTGAGATTGTTGTTGAATTGGATAGTGTCATCAATGTTTATTTTTTACAACTTGTATGTATTATTAAAAGTTGTGGTTGTTGTTTAATTTGTTAGTGTTTTTCACAGTTGAGATCGTTGAATATGTTGGTGATTATCAATATTGAGGTTGTTGTTGAATTTGTTGGTGTTATGAATGTTTTTTTTAAACTTCTTTGTGTTTTTCAAAGTTGAGGTTGTTGCTGAATTTGTTGGTGATTTTCAATATTGAGGTTAATGTTGAATTTGTTGCTGTTATCAGTGTTGTTTTTTGAACTTTTTTGTATTTTTCAATGTTGAGGTTGTTGTTGATTTGTTTGTTATTTTTCAATGTTGCGGTTATTGATGAATTTTTTGCTGTTTTTCATTGTTGTGGTTGTTGAATATGTTGTTGTTTTTCAATGTTGAGGTTGTTGTTGAATTTGTTTAAGTTTATCATTGTTGAGGCCATTGAATTGGTTGGTGATTTTCAATATTGAGTTTGTTGTTGAATTTGTTGGTGTTTTTCAATGTTGAGGTTGTTGTTGAATTTGTTGGTGTAATTCAATGTTGAGGTTGTAGTTGAATTTGTTGGTGTTTTTCATTGTTGAGGTTGTTGTTGAATTAGTTGGTGCTATCAATGTTTTTTGTTGAACTTGTTTGTATTTTTAAAAGTTGAGGATGTTGTTGAATTTGCAGGGGTTTTTCAGTGTTGAGGTTGTTGAATTTGTTGGTGATTTTCAAAGTTCAGGTGGTTGCTGAATATATTGGCGTTTTCAATATTTATTTTGTTGAACTTTTTTGTACATTTAAAATTTGAGGTTGATTTTGAATTTGCTGGTGTTTTTCATTGTTGAGGTTGTTGTTGAATTTGTTGGTGTTTTTCAATGTTGATGTTGTTGATGAATTTGTTGGTGTTATTCAATGTTGAGGTTGTTGTTGAATTTGTTGGTATTTTTCAATATTGAGGTTGTTGTTGAATTTGATGGTTTTTTTAATCTTGAGGTCTTTAAATTTGTTGGTGATTTTCAATATTAAAGTTAATGTTGAATTTGTTGGTGTTATGAATGGTATTTTTTGAACTTTTTTGTGTTTTTCACTGTTGAGGTTGTTGAATTTGTTGGTGATTTTCAAAGTTATGGTTGTTGCTGAATTTATTGGTGTTATCAATGTTTATTTTGTTGAACTTTCTTGTACTTTGAAAAGTTGAGGTTGATTTTGAATTTGTTGGTATTTTTCATTGTTGAGGTTGTTGTTGTATTTGTTGGTGTTTTTCAATGTTGAGGTTGTTGTTGAATTTGTTGGTGTTTTTAAATGTTGAGGTTGTTGCTGAATTTTTTGGTGTTTTTCAATGTTGAGGTTGTCGTTGAATTTGTGGGTGTTTATCAATGTTGAGGTTGATGTTGAAATTTTTGCTGTTATCAATGTTATTTTTGAACTTTTTTGTGTTTTTGAAAGTTGAGGTTGTTGTTTAATTTGTTGTTGTTTTTCAATGTTGTGGTTGATGCTGAATTTACTTGTGTTTTTCAAAATTGAGGTCGTTGAATTTGTTGGTGATTTTCAATATTGAGGTTGTTGTTGAACTTCTTCGTATTATCAATTGTTTTTTTTGTTTAAGTTGTTTGTACTTTTAAAAGTTAAGGTTGTTGTTGAATTTGATGGTGTTTTTCAAAATTAAGGTCGTTGAATTTATTGGTGATTTTCAATATTAAGGTTGTTGTTGAATTTGTTGGTGCTTTTTATTGTTGAGGTTGTAATTGAATTTGTTGGCGTTATCAATGTTGTTTTTTCAACTTTTTTGTACTTTTAAAAGTTGAGGTTGTTGTTGAATTTGTTGGTGTTTTTCAATGTTGAGGCTGTTGTGAATTTGTTGGTGATATTCAGTGTTGAGGTTATTGAATTTGTTGGTGATTTTCAATATCGAGTTTGTCGTTGAATTTGTTGGCGTTTTTCAATGTTGAGGTTGTTGTTGAATTTGTTGTTGTTTTTCAATGTTGAGGTTGTTGTTGAATTTGTTCGAGTTATCAATGCTTTTTGTTGAACTTGTTTGTATTTTTAAAAGTTAAAGTTGTTTTTTGAATTTGTTGGTGTTTTTCAATGTTGAGGTTGTTGTTGGATTTGTTGGTGTTTTTCAATGATGAGGTTGTTGCTGAATTTGTTGGTGTTATCAATGTTCTTTTTTCAACTTTTCTGTACTTTTAAAAGTTGAGGTTTTTGTTGAATTTGTTGGTTTTTTTCTTTGTTGAGGTTGTTGATGAATTTGTTGGTGTTTCTCAATGTTGAGTTTGTTGTTGAATTTGTTGGTGCTTTTCAATGTTGAGGTTGTTGTTGAATTTGTTGGTGTTTTTCAATGTTGATTTTGTTGATGAATTTTTTCGTGTTATCAATTTTTTTTTGAACTTATTTGTGTTTTTCAAAGTTGAGGTTGATGCTGAATTTCGTGGTGATATTCAGTGTTGAGGTTGTTGAATTTGTTGGTGATTTTCAATATTGAGTTTGTTGTTAAATTTGTTGGTGTTATCAAGGTTTATTTTGTTGAACTTTTTTGTACTTTTAAAAGTTGCAGTTGTTGTTGAATTTGTTGGTGTTTTTCAATGTTGAGGTTGTTGTTGAATTTGTTGGTGTTATCAATGTTCTTTTTTCAACTTTTTTGTACTTGTAAAAGTTGAGGTTGTTGTTGATTTTTTGGCGTTTGTCAATGTTGAGGTTGTTGTTGAATTTGTTGCTATGTTTCAATGTTGAGTTTCTTGTTGAATTTGTTGGTGTTATCAATGGTTTTTTTGTTGAACTTCTTTGTATTTTTACAAGTTGAGGTTTTTGTTGAATTTGTTGGTGTTTTTCAATATTGAGGTTGATGTTGATTTTGTTAGTGTTACCAATGTTTTTTTTAACTTTTTTTTGTTTTTCAAAGTTGAGGTTGTTGCTGAATTTGTTGGTGATATACAGTTTTTGAATTTTTTGGCGTTTTTCAATGTTTACGTTGTTGTTGAATTTGTTGGTGATTTTCAATATTGAGGTTGATTTTGAATTTATTGGTGTTATCAATGTTATTTTTTGAACATTTTTGTATTTTTAAATGTTGAGGTTGTTGTTGAATTTGTTAGTATTTTTCAATGTTGCGATTGTGGTTGAATTTGTTGGTTGTTTTTCAATGGTGAGGTTTTTGTTAATTTTTTTGGTGTTTTCATTGTTGAGTTGGTTGTTAAATTTGTTGGTGTTTTTAAATGTTGAGGTTGTTGTTGAATTTGTTTGTGATTTTCAATATTGAGGATGTATTTGAATTTGTGGTTGTTGTCAATGTTTATTTTGTTGAACATTTTTGTAGTTTTAAAAGTTGAGGTTGTTGCTGAATTTTTTATTCTTTTTCAATGTTGATGTTGTTGAATTTGTTGGTGATTTTCAACATTGAGTTTGTTGCTGAATTTGTTGGTGTTATCAAGGTTTTCGTTGAACTTTTTTGGGTTTTTCAATGTTGAAGTTGTTGTTGAATTTGCAGGTGATTTTCAACATTGAGTTTGTTGCTGAATTTGATGGTGTTATCAATGTTTCTTGAACGTTTTTGTGTTTTTCAAAGTAGACGTTGTTGCTGAATTTCTTGCTGATATTCAGTGTAGAGGTTGTTTAATTTGTTGGTGACTTTCAATGTTGAGGTTGTTGTTGAATTTGTTGGTGATTTTCAATGGTGAGGTTTTTTTTGAATGTTCTGGTGTTTTCATTGTTGAGGTTGTTGTTAAATTTGTTGGTGTTACCAATATTCTTTTTTGAACTTTTTTATACTTTAAAAAGTTGAGGTTGTTGTTGAATTTGTTGGTGTTTTACAATGTTGAGGTTGTTGAATTTGTTGGTGATTTTCAACATTGAGTTTGTTGTTGAATTTGTTGTTGTTATCAATGGGTTTTTTTGTTGAACTTGTTTGTATTTTTAAAAGTTGAGGTTGTTGTTGAATTTGATGGTGTTTTTCAAAGTAAAGGTCGTTGAATTTGTTGGTGATTTTCAATATTAAGGTTGTTGTTGAATTTGTTGGTGCTTTTCATTGTTGAGCCTGTTGTTGAATTTGTTGGCTTTATCAATGTTCTTTTTTCAACTTTTTTGTACTTTTAAAAGTTGAGGTTGTTGTCAAATTTGTTGCTGTTTTTCAATGTTGAGGCTGTTGTGAATTTGTTGGTGATATTCAGTGTTGAGGTTATTGAATTTGTTGGTGATTTTCAATATTGAGTTTGTTGTTGAATTTGTTGGCGTTTTTCAATGTTGAGGTTGTTGTTTGATTTCTTGGCGTTTTTCAATGTCGATGTTGTTGTTGAATTTTTTTATGTTTTTCATCGTTGAGGTTGTTGCTGAATTTGTTGGCATTATCAATGTTCTTTTTTCAACTTTTTTGTACTTTTAAAAGTTGAGGTTTTTGTTGAATTTGTTGGTGTTTTTCAATGTTGAGGTTGTTGTTCAGTTTTTTGGCATTTTTATAAGTTGAGGTCATTGAATCTGTTGGTGATTTTCAATATTGAAGTTGTCGTTTAATTTGATGGTGTTTCAATGTTATTTTTTGAACTTTTTTGCTTTTAAAAGTTGAGGCATATGTTGTATTTGTTGGTGTTTTTCAAAGTTGAAGTCGTTGAATTTGTTGGTGATTTTCAATATTGAGCTTGTTGTTCAATTTGTTTGTGTTATCAATGATTTTTTTTTGAAATTCTTTGTGTTTTTCAAGTTGAGCTTGTTGCTGAATTTGTTGGTGATATTCAGTGTTGAGGTTATTGAATTTGTTTGTACAACTTTTTTGTACTTTTAAAAGTTGAGGTTGTTGTTGAATTTGTTGGTGTTTTTCAATGTTGAGGCTGTTGTGAATTTGTTGGTGATATTCAGTGTTGAGGTTATTGAATTTGTTGGTGATTTTCAATATTGAGTTTGTTGTTGAATTTGTTGGTGTTTTTCAATGTTGAGGTTGTTGTTGGATTTGTTGATGTTTTTCAATGTTGATGTTGTTGATGAATTTGTTGGTGTTATCAAAGTTTTTTTTGAACATTTTCGTGTTTTTCAAAGTTGAGGTTGTTGCGGAATTTATTGGTGTTATCAATGTTTATTTTGTTGAACATTTTTGTACATTTAAAAGTCGAGGTTGATTTTGAATTTGTTAATGTTTTTTAATTGTTGAGGTTCTTATTGAATTTCTTGGCATTTTTCAATGTTGAGGTTGTTGTTGAATTTGTTGGTGTTTTTCACTGTTGATTTTGTTGATGAATTTGTTGGTGTTATCAATTTTTTTTTGAACTTATTTCTGTTTTTCAAAGTTGAGGTTGTTTCTGAATTTCGTGGTGATATTCAGTGTTGAGGTTGTTGAATTTGTCGCTGATTTTCAATATTGAGGTTTTTGTTAAATTTGTTGGTGTTGTCAACGTTTATTTTGTTGAACTTTTTTGTACTTTTAAAAGTTGAGGTTGTTGTTGAATTTGTTGAGATTTTCAATATTGAGGTTGTTGTTGAAACTGTTGGCATTTCACAATGTTGAGTTTGTTGTTGGCATTGTTGATGATTGTCAATATTGAGGTTGTTGTTGAACATGTTGGTGTTATCAATGTTATTTTTGAACTTTTTTGTATTTTTGAACGTTGTGGTTGCTGTTTAATTTGTTGTTGTTTTTCAGTGTTGAGGTTGATGTTGAATTAACTTGTGTTTTTCAAAATTGAGGTCGTTGATTTTGTTGGTGATTTTTAATATTGAGGTTTTTGTTGCACTTCTTGGTGTTCTGAATGTTTTTTTTTAACTTTTTTGTGTTTTCCAATGTTGAGGTTGTTTTTGAATTTGTTGGTGTTATCTATGTTATTTTTTGAACTTTTTTGTATTTTTGAAAGTTGAGGTTGTTGTTGCATTTGTTGGTGTTTTTCAATGTTGAGGTTGTCGTTGAATTTGTTGGTGTTTTTCAATGTTGAGGTCGTTGAATTTGTTGGTGATTTTCAATATAGAGGTTGGTGTTGAATTTGTTGGTCATTTTCAATATTGAGGTTGTTGTTGAATTTGTTGGTGTTATGAATGCTTTTTTTGTACTTTTTTGTGTTTTTCATTCTTGAGGTTGTTGCTGAATTTGTTGGTGATTTTCAATGTTGAGGTTGTTGAATTTGTTGGTGATTTTCAATATTGAGGTTGTCGTTGAATTTGTTGGCTTTTTTCAATATTCAGATTGTTGTTGAATTTGTTGGTGTTATCAATTTTATTTTTTGAACTTTTTTGTATTTTTGAACGTTGAGGTTGTTGTTGAATTTATTTTTGTTTTTCAATGTTGAGGTTGATGTTGAATTTACTTGTGCTTTTCAAAGTTGAGGTCGTTGAATTTGTTGCTGTTTTTCAATATTGATGTTGTTGATGAATTTGTTGGTGATATTCAGCGTTAAGGTTGTTGAATTTGTTGGTGATTTTCAATATTGAGGTTGTTGTTGAATTTGTTGGTGTTCTGAATGTTTTTTTTTTAAATTTGTTTGTGTTTTTCAAAGCTGAGGTTGTTGCTGAATGTGTTGGTGATACTCAGTGTTGAGGTTGTTGAATTTGTCGGTGTTTTCCAATGTTGAGGTTGTTGTTGAATTTGTTGGTGCTATCAATGTTATTTTTTGAACTTTTTTGTACTTTTGAAAGTTGAGGTTGTTGTTGAATTGGTTGGGATTTTCAATATTGAGCTTGTTGTTGAAATTGTTGGCGTTTTTCAATGTTGAGGTTGTTGTTGTTATTGTTGATATTTTTCAATGTTGAAGTTGTTGTTGAAATTGTTGGTGTTTTTCAATGTTGAGGTTGTAGTTGAATTTGTTGGTGTTTTTCAATGTTCAGGTTATTGTTGAATTTGTTGACATTATCAATGTTATTTTTTGTTCTTTTTTGTATTTTTGAAAGCTGAGGTTGTTGTTGAATTTGTTGGTGATTTTCAATGTTGAGGTTGTTGTTGAATTTATTGGTGTTTTCCAATGATGAGGTTGTTGTTGAATTTGTTGGTGTTTTTCAATGTTGAGGTCGTTGAATTTGTTCATAATTTTCAATATTCAGCTTGTTGTTGAATTTGTTGATGTTATCAATGTTTTTTTTGAAATTTTTTGTGCTTTTCAAAGTTGAGTTTGTTGCTGAATTTGTTGGTGATATTCAGTGTTGAGGTTGTTGAATTTGTCATTGATTTTCAATATTGAGGGTGTTGTTCAATTTGTTGGTGTTATCAACGTTTATTTTGTTGAACTTTTTTATACTTTTAAAAGTTGAGGTTGTTGTTGAATTTGTTGTGATTTTCCATAATGAGGTTGTTGTTGAAATTGTTGGCGTTTTTCAATGTTGAGTTTGTTGTTGGAATTATTGGTGATTGTCAATATTGAGGTTGTTGTTGAACATGTTGGTGTTATCAATGTTATTTTTTTGAAACTTCTTGTATTTTTCAATGTTGAGGTTGTTGCTGAATTTGTTGCTGTTATCAATGTTATTTTGTGAACATTTTTCTATTTTTGAATGTTGTGGTTGTTGTTTAATTTGTTGTTGTCTTTCAATGTTGAGGTTGATGTTGAATTGACTTGTGCTTTTCAAAGTTGAGGTAGTTGAATTTGTTGGTGATTTTCAATATTGAGGTTGTTGTTGAATTTGTTGGTGTTATGAATGGTTTTTTTGAACTTTTTTGTGTTTTTCAATCTTGAGGTTGTTGTTGAATTTGTTGGTGATATTCAGTGTTTAGGTTGTTGAATTTGTCGGAGATTTTCAATATTGAGGTTGTTGTTCAATTTGTCGCTGTTATCAATGTTTATTTTGTTGAACTTATTTGTACTTTTAAAAGTTGAGGTTGTTGTTGAAATTGATGGCGTTTTTCAATCTTGAGTTTGTTGTTGGTATTGTTGATGATTGTCAATATTGAGGTTTTTGTTGAACAAGTTGGTTTTATCAATGTTATTTTTTAAAAACTTTTTGTATTTTTCAAAGTTGAAGTTGTTTTTGAATTTGTTGCTGTTTTTCAATGTTGAGGTAGTCGTTGAATTTGTGGGTGTTTATGAATGTACACGTTGTTGTTGAATTTTTTGCTGTTATCAATGTTATTTTTTCAACTTTTTTGTATTCTTGAACGTTGAGGTCGCTGTTTAATTTGTTGTTGTTTTTCAATGTTGAGGTTGATGCTGAATTCACTTGTGTTTTTCAAAGTTGAGGTCGTTGAAATTGTTGGTGATTTTCAATATTGAGGTTGTTGTTGAATTTGTTGGTGTTCTGAATGGGTTTTTTTGAACTTTTTTGTGTTTTTCAAAGTTGAGGTTGTTATTGAATTTGTTGGTGTTTTTCAATGTTGAGGTTGTTGTTGAATTTGTTGGTGTTTTTCAATGTTGAGGTTGTTGTTGAATTTGTTAGTGATTTTCAATATTGAAGTTGTTGTTGAATTTGTTGGTGATTTTCAATATTGAGTTCGTTGTTGAATTTGTTGGTTTATTCAGTGTTGAGGTTGTTGAATATCTTGGTGATTTTCAATATTGAGGTTGTTGTTGAATTCGTTGTTGATTTTCAACATTGAATTTGTTGTTGAATTTTTAGGTGTTATCAATATTTTTCTGTTGAACTTGATGGTATTTTTAAAAGTTGAGGTTGTTATTGAATTTGTTTGTGTTTTTCAAATTTGCGGTCGTTGAAATTGTTGCTGATTTTCATTATTGAGGTTGTTGTTGAATCTGTTGGTGTTATCAATGGTTTTTTTTGAAATTTTTTGAGTTTTTCAAAGTTCAGGTTGTTGCTGAATTTGTTGGTGATGTTCAGTGATGAGGTTCTTGAATTTGTCGGTGATTTTCAATATTGAGGTTGTTGTTAAATTTGTTCATGTTATCAACGTTTATTTTGTTGAACTGTTTTGTACTTTTAAAAGTTGAGGTTGTTGTTGAATTTGTTGGGATTTTCAATATTGACGTTGTTGTTGAAATTGATGGCTTTTTTCAATGTTGAGTCTGTTGTTGGTATTGTTGATGATTGTCAATATTGAGGCTGTTGTTGAATATGTTGGTGTTATCAATGTTTTTTTTAAACTTTTTGTATTTTTCAAATTTAAAGCAGTTGTTGAATTTGTTGGTGTTTTTCAATGTTGTGGTTTTTGCTGAATTTATTGGTGTTTTTCAATGTTGAGCTGGTTGTTGAATTTGTTCGTGTTTTTCAATGTTGAGGTTGTTGTTGAATTTGTTGGTGTTATGAATGGTTTTTTTGAACTTTTTTGTGTTTTTCAATCTTGAGGTTGTTGCTGAATTTTTTGGTGATATTCAATGTTGAGGTTGTTGAATTTGTCGCTGATTTTCATTATTGAGGTTGTTGTTAAATTTGTTGGTGTTATCAATGTTTAATGAACTTTTTTGTGTTTTTCATTGTTGAGGTTGTTTTTGAATTTGTTGGTGTTTTTCAATGTTGAGGTTGTTGTTCAATTTGCTGGTGTCTTTCACTCTTGTTAAAATTGTTATCAATATTTTTTTGTTGAACTTGTTTATTTTTCTAAAAGTTAAGGTTGTTGTTGAATTTGTTCGTGTTTTTCAGTGTTGAGGTTGTTGAATTTGTTGGGGATTTTCAATATTGAGGTTGTTGTTCAAAATGTTGTCGTTTTTCAATGTTAAGTTTGTTGTTGAATATGTTGGTGTTTTTCAATGTTGATGTTGTTGATGAATTTGTTGGTGTTATCAATGTTATTTTTTGAACTTTTTTGTATATTTTAAAGTTGAGGTTGTTCTTGAATTTGTTGGTGTTTTTCAAAGTTGAGGTCGTTGAATTTGAGGAGGATTTTCAATATTGAGGTTGTTGTTGAATTTGTTGGTGTTATGAATGGTTTTTTTTGTTTAAACTGTATAAACAGTGCCCCCAACATAAACCCTATTTATACAGTGCCCCCATCATAAACACTATATAAGCAGCACCCGCATCATAAACACTATTTAAACAGTGACCCATCATAATCACAATTTAATCAGTGCTACATCATAAACACTGTTAAAGCAGTTTATGTAGTGTTAATGATGGGGCACTGTTTATATTCTGTTTTTGATTGGGCACTCTCTATATAGTGTTTATGATGGGGAATTGTTTAAATAGTGATGGGGCCAGAATTTAAAGTCGGTCCTGGGACAGAGCACATCACTGTTTAAATAATGTTTGTGAGAGGGCACTGTTTATATAGTGTTTATGATGGGGTCACTGTTTAAATGGAGTTTATGATGGGGCACTGTTTAAATAGTATTTATGATGGGGCATTGTTTATATAGTGTTAATGATGGGGGCACTGTTTAAATATTGTTTACAATGGGGCACTGTTTAAATAGTGTTTATGATGGGGGCACTGTTTAAATAGCGTTTATGATGGGGCACTGTTTAAATAGTGTTTATGATGGGGCATTGTTCATATAGTGTTTATGATGGGGCATTGTTTATATAGTGTTAATGATGGGGGCACTGTTTAAATATTGTTTACAATGGGGCACTGTTTAAATAGTGTTTATGATGGGGGCACTGTTTAAATAGCGTTTATGATGGGGCACTGTTTAAATAGTGTTTATGATGGGGCATTGTTCATATAGTGTTTATGATGGGGGCACAGTTTAAATAGTGTTTATGATGGTGCACTGTTTCAATAGTGTTTATGATGGGGCACTGTTTAAATAGTGTTTATGATGGGGCACAGCTTAAATAGTGTTTATGATGGGGCACTGTCTAAATAGGGTTTATGATGGGGAAACTGTATACTTACTGTTTATGATGGGGACACTGTTTATATAATATTTATGATGGGGGCACTGTTTAAATAGTATTTATGATGGGGCACTGTTTGTATAGTGTTTATGATGGGGGCACTGTTTAAATAGTGTTTATGATGCGTGCACAGTTTAAATAGTGTTTATGATGGGGGCACTGTTTATATAGTGTTTGTGATGGGGGCACTGTTTATATAGTGTTTATGATGGGGGCACTGTTTATATAGTGTTTATGATGGGGGCACTGTTTATATAGTGTTTATGTTGGGGGCACTGTTTAAATAGGGTTTATGACGGGGGCACTTTTAAATAGGGTTCATGATGGGGGCACTGTTTATATAGTGTTTATGATGGGGGCACTGTTTAAATAGTGTTTATGATGGGGGCAGTGTTTATATATTGTTTATGATGGGGGCACTGTTTATATAATGTTTATAATGGCGGCACTGTTTATACAGTGTTTATGATGGGGACATTGTTTATATAGTGTTTATGATGGGGGCACTGTTTACATAGTGTTTATGATGGTGGCACTGTTTAAATAGTTATTATGATGGGGGCACTGTTTCTTTAGTGTTTATGATGGGGGCACTGTTTATATAGTGTTTATGATGGGAGCATTGTTTATACAGTGTTTATGATGTGGGAACTGTTTATATAGTGTTTATGATCGGGGCGCTGTTTATTTGTTGATTATGATGGGGCCACATTTTATATAGTGTTTATGATGGGGGCACTGTTTATATAGTGTTTATGATGGGGGCACTGTTTATATAGTGTTCATGATGGGGGCACTGTTTAAATAGTGTTTATGATGTGGGAACTGTTTATATAGTGTTTATGATGGGGGCAGTGTTTATATAGTGTTTATGATGGGGCACTGTTTACGAGGGTTTATGATGGGGGCACTGTTTATATAGTGTTTATGATGGGGGCACTGTTTATATAGTGTTTATGATCGGGGCACTGTTTAAATAGTGTCTATGATGGGGGCACTGTTTATATAGTGTTTATGACGGGGGCACTGTTTAAATAGTGTTTATGATGTGGGCACTGTTTATATAGTGTTTATGATGGGGGCGCTGTTTATATAGTGTTTATGATGGGGCACTGCTTATACAGTGTTTATGAAGTGGTACTGTTTAAATAGGATTTATGATGGGGCACTGTTTAAATTGTGTGTATGATGGGGGCAGTGTTTATATAAAGTTTATGATGAGGCACTGTTTAAATAACGTTTATGATGGGGCACTGTTTAAATTTTGTTTATGATGGGGGCAGTGTTTATATAGTGTTTATGATGGGGCACTGTTTCAAGTGTGTATGATGGGGGCACTTGTTTATATAGTGCTTAAGATGGGGCACTGTTTATATAGGGTTAATGATGGGCCACTGTTTACATATTGTTTATGATGGGGGCACTGTTTATATAGTGTTTATGATGGGGGAGCTGTTTAAATAGGGTTTATCATGGGGGCACTGTTTATATAGTGTTTATGATGGGGGCAGTGTTTATATAGTGTTTATGATGGGGGCACTGTTTAAGTAGGGTTTATCATGGGGGCACTGTTTCTATAGGGTTTATGATGGGGGCACTGTCTATATAGTGTTTATGATGGGGGCATTGTTTAAATAGTGTTTATGATGTGGGAACTGTTTAAATAGGGTTTATCATGGGGGCACTGTTTATATAGTGTTTATGATGGGGGCAGTGTTTATATAGTGTTTATGATGGGGGCACTGTTTAAGTAGGGTTTATCATGGGGGCACTGTTTATATAGTGTTTATGATGGGGCACCGTTTAAATAGGATTTATGATGGGGGCACTGTTTATATAGTGTTTCTGATGGGGGCACTGTTTAAACAGTGTTTATGATGGGGGCACTGTTTAAATAGTGTTTATGATGTGGGAACTGTTTATATAGTGTTTATGATGGGGGCAGTGTTTATTTGTTGTTTATGATGGGGGCACTGTTTATATAGTGTTTATGATGGGGGGCACTGTTTAAATAGTGTTTATGATGTGGGAACTGTTTATATAGTGTTTATGATGGGGCCAGTGTTTATTTGTTTTTTATGATGGGGGCACTGTTTATGTAGTGTTTATGATGGAGGCACTGTTTATATAGTATTTATGATGGAGGCACTGTTTATATAGTGTATATGATGGGGGCACTGTTTACATAGTGTTTGTGATGGGGCACTGTTTAAATATGGTTTTTGATGGGGCACTGTTTATATAGTGTTTATGATGCGGGCACTGTTTATATAGTGTTTTTGATGGTGCACTATTTAAGTAGTGTTTATGATCGGCACTGTTTATATAGTGTTTATGATGGGGGCACTGTATATATAGGGTATATGATGGGGGCACTGTTTATATAGTGTTTATGATGGGGTCACTGTTTAAATAGTGTTAATGATGGGGGCACTGTTTAACAAGGGTTCATGATGAGGGCACTGTTTAAATAGGGTTCATGATGGGGGCACTGTTTAAATAGTGTTTATGATGAGGGAACTGTTTATATAGTGTTTATGATGGGGGCAATGTTTAAATAGCCTTTATGATGGGGGCACAGTTTAAATAGTTTTTGTAATGGGGGAACTGTTTAAATTGGGTTCAGGATGGGGGCACTGTTTAAATAGTGATTATGATGGGGAACTGTTTATATAGTGTTCATGATGCGGGCACTGTTTATATAGTGTTTAAGATGTGGGCACTGTTTATATAGTGTTTATGATGGGGGCACTGTTTATATAGTGTTTATGATGGGGGCACTGTTTATATAGTGTTTATGATGGGGGCACTGTTTAAATAGTGTTTATGATTGGGGCACGGTTTGAATACTGTTAATGACGGGGGCTCTGTTTAAATACTGTTTAAGATGGGGGCACTGTTTAATTAGTGTTTATGATGTGGGAACTGTTTATATAGTAATTATGATGGGGGCACTGTTTATATAGTGTTTTTGATGGGGGCATTGTTTAAATAGTGTCTATGATGGGGGCACTGTTTATATAGTGTTTATGATGGGGCACTGCTTATATAGTGTTTATGAAGGGGTACTGTTTAAATGGGATTTAATGTGGGGCACTGTTTAAATTGTGTGTATGATGGGGGCAGTGTTTATATAAAATTTATGATGGGGCACTGTTTAAATAGCGTTTATGATGGGGCACTGTTTAAATTAAGTTTATGATGGGGGCAGTGTTTATATAGTGTTTATGATGGGGGAACTGTTTCAAGTGTGTATGATGGGGGCACTTGTTTATATAGTGCTTAAGATGGGGCTCTGTTTATATAGGGTTAATGATGGGGGAGCTTTTTATATAGTGTTTATGATGGGGGCACTGTTTCTATAGGGTTTATGATGGGGGCACTGTCTATATAGTGTTTATGATGGGGGCATTGTTTATATAGTGTTTATGATGTGGGAACTGTTTATATAGTGTTTATGATGGGGGCATTGTTTACATAGTGTTTATGATGGGGGCAGTGTTTGTTTATTGTTCATGATGGGGGCACTGTTTATATAGTGTTTCTGATGGGGGCAGTGTTTATATAGTGTTTATGATGGGGCACTGTTTATATAGTGTTTATGATGGGGGCACTGTTTATATAGTGTTTATGATGGGGGCACTGTTTAAATAGTGTTTATGATGGGGGCACTGTTGATATAGTGTTTATGATGGACACTGTTTATATAGTGTTTATGATGGGGGCACTGTTTAAATAGTGTTTATGATGGGGGCACTGTTTAAATAGTGTTTATGATGCGGGCATTGTTTAAATAGTATTTATGTTGGGGGCACTGTTTAAATAGTGTTTATGACGTGGGAATTTTTTACGTAGTGTTTATGATGGGGGCACTGTTTATATAGTGCTTATGATGGGAGCACTGTTTAAATAGTGTTTATGACGTGGGAATTTTTTACGTAGTGTTTATGATGGGGGCACTGTTTATATAGTGCTTATGATGGGAGCACTGTTTAAATAGTGTTTATGATGGAGGCACTGTTTAAATAGGCTTCATGATAGGGGCACTGTTTAAATAGGGTTCATGATGGGGACACTGTTTAAATAGGGTTCAAGATGGGGGCACTGTTTAAATAGTGTTTAAGATGGGGGCACTGTTTAATTAGTGTTTATGATGGGGGCACGGTTTAAATACTATTAATGATGGGGCCACTATTTAATTAGTGTTTATGATGTGGGAACTGTTTATATAGTGTTTATGATGGGGGCACAGTTTATGAAGTTTTTATGATGGGGGCACTGTTTATGTAGTGTTTATGATGGGGGCATGGTTTAAATACTGTTAATGATGGGGGCACTATTTAATTAGTGTTTATGATGTGGGAACTGTTTATATAGTGTTTATGATGGGGGCACAGTTTATGTAGTTTTTATGATGGGGGCAGTGTTTATTTATTGTTTATGATGGGGCAATGTTTAAATCGTGTTTATGATGGGGGCACTGTTTATATAGTGTTTATGATGGGGCACTGTTTATATAGTGTTTATGACGGGGGCGCTGTTTATATAGTGTTTATGATGGGGCACTTTTTATATAGTGTTTATTATGGGTGCACTGTTTATATAGTGTTTATGATGGCGGCACTGTTTCAATAGTGTCTATGATGGGGCACTGTTTATATAGTGTTTATGATGGGGGTAGTGTTTATATAGTGTTTATGATGGGGGACTGTTTATATAGTGTTTATGATGGTGGCACTGTTTAAATAGTGTTTATGATGGGGGCACTGTTGATATAGTGTTTATGATGGGGGCACTGTTTAAATAGCGTTTATGATGGGGGCAATGTTTAAATAGTGTTTATGATGGGGACACTGTTGATATAGTGTTTATGATGTGGCACTGTTTAAATAGTGTTTATGATGGGGGCACGTTTTATATAGTGTTTATGATGTGGGCACTGCTTATATAGTGTTTATGATGGGGGCACTGTTTAAATAGTGTTTATGATGGGGGCACAGTTTAAATAGGGTTCAAGATGGGGGCACTGTTTAAATAGTGTTTATGATGGGGGCACTGTTTAATTAGTGTTTATGATGTGGGCACTGTTTATATAGTGTTTATGATGGGGGCATGGTTTAAATACTGTTAATGATGGGGGCACTATTTAATTAGTGTTTATGATGTGGGAATTGTTTATATAGTGTTTATGATGGGGGCACAGTTTATGTAGTTTTTATGATGGGGGCAGTGTTTATTTATTGGTTACGATGGGGGCATTGTTTAAATAGTGTTTATGACGTGGGAACTGTTTATATAGTGTTTATGATGGGGCAATGTTTAAATCGTGTTTATGATGGGGGCACTGCTTATATAGTGTTTATGTTGGGGCACTGTTTATATAGTGTTTATGACGGGGGCGCTGTTTATATAGTGTTTATGATGGGGCACTTTTTATATAGTGTTTATGATGGGGGCACTGTTTATATAGTGTTTATGATGGCGGCACTGTTTCAATAGTGTTTATGATGGGGGCACTGTTTATATAGTGTTTATGATGGGGCACTGTTTATATAGTGTTTATGATGGGGGCACTGTTTATATAGTGTTTATGATGGGGGCACTGTTTATATAGTGTTTATGATGGCGGCACTGTTTCAATAGTGTTTACGATGGGGCACTGTTTATATAGTGTTTATGATGGGGGCACTGTTTATATAGTGTTTATGATGGGGGCACTGTTTAAATAGCGTTTATGATGGGGACATTGTTTAAATAGTGTTTATTATGGGGGCACTGTTTATATAGTGTTTATGATGGGGGACTGTTTATATAGTGTTTATGATGGTGGCACTGTTTAAATAGTGTTTATGATGGGGCACTGTTTATATAGTGTTTATGATGGGGGCACTGTTTAAATAGTGTTTATGATGGGGGCACGTTTTATATAGTGTTTATGATGTGGGCACTGCTTATATAGTGTTTATGATGTGGGCACTGTTTAAATAGCGTTTATGATGGGGGCACTGTTTAAATAGTGTTTATGAGGGCGCACTGTTTATATAGTGTTTATGATGGGGGCGCTGTTTATATAGTGTTTATGATGGGGCACTTTTTATATAGTGTTTATGATGGGGGCACTGTTTATATAGTGTTTATGATGGGGGCACTGTTTATATAGTGTTTATGATGGGGCACTGTTTATATAGGTTTTATGATGGGGGCGCTGTTTATACAGTGTTTATGATGGGGCACTTTTTATATAGTGTTTATGATGGGGGCACTGTCTATATAGTGTTTATGATGGGCGCACTGTTTATGTAGTGTTTATGAAGGGGCGCTGTTTATAAAGTGTTTATGATGGGGGGACTGTTTAAATAGTGTTTATGATGGGGCTCGGTTTATATAGTGTTTATGATGGGGGCTCTGTTTATATAGTGTTTATGATGGGGGCACTGTTTAAATAGTGTTTATGATGGGGGCAGTGTTTATATAGTGTTTATGATGGGGGCACTATTTATACACTGTTTATGCTGGGGGCATTGTTTAAATAGTGTTTATGATGGGGCACTGTTTATATAGTGTTTATGATGGTGACACTGTTTATTTAGTGTTTATGATGGGGCACTGTTTATATAGTGTTTATGATGTGTGTACTGTTTAAATAGTGTTTATGATGGGGGCACTGTCTATATAGTGTTTATGATGGGCGCACTGTTTATGTAGTGTTTATGAAGGGGCGCTGTTTATAAAGTGTTTATGATGGGGGGACTGTTTAAATAGTGTTTATGATGGGGCTCGGTTTATATAGTGTTTATGATGGGGGCTCTGTTTATATAGTGTTTATGATGGGGGCACTGTTTAAATAGTGTTTATGATGGGGGCAGTGTTTATATAGTGTTTATGATGGGGGCACTGTTTATACACTGTTTATGCTGGGGGCATTGTTTAAATAGTGTTTATGATGGGGCACTGTTTATATAGTGTTTATGATGGTGACACTGTTTATTTAGTGTTTATGATGGGGCACTGTTTATATAGTGTTTATGTTGTGGGTACTTTTTAAATAGTGTTTATGATGGGGGCACAGTTTAAATAGGGTTCAAGATGGGTGCAATGTTTAAATAGTGTTTATGATGGGGGCACTGTTTAATTTGTGTTTATGATGTGGGCACTGTTTATATAGTGTTTATGATGGGGACACGGTTTAAATACTGTTAATGATGGGTGCACTATTTAATTAGTGTTTATGATGTGGGAATTGTTTATATAGTGTTTATGATGGGGGCACAGTTTATGTAGTTTTTATGATGGGGGCAGTGTTTATTTATTGTTTATGATGGGGGCATTGTTTAAATAGTGTTTATGACGTGGGACCTATTTATATAGTGTTTATGATGGGCCAATGTTTAAATAGTATTTATGATGGGGGCACTGTTTATATAATGTTTATGATGGGGGCACTTTTTATATCGTGTTTATGATGGGGGCACTGCTTATATAGTGTTTATGATGGGGCACTTTTATATATTGTTTATGATGGGGGCACTGTTTATATAGTGTTTATGATGGAGGCACTGTTTATATATTGTTTATAATGGGGCACTGCTTATATAGTGTTTATGATGGGGGCTCTGATTAAATAGGTTTTATGATGGGCCACTATTTTCATAGTGTTTATGATGGGGCACTGTTTATATAGTGTTTATGATGGGGCACTGTTTATATAGTGTTTATGATGGGGGCACTGTTTAAATTGTGTTTATGATGGGGGCAGTGTTTATATAGTGTTCATGATGGGGCACTGTATAAATAGGTTTTATGATGGGGGCACTGTTTAAGTTGGGATTATGATGGGGCATTGTTTAGATTGTGTTTATGATGGGGGCACTGTTTAAATCGTGTTTATGATGGGGGCACTGCTTATATAGTGTTTATGTTGGGGCACTGTTTATATAGTGTTTATGACGGGGGCGCTGTTTATATAGTGTTTATGATGGGGGCGCTGTTTATATAGTGTTTATGATGGGTGCACTGTTTATATAGTGTTTATGATGGCGGCACTGTTTCAATAGTGTTTATGATGGGGGCACTGTTTATATAGTGTTTATGATGGGGCACTGTTTATATAGTGTTTATGATGGGGGCACTGTTTATATAGTGTTTATGATGGCGGCACTGTTTCAATAGTGTTTACGATGGGGCACTGTTTATATAGTGTTTATGATGGGGGCACTGTTTATATAGTGTTTATGATGGGGGCACTGTTTAAATAGCGTTTATGATGGGGACATTGTTTAAATAGTGTTTACGATGGGGGCACTGTTTATATAGTGTTTATGATGGGGGACTGTTTATATAGTGTTTATGATGGTGGCACTGTTTAAATAGTGTTTATGATGGGGCACTGTTTATATAGTGTTTATGATGGGGGCACTGTTTAAATAGTGTTTATGATGGGGGCACGTTTTATATAGTGTTTATGATGTGGGCACTGCTTATATAGTGTTTATGATGTGGGCACTGTTTAAATAGCGTTTATGATGGGGGCACTGTTTAAATAGTGTTTATGAGGGCGCACTGTTTATATAGTGTTTATGATGGGGGCGCTGTTTATATAGTGTTTATGATGGGGCACTTTTTATATAGTGTTTATGATGGGGGCACTGTTTATATAGTGTTTATGATGGGGGCACTGTTTATATAGTGTTTATGATGGGGCACTGTTTATATAAGTTTTATGATGGGGGCGCTGTTTATACAGTGTTTATGATGGGGCACTTTTTATATAGTGTTTATGATGGGGGCACTGTCTATATAGTGTTTATGATGGGCGCACTGTTTATGTAGTGTTTATGAAGGGGCGCTGTTTATAAAGTGTTTATGATGGGGGGACTGTTTAAATAGTGTTTATGATGGGGCTCGGTTTATATAGTGTTTATGATGGGGGCTCTGTTTATATAGTGTTTATGATGGGGGCACTGTTTAAATAGTGTTTATGATGGGGGCAGTGTTTATATAGTGTTTATGATGGGGGCACTATTTATACACTGTTTATGCTGGGGGCATTGTTTAAATAGTGTTTATGATGGGGCACTGTTTATATAGTGTTTATGATGGTGACACTGTTTATTTAGTGTTTATGATGGGGCACTGTTTATATAGTGTTTATGATGTGTGTACTGTTTAAATAGTGTTTATGATGGGGGCACTGTCTATATAGTGTTTATGATGGGCGCACTGTTTATGTAGTGTTTATGAAGGGGCGCTGTTTATAAAGTGTTTATGATGGGGGGACTGTTTAAATAGTGTTTATGATGGGGCTCGGTTTATATAGTGTTTATGATGGGGGCTCTGTTTATATAGTGTTTATGATGGGGGCACTGTTTAAATAGTGTTTATGATGGGGGCAGTGTTTATATAGTGTTTATGATGGGGGCACTGTTTATACACTGTTTATGCTGGGGGCATTGTTTAAATAGTGTTTATGATGGGGCACTGTTTATTTAGTGTTTATGATGGTGACACTGTTTATTTAGTGTTTATGATGGGGCACTGTTTATATAGTGTTTATGTTGTGGGTACTGTTTAAATAGTGTTTATGATGGGGGCACAGTTTAAATAGGGTTCAAGATGGGTGCAATGTTTAAATAGTGTTTATGATGGGGGCACTGTTTAATTTGTGTTTATGATGTGGGCACTGTTTATATAGTGTTTATGATGGGGACACGGTTTAAATACTGTTAATGATGGGTGCACTATTTAATTAGTGTTTATGATGTGGGAATTGTTTATATAGTGTTTATGATGGGGGCACAGTTTATGTAGTTTTTATGATGGGGGCAGTGTTTATTTATTGTTTATGATGGGGGCATTGTTTAAATAGTGTTTATGACGTGGGACCTATTTATATAGTGTTTATGATGGGCCAATGTTTAAATAGTATTTATGATGGGGGCACTGTTTATATAATGTTTATGATGGGGGCACTTTTTATATCGTGTTTATGATGGGGGCACTGCTTATATAGTGTTTATGATGGGGCACTTTTATATATTGTTTATGATGGGGGCACTGTTTATATAGTGTTTATGATGGAGGCACTGTTTATATATTGTTTATAATGGGGCACTGCTTATATAGTGTTTATGATGGGGGCTCTGATTAAATAGGTTTTATGATGGGCCACTATTTTCATAGTGTTTATGATGGGGCACTGTTTATATAGTGTTTATGATGGGGCACTGTTTATATAGTGTTTATGATGGGGGCACTGTTTAAATTGTGTTTATGATGGGGGCAGTGTTTATATAGTGTTCATGATGGGGCACTGTATAAATAGGTTTTATGATGGGGGCACTGTTTAAGTTGGGATTATGATGGGGCATTGTTTAGATTGTGTTTATGATGGGGGCACTGTTTAAATCGTGTTTATGATGGGGGCACTGCTTATATAGTGTTTATGTTGGGGCACTGTTTATATAGTGTTTATGACGGGGGCGCTGTTTATATAGTGTTTATGATGGGGGCGCTGTTTATATAGTGTTTATGATGGGTGCACTGTTTATATAGTGTTTATGATGGCGGCACTGTTTCAATAGTGTTTATGATGGGGGCACTGTTTATATAGTGTTTATGATGGGGCACTGTTTATATAGTGTTTATGATGGGGGCACTGTTTATATAGTGTTTATGATGGGGGCACTGTTTATATAGTGTTTATGATGGCGGCACTGTTTCAATAGTGTTTACGATGGGGCACTGTTTATATAGTGTTTATGATGGGGGCACTGTTTATATAGTGTTTATGATGGGGGCACTGTTTAAATAGCGTTTATGATGGGGACATTGTTTAAATAGTGTTTATGATGGGGGCACTGTTTATATAGTGTTTATGATGGGGGACTGTTTATATAGTGTTTATGATGGTGGCACTGTTTAAATAGTGTTTATGATGGGGCACTGTTTATATAGTGTTTATGATGGGGGCACTGTTTAAATAGTGTTTATGATGGGGGCACGTTTTATATAGTGTTTATGATGTGGGCACTGCTTATATAGTGTTTATGATGTGGGCACTGTTTAAATAGCGTTTATGATGGGGGCACTGTTTAAATAGTGTTTATGAGGGCGCACTGTTTATATAGTGTTTATGATGGGGGCGCTGTTTATATAGTGTTTATGATGGGGCACTTTTTATATAGTGTTTATGATGGGGGCACTGTTTATATAGTGTTTATGATGGGGGCACTGTTTATATAGTGTTTATGATGGGGCACTGTTTATATAGGTTTTATGATGGGGGCGCTGTTTATACAGTGTTTATGATGGGGCACTTTTTATATAGTGTTTATGATGGGGGCACTGTCTATATAGTGTTTATGATGGGCGCACTGTTTATGTAGTGTTTATGAAGGGGCGCTGTTTATAAAGTGTTTATGATGGGGGGACTGTTTAAATAGTGTTTATGATGGGGCTCGGTTTATATAGTGTTTATGATGGGGGCTCTGTTTATATAGTGTTTATGATGGGGGCACTGTTTAAATAGTGTTTATGATGGGGGCAGTGTTTATATAGTGTTTATGATGGGGGCACTATTTATACACTGTTTATGCTGGGGGCATTGTTTAAATAGTGTTTATGATGGGGCACTGTTTATATAGTGTTTATGATGGTGACACTGTTTATTTAGTGTTTATGATGGGGCACTGTTTATATAGTGTTTATGATGTGTGTACTGTTTAAATAGTGTTTATGATGGGGGCACTGTCTATATAGTGTTTATGATGGGCGCACTGTTTATGTAGTGTTTATGAAGGGGCGCTGTTTATAAAGTGTTTATGATGGGGGGACTGTTTAAATAGTGTTTATGATGGGGCTCGGTTTATATAGTGTTTATGATGGGGGCTCTGTTTATATAGTGTTTATGATGGGGGCACTGTTTAAATAGTGTTTATGATGGGGGCAGTGTTTATATAGTGTTTATGATGGGGGCACTGTTTATACACTGTTTATGCTGGGGGCATTGTTTAAATAGTGTTTATGATGGGGCACTGTTTATATAGTGTTTATGATGGTGACACTGTTTATTTAGTGTTTATGATGGGGCACTGTTTATATAGTGTTTATGTTGTGGGTACTGTTTAAATAGTGTTTATGATGGGGGCACAGTTTAAATAGGGTTCAAGATGGGTGCAATGTTTAAATAGTGTTTATGATGGGGGCACTGTTTAATTTGTGTTTATGATGTGGGCACTGTTTATATAGTGTTTATGATGGGGACACGGTTTAAATACTGTTAATGATGGGTGCACTATTTAATTAGTGTTTATGATGTGGGAATTGTTTATATAGTGTTTATGATGGGGGCACAGTTTATGTAGTTTTTATGATGGGGGCAGTGTTTATTTATTGTTTATGATGGGGGCATTGTTTAAATAGTGTTTATGACGTGGGACCTATTTATATAGTGTTTATGATGGGCCAATGTTTAAATAGTATTTATGATGGGGGCACTGTTTATATAATGTTTATGATGGGGGCACTTTTTATATCGTGTTTATGATGGGGGCACTGCTTATATAGTGTTTATGATGGGGCACTTTTATATATTGTTTATGATGGGGGCACTGTTTATATAGTGTTTATGATGGAGGCACTGTTTATATATTGTTTATAATGGGGCACTGCTTATATAGTGTTTATGATGGGGGCTCTGATTAAATAGGTTTTATGATGGGCCACTATTTTCATAGTGTTTATGATGGGGCACTGTTTATATAGTGTTTATGATGGGGCACTGTTTATATAGTGTTTATGATGGGGGCACTGTTTAAATTGTGTTTATGATGGGGGCAGTGTTTATATAGTGTTCATGATGGGGCACTGTATAAATAGGTTTTATGATGGGGGCACTGTTTAAGTTGGGATTATGATGGGGCATTGTTTAGATTGTGTTTATGATGGGGGCACTGTTTAAATAGAGTTTATGATGGGGGGACTGTTTTTATTTTGTTTATGATGGGGGAACTGCGTATATTGTGTTTATGAGGGCGCACTGTTTATATAGTGTTTATGATGGGGGCGCTGTTTATATAGTGTTTATGATGGGGCACTTTTTATATAGTGTTTATGATGGGGGTACTGTTTATATAGTGTTTATGATGGAGGCACTGTTTATATATTGTTTATGATGGGGCACTGCTTATATAGTGTTTATGATGGGGGCTCTGTTTAAATAGGTTTTATGATGGGCCACTATTTTCATAGTGTTTATGATGGGGCACTGTTTATATAGTGTTTATGATAGGGCACTGGTTATATAGTGTTTATGATGGGGGCACTGTTTAAATTGTGTTTATGATGGGGGCAGTGTTTATATAGGGTTCATGATGGGGCACTGTATAAATAGGTTTTATGATGGGGGCACTGTTTAAGTAGGGATTTTGTTGGGGCACTGTTTAGATTGTGTTTATGATGGGGGCACTGTTTTAAATAGAGTTTATGATGGGGGGACTGTTTATATTTTGTTTATGATGGGGGAACTGCCTATATAGTGTTTATGATGGGGCACTTTTTATATAGTGTTTATGATGGTTGCACTGTTTATATAGTGTATATGATGGGGGCACTGTTTAAATAGTTTTTATGATGGGTGCTGTGTTTATATAGTGTTTATGATGGGGCACTGTTTAAACAGTGTTTATGATGGGTGCACTGTTTATATAGAGTTTATGAAGGGAGCACTGTTTATAAAGTGTTTATGATGGGGGCACTGTTTAAACAGTGTTTATGATGGGGGCACTGTTTATATAGCGTTTATGATGGGGGAACTGTTTATATAGTGTTTATGATGGGGGCACTGTTTAAATAGGGTTTATGATTGGGTCACTGTTTAAATTGTGTTTATGATGGGTGCACTGTTTAAATAGGGTTTATGATGGGGGTGCTGTTCATATAGTGTTTATGAATGTGGCACTGTTTAATTATTGTTTATGATGTGGGAACTGTTTATACAGGGTTTATGATGGCGGCACTGTTTAAACAGTGTTTATGATGGGGGCACTGTTTATATAGTGTTTATGATCGGGTACTGTTTATATAGTGTTTATGATGGGGGCAATGTTTATATATAGTGTTTATGATGGGGCTCTGTTTATATAGTGTTTATGATGGGGCACAGTTTAAATAGTGTTTATGATGGGGCACAGTTTATATAATGTTTATGATGGGGGCTCTGTTTATCTAGCGTTTATGATGGGGCACTGTTTATATTATGTTTATGGTGGGTGTTCTGTTTATATAGGGTTTATGATGGGGCACTGTTTATATTGTGTTTATGCTGGGGGATCTGTTTATATAGTGTTTATGATGGGGCACTGTTTAAAAAGTGCTTATGATGGGGGCACTGTTTATATAGGGCTTATGATGCGCGCACTGTTTATAAAGTGTTTATGATGTGGGCACTGTTTATATAGTGTTTATGATTGGGGCACTGTTTTTTTAGTGATTATGATGGGGGCACTGTTTAAATAGGGTTTATGATGGAGGCACTGTTTATATAGTGTTTATGATGGGGGCTCTATTTATATAGTGTTTATGATGGGGGCACTGCTTATATAGAGTTTATGATGGGGGCACTGTTTATATAGTGTTTATGATGGAGGTACTGTTTTAATAGGCTTTATGATGGGGGCTCTGTTTATATAGTGTTTATGATGGGGGCACTGTTTAAATAGGGTTTATCATGGGGGCACTTATTATATAGTGTTATGATGGGGCACTGTTTATATAGTGTTTATGATGGGGGCACTGTTTATATAGTGTTTATGATGGGTGCACTGTTTATATAGTGTTTATGATGGGGGATCTGTTAATATAGTGCTTATCATGGGGCAGTGTTTAAATAGTGTTTGTGATGGGGTACTCTTTATATAGTGTTTATGATGGGGGCACTGTTTATACATTGTTTATGATGGGGGCTCTGTTTATATAATGTTTATGATGGGGTACTGTTTATATAGTGTTTATGATGCGGTACTGCTTATATGGTGTTTATGATGGGGGCTCTGTTTATCTAGCATTTATGATGGGGCACTGTTTAAATAGTGTTTATGTTGGGGTACTGTTTATAACGTGTTTATGATGGAGCACTGTTTATATAGTGTTTATGATGGGGGCTCTGTTTATATAGGGTTTATGATGGGGCACTGTTTATATAATGTTTATGATGGGGGCACTGTTTATATAGTGTTTATGATGCGGGCACTGTTTAAATAGGGTTCATGATGGGGGCGCTGTTTAAATAGGGTTCATGATGGGGGCACTTTTTAAATAGTGTTTATGATGGGGGATCAGTTTATATAGTGTTTATGATGGGGCACTGTTTATCTAGTGTTTATGATTGGGGCACTGTTTATATAGTGTTTATGATGGGGCACTGATTATATAGTGTTTATGATGGGGGCACAGTTTATATAGTGTTTATGATGGGGCACTGTTTATATAGTGTTTATGATGGGGGCACTGTTTACATAGTGTTTATGATGGGGCACTGTTTAAACAGTGTTTATGATGGGGGCACTGTTTATTTAGGGTTTATGATGGGGGCTCTATTTATATAGTGTTTATGATGGGGGCACTGCTTATATAGAGTTTATGATGGGGGCACTGTTTATATAGTGTTTATGATGGAGGTACTGTTTTAATAGGCTTTATGATGGGGGCTCTGTTTATATAGTGTTTATGATGGGGGCACTGTTTAAATAGGGTTTATCATGGGGGCACTTATTATATAGTGTTATGATGGGGCACTGTTTTTTTAGTGATTATGATGGGGGCACTGTTTAAATAGGGTTTATGATGGAGGCACTGTTTATATAGTGTTTATGATTGGGGCACTGTTTTTTTAGTGATTATGATGGGGGCACTGTTTAAATAGGGTTTATGATGGAGGCACTGTTTATATAGTGTTTATGATGGGGGCTCTATTTATATAGTGTTTATGATGGGGGCACTGCTTATATAGAGTTTATGATGGGGGCACTGTTTATATAGTGTTTATGATGGAGGTACTGTTTTAATAGGCTTTATGATGGGGGCTCTGTTTATATAGTGTTTATGATGGGGGCACTGTTTAAATAGGGTTTATCATGGGGGCACTTATTATATAGTGTTATGATGGGGCACTGTTTATATAGTGTTTATGATGGGGGCACTGTTTATATAGTGTTTATGATGGGTGCACTGTTTATATAGTGTTTATGATGGGGGATCTGTTAATATAGTGCTTATCATGGGGCAGTGTTTAAATAGTGTTTGTGATGGGGTACTCTTTATATAGTGTTTATGATGGGGGCACTGTTTATACATTGTTTATGATGGGGGCTCTGTTTATATAATGTTTATGATGGGGTACTGTTTATATAGTGTTTATGATGCGGTACTGCTTATATGGTGTTTATGATGGGGGCTCTGTTTATCTAGCATTTATGATGGGGCACTGTTTAAATAGTGTTTATGTTGGGGTACTGTTTATAACGTGTTTATGATGGAGCACTGTTTATATAGTGTTTATGATGGGGGCTCTGTTTATATAGGGTTTATGATGGGGCACTGTTTATATAATGTTTATGATGGGGGCACTGTTTATATAGTGTTTATGATGCGGGCACTGTTTAAATAGGGTTCATGATGGGGGCGCTGTTTAAATAGGGTTCATGATGGGGGCACTTTTTAAATAGTGTTTATGATGGGGGATCAGTTTATATAGTGTTTATGATGGGGCACTGTTTATCTAGTGTTTATGATTGGGGCACTGTTTATATAGTGTTTATGATGGGGCACTGATTATATAGTGTTTATGATGGGGGCACAGTTTATATAGTGTTTATGATGGGGCACTGTTTATATAGTGTTTATGATGGGGGCACTGTTTACATAGTGTTTATGATGGGGCACTGTTTAAACAGTGTTTATGATGGGGGCACTGTTTATTTAGGGTTTATGATGGGGGCACTGTTTTTTTAGTGATTATGATGTGGGAACTGTTTAAATAAGGTTTATGATGGAGGCACTGTTTATATAGTGTTTATGATGGGGGCGCTATTTATATAGTGTCTATGATGGGGGCACTGTTTAAATAGGGTTCATGATGGGGGCACTGTTTAAATAGTGTTTATGATGGGGGAACTGTTTATATAGTGTTTATGATGCGGCACTGTTTAAATAGTGTTTATGATGGAGGAACTGTTTATACAGTGATGATAATGGGGGCACGGTTTAATTACTGTTAATGATTGGGGCACTGTTTAATTAGTGTTTATGATGTGGGAACTGTTTATATAGTGTTTATGATGGGCCTCTGTTTATATAGTGTTCATGATGGGGGCACTGTTTATATAGTGTTTATGATGGGGGCACTGTTTATATAGTGTTTATGATGTGGGCGCTGTTTATATAGTGTTTATGATGGGGGCACAGTTTATATAGTGTTTATGATTGGGGCAATGGTTATATAGTATTTATGATGGGGGCACTGTTTAAATAGTGTTTATGATGGGAGCACTGTTTATATAATGTTTATGATGGGGGCGCTGTTTATATAGTGTTTATGAAGGGGGTACTGTTTAAATAGGGTTCATGATGGGGGCACTTTTTAAATAGTGTTTATGATGGGGGATCAGTTTATATAGTGTTTATGATGGGGCACTGTTTATCTAGTGTTTATGATTGGGGCACTGTTTATATAGTGTTTATGATGGGGCACTGATTATATAGTGTTTATGATGGGGGCACAGTTTATATAGAGTTTATGATGGGGCACTGTTTATATAGTGTTTATGATGGGGGCACTGTTTACATAGTGTTTATGATGGGGCACTGTTTAAACAGTGTTTATGATGGGGGCACTGTTTATTTAGGGTTTTTGATGGGCGTACTGTTTATAAAGTGTTTATGATGGGGGCACTGTTTATATAGTGTTTATGATGGGGGCACTGTTTTTTTAGTGATTATGATGTGGGAACTGTTTAAATAGGGTTTATGATGGAGGCACTGTTTATATAGTGTTTATGATGGGGGCGCTATTTATATAGTGTCTATGATGGGGGCACTGTTTAAATAGGGTTCATGATGGGGGCACTGTTTAAATAGTGTTTATGATGGAGGAACTGTTTATACAGTGATGATAATGGGGGCACGGTTTAATTACTGTTAATGATTGGGGCACTGTTTAATTAGTGTTTATGATGTGGGAACTGTTTATATAGTGTTTATGATGGGCCTCTGTTTATATAGTGTTCATGATGGGGGCACTGTTTAAATAGGGTTTATGATGGAGGCACTGTTTATATAGTGTTTATGATGGGGGCTCTATTTATATAGTGTTTATGATGGGGGCACTGCTTATATAGAGTTTATGATGGGGGCACTGTTTATATAGTGTTTATGATGGAGGTACTGTTTTAATAGGCTTTATGATGGGGGCTCTGTTTATATAGTGTTTATGATGGGGGCACTGTTTAAATAGGGTTTATCATGGGGGCACTTATTATATAGTGTTATGATGGGGCACTGTTTATATAGTGTTTATGATGGGGGCACTGTTTATATAGTGTTTATGATGGGTGCACTGTTTATATAGTGTTTATGATGGGGGATCTGTTAATATAGTGCTTATCATGGGGCAGTGTTTAAATAGTGTTTGTGATGGGGTACTCTTTATATAGTGTTTATGATGGGGGCACTGTTTATACATTGTTTATGATGGGGGCTCTGTTTATATAATGTTTATGATGGGGTACTGTTTATATAGTGTTTATGATGCGGTACTGCTTATATGGTGTTTATGATGGGGGCTCTGTTTATCTAGCATTTATGATGGGGCACTGTTTAAATAGTGTTTATGTTGGGGTACTGTTTATAACGTGTTTATGATGGAGCACTGTTTATATAGTGTTTATGATGGGGGCTCTGTTTATATAGGGTTTATGATGGGGCACTGTTTATATAATGTTTATGATGGGGGCACTGTTTATATAGTGTTTATGATGCGGGCACTGTTTAAATAGGGTTCATGATGGGGGCGCTGTTTAAATAGGGTTCATGATGGGGGCACTTTTTAAATAGTGTTTATGATGGGGGATCAGTTTATATAGTGTTTATGATGGGGCACTGTTTATCTAGTGTTTATGATTGGGGCACTGTTTATATAGTGTTTATGATGGGGCACTGATTATATAGTGTTTATGATGGGGGCACAGTTTATATAGTGTTTATGATGGGGCACTGTTTATATAGTGTTTATGATGGGGGCACTGTTTACATAGTGTTTATGATGGGGCACTGTTTAAACAGTGTTTATGATGGGGGCACTGTTTATTTAGGGTTTATGATGGGGGCACTGTTTTTTTAGTGATTATGATGTGGGAACTGTTTAAATAAGGTTTATGATGGAGGCACTGTTTATATAGTGTTTATGATGGGGGCGCTATTTATATAGTGTCTATGATGGGGGCACTGTTTAAATAGGGTTCATGATGGGGGCACTGTTTAAATAGTGTTTATGATGGGGGAACTGTTTATATAGTGTTTATGATGCGGCACTGTTTAAATAGTGTTTATGATGGAGGAACTGTTTATACAGTGATGATAATGGGGGCACGGTTTAATTACTGTTAATGATTGGGGCACTGTTTAATTAGTGTTTATGATGTGGGAACTGTTTATATAGTGTTTATGATGGGCCTCTGTTTATATAGTGTTCATGATGGGGGCACTGTTTATATAGTGTTTATGATGGGGGCACTGTTTATATAGTGTTTATGATGTGGGCGCTGTTTATATAGTGTTTATGATGGGGGCACAGTTTATATAGTGTTTATGATTGGGGCAATGGTTATATAGTATTTATGATGGGGGCACTGTTTAAATAGTGTTTATGATGGGAGCACTGTTTATATAATGTTTATGATGGGGGCGCTGTTTATATAGTGTTTATGAAGGGGGTACTGTTTAAATAGGGTTCATGATGGGGGCACTTTTTAAATAGTGTTTATGATGGGGGATCAGTTTATATAGTGTTTATGATGGGGCACTGTTTATCTAGTGTTTATGATTGGGGCACTGTTTATATAGTGTTTATGATGGGGCACTGATTATATAGTGTTTATGATGGGGGCACAGTTTATATAGAGTTTATGATGGGGCACTGTTTATATAGTGTTTATGATGGGGGCACTGTTTACATAGTGTTTATGATGGGGCACTGTTTAAACAGTGTTTATGATGGGGGCACTGTTTATTTAGGGTTTTTGATGGGCGTACTGTTTATAAAGTGTTTATGATGGGGGCACTGTTTATATAGTGTTTATGATGGGGGCACTGTTTTTTTAGTGATTATGATGTGGGAACTGTTTAAATAGGGTTTATGATGGAGGCACTGTTTATATAGTGTTTATGATGGGGGCGCTATTTATATAGTGTCTATGATGGGGGCACTGTTTAAATAGGGTTCATGATGGGGGCACTGTTTAAATAGTGTTTATGATGGAGGAACTGTTTATACAGTGATGATAATGGGGGCACGGTTTAATTACTGTTAATGATTGGGGCACTGTTTAATTAGTGTTTATGATGTGGGAACTGTTTATATAGTGTTTATGATGGGCCTCTGTTTATATAGTGTTCATGATGGGGGCACTGTTTAAATAGGGTTTATGATGGAGGCACTGTTTATATAGTGTTTATGATGGGGGCTCTATTTATATAGTGTTTATGATGGGGGCACTGCTTATATAGAGTTTATGATGGGGGCACTGTTTATATAGTGTTTATGATGGAGGTACTGTTTTAATAGGCTTTATGATGGGGGCTCTGTTTATATAGTGTTTATGATGGGGGCACTGTTTAAATAGGGTTTATCATGGGGGCACTTATTATATAGTGTTATGATGGGGCACTGTTTATATAGTGTTTATGATGGGGGCACTGTTTATATAGTGTTTATGATGGGTGCACTGTTTATATAGTGTTTATGATGGGGGATCTGTTAATATAGTGCTTATCATGGGGCAGTGTTTAAATAGTGTTTGTGATGGGGTACTCTTTATATAGTGTTTATGATGGGGGCACTGTTTATACATTGTTTATGATGGGGGCTCTGTTTATATAATGTTTATGATGGGGTACTGTTTATATAGTGTTTATGATGCGGTACTGCTTATATGGTGTTTATGATGGGGGCTCTGTTTATCTAGCATTTATGATGGGGCACTGTTTAAATAGTGTTTATGTTGGGGTACTGTTTATAACGTGTTTATGATGGAGCACTGTTTATATAGTGTTTATGATGGGGGCTCTGTTTATATAGGGTTTATGATGGGGCACTGTTTATATAATGTTTATGATGGGGGCACTGTTTATATAGTGTTTATGATGCGGGCACTGTTTAAATAGGGTTCATGATGGGGGCGCTGTTTTAATAGGGTTCATGATGGGGGCACTTTTTAAATAGTGTTTATGATGGGGGATCAGTTTATATAGTGTTTATGATGGGGCACTGTTTATCTAGTGTTTATGATTGGGGCACTGTTTATATAGTGTTTATGATGGGGCACTGATTATATAGTGTTTATGATGGGGGCACAGTTTATATAGAGTTTATGATGGGGCACTGTTTATATAGTGTTTATGATGGGGGCACTGTTTACATAGTGTTTATGATGGGGCACTGTTTAAACAGTGTTTATGATGGGGGCACTGTTTATTTAGGGTTTTTGATGGGCGTACTGTTTATAAAGTGTTTATGATGGGGGCACTGTTTATATAGTGTTTATGATGGGGGCACTGTTTTTTTAGTGATTATGATGTGGGAACTGTTTAAATAGGGTTTATGATGGAGGCACTGTTTATATAGTGTTTATGATGGGGGCACTGTTTACATAGTGTTTATGATGGGGCACTGTTTAAACAGTGTTTATGATGGGGGCACTGTTTATTTAGGGTTTTTGATGGGCGTACTGTTTATAAAGTGTTTATGATGGGGGCACTGTTTATATAGTGTTTATGATGGGGGCACTGTTTTTTTAGTGATTATGATGTGGGAACTGTTTAAATAGGGTTTATGATGGAGGCACTGTTTATATAGTGTTTATGATGGGGGCGCTATTTATATAGTGTCTATGATGGGGGCACTGTTTAAATAGGGTTCATGATGGGGGCACTGTTTAAATAGTGTTTATGATGGAGGAACTGTTTATACAGTGATGATAATGGGGGCACGGTTTAATTACTGTTAATGATTGGGGCACTGTTTAATTAGTGTTTATGATGTGGGAACTGTTTATATAGTGTTTATGATGGGCCTCTGTTTATATAGTGTTCATGATGGGGGCACTGTTTATATAGTGTTTATGATGGGGGCACTGTTTATATAGTGTTTATGATGTGGGCGCTGTTTATATAGTGTTTATGATGGGGGCACTGTTTATATAATGTTTATGATGGGGGCGCTGTTTATATAGTGTTTATGAAGGGGGTACTGTTTAAATAGGGTTTATGATGGGGGCACTGTTTATATAGTGTTTATGATGGGGGCACTGTTTATATAGTGTTTATCATGGGGGCACTGTTTAAATAGTGTTTATGATGGGGGTACTGTTTAAATAGTGTTTATGATGGGGACACTGTTTATATAGTGTTTATGCTGGGGACACTGTTTATATAGTGTTTATGATGGGGCACTGTTTAAATAATGTTTATGATGGGGCACTGTTTATATAGTCTTTATGAGGTGGGCACCGTTTAAAAAGGGTTTATGATGGGGCCCAGTTTAAATAGTGTTTATGATGGGGCACTGTTTAAATAGTGTTTATGATGGGGCACTGTTTAAATAGTGTTTATGATGGGACACTGTTTAAATAGTGTTTATGATGGGGCACTGTTTATATACTGTTTATGATGGGGACACTGTTTAAATAGTGTTTATGATGGGGGCACTGTTTAAGTAGTGTTTATGATGGGGGCACTGTTTATATACTGTTTATGATGGGGACACTGTTTAAATAGTGTTTATGATGGGGCACTGTTTAAATAGGGTTTATGATGGGACACTGTTTAAATAGAGTTTATGATGGGGGCACTGTTTATATAGTGTTTATGATGGGGGCACTGTTTAAATAGTGTTTATGATGGGGGCACTGTTTAAGTAGTGTTTATGATGGGGGCACTGTTTAAATAGTGTTAATGATGGAGGCACTGTTTAAATAGTGTTTAAGATGGGGGCTCTGTTTAAATAGTGTTTAAGATGGGGGCTCTGTTTAAATAGAGTTTATGCTGGGGGCGCTGTTTATATAGTGCTTATGATGGGGCCCTGTTTATATAGTGTTTATGATGGGGGCACTGTTTAAATAGTGTTTATGATTGGGGCACTGTTTAAATAGTGTTTATGATGGGGGCAGTGTTTATATAGTGTTTATGATGAGGCACTTTTTATATAGTGTTTATGATGGGGGCACTGTTTATATAGTGTCTATGATGGGGGCCATGTTTATATAGTGTTTATGATGGGGGCACTGTTTATATAGTGTATATGATGGGGCACTGTTAATATAGTGTTTATGATGGGGACAATGTTTATATAGTGTTTATGATGGGGGTACTGTTTATGTAGTGTTTATGATGGGACACAGTTTATATAGTGTTTATGCTGGTGCCCTGTTTATATAGTGATTATGATGGGGGCACTGTTTAAATAGTGTTTATGATGGGGGCACTGTTAAAATAGTGTTTATGATGGGGGCACTTTTTAAATCGCATTTATGATGGGGCACTGTTTATATAGTGTTTATGATGAGGGCTTTGTTTATATAGTTTTTATGATGGGGGCACTGTTTATATAGTGTTTATGATGGGGCACTGTTTAAATAGTGTTTATGATGGGGGCACTTTTTATATCGTGTTTATGATGGGGCAA
The DNA here is from genome assembly GCF_964194155.1 of Cetorhinus maximus. Taxonomy (NCBI): domain Eukaryota; kingdom Metazoa; phylum Chordata; class Chondrichthyes; order Lamniformes; family Cetorhinidae; genus Cetorhinus; species Cetorhinus maximus. The sequence goes on along the minus strand of NW_027596267.1, from coordinate 292,123 downwards.
TGTATATATAGAGTTTATGATGGGGCACTGTTTAAATGGTGATTATGATTCGGCACTGTTTATATAGTGATTATGATGGGGGCACTGTTTAAAAAGTGTTTATGATGGGGGCACTGTTAAAATAGTGTTTATGATGGGGGCACTTTTTAAATAGAATTTATGATGGGGCACTGTTTAAATAGTGTTTATGATGGGGGCACTGTTTATATAGTGTTTATGATGGGGGCACTGTTTAAATAGTGTTAATGATGGGGCACTGTTTATATAGGTTTTATGATGGGGGCACTGTTATATTGTGATTATGATGGGGACAGTGTTTATATAGTGTTGATGATGGGGGCACTGTTTATATCGGGTTTATGATGGGGGCACTGTTTATATAGTGTTTATGACGTGGCACTGTTTATATAGTGTTTATGATGGGACCACTGTTTATATAGTGTTTATGATGGGGGCTCTGTTTATATAGGCTTTATGAGGTGGGCACCGTTCAACAAGGGTTTATGATGGGGGCACTGTTTAAATAGTGTTTATGATGGGGGTACTGTTTAAATAGTGTTTATGATGGGGGCACTGTTTATATAGTGTTTATGATGGGGGCACTGTTTATATAGTGTTTATGATGGGGGTACTGTTTAAATAGTGTTTATGATGGGGGTACTGTTTATATAGTGTTTATGATGGGGGTACTATATAAATAGTGTTTATGATGGGTACTGTTTAAATAGTGTTAATGATGGAGCACTGTTTATATAGTGTTTATGATGGGGCACTGTTTATATAGTGTTTATGATGGGGGCACTGTTTAAATAGTGTTTATGATGGCGAACTGTTTAAATAGTGTTTATGATGGGGGCACTGTTTATATAGTGTTTAGGATGGGGACACTGTTTAAATAGTGTTTATGATGGGGGCACTGTTTATATAGTGTTTATGATGGGGGCACTGTTTATATAGTGTTTATGATGGGGCACTGTTTATATAGTGTTATTGATGGAGCACTGTTTATATAGTGTTTATGATGGGGGCACTGTTTAAATAGTGTTTATGATGTGGGCACTGTTTATATAGTGTTTATGATGGGGCACTGTTTAAATAGTGTTTATGATGGGGCACTGTTTATATTGTGTTTATGATGGGGGCACTGTTTAAATAGTGTTTATGATGTGGGCACTGTTTATATAGTGTTTATGATGGGGCACTGTTTATATTGTGTTTATGATGGGGGCACTGTTTAAATAGTGTTTATGATGGGGGCACTGTTTATATAGTGTTTATGATGGGGCACTGTTTATATAGTGTTTATGATGGGGGCACTGTTTAAATAGTGTTTATAATGGGGGCACTGTTTATATAGTGTTTATGATGGAGGCTCTGATTAAATAGGGTTTATGATGGGGCACTGTTTATATAGTGTTTATGATGGGGGCACTGTTTAAATAGTGTTTATGATGGGGGGACTGTTTAAATAGTGTTTATGATGTGGGCACTCTATAAATAATGCTTATGATGGGGGCACTGTTTAAATATTGTTTATGATGGAGGCTCTGATTAAATAGGGTTTATGATGGGGCACTGTTTATATAGTGTTTATGATGGGGGCACTGTTTGTATAGTGTTCATGATGGGGGCACTGTGTAAATAGTGTTTATGATGGGGGCACTGTATATAGTGTTTATGATGGGGGCACTGTTTATATAGTGTTTACGATGGTGGCACTGTTTATATAGTAGCAATGTTTATTCATTGTTTATGCTGGGGCAGTGTTTATATATTGCTTATGATGGGGCACTTTGTATATCGTGTTTATGATTGGGGCACTGTTTTTATAGTGTTTATGATGGGGGCACGGTTTAAATAGTGTTTATGATGTTTCACTGTTTATATAGTGTTTATGATGGGGGACTGTTTATATAGTGTTTATGATGGGGGCACTGTTTATATTATGTTTATAATGGGGGCACTGTTTAAATAGTCTTTTTGTATGGGGGCAGTGTTTATATAGTGTTTATGATGGGGGTCTGCTTATATAGTGTTTATGATGGGGCACTGTTTATATAGTGTCTGTGATGGGGGCACTGTTTATTAAGTGTTTATGATGGGGCACTGTTTATATACTGTTTATGATGGGGGCACTGTTTATATAGTGTTTATGATGGGGGCACTGTTTATATAGTGTTTATGATGTGGCACGGTTTAAATAGTGTTTATGATGGGGGCACTGTTTATATAGTGTTTATGATGGGGTCACGGTTTAAATAGTATTTTATTTGGGGCACTGTTTATATATTGTTTATGATGGGGGCACTGTTTAAATAGTCTTTATGTATGGGGGCAGTGTTTATTTAGTTTTTATGATGTGGTCACTGCTTAAATAGTGTTAATGATGGGGGCACTGTTTAAATAGGGTTTATGCTGGGGGCACTGTTTAAATACTGTTTATGATGGGGCACTGTTTATATAGTGTTTATAATGGGGGCACTGTTTATATAGTGTTTATGATTAAGGCACTGTTTATATAGTGTTTATGATGGGGGCACTGTTTAATAGTGTTTATGATGGGGCACTGTTTATATAGTGTTTATGATGGGGGCACTGTTTAAATAGAGTTTATGATCGGGCACTCTTTAAATAGTGTTTATGATGGGGGCACTGTTTAAATAGTGTTTATGATGGAGGCTCTGATTAAATAGGGTTTATGATGGGGCACTGTTTATATAGTGTTTATGATGGGGGCTCTGTTTGTATAGTGTTTATGATGGGGGCACTGTGTAAATAGTGTTTATGATGGGGGCACTGTTTATATAGTGTTTATGATGTGGTAACTGTTTATATAGTGTTTATGATGGGTGCACTGTCTACTTAGTGTTTATGATGGGGGCACTGTTTAAATAGTGTTTATGATGGAGCACAGTTTAAATAGTGTTTATGATGGGGGCACTGTTTATATAGTGTTTATGAAGGGGGCACTGTTTAAATAGTGTTTATGATGGGGTCACTGTTTAAATAGGGTTTATGAAGGGGGCACTGTTAAAATCGTGTTTATGATGGGGGCACTGTTTAAATAGAGTTTATGATGGGGGCACTGTTTTATAGTGTTTATGATGGGGGCACTGTTTATGTAGTGTTTATGAATGGGGAACTGTTTATATAGTGTTTATGATGGGGCACTGTTTATATAGTGTTTATGATGGGGGCACTGTTTATATAGTGTTTATGATGGGGGCTCTGTTTAAATAGTGTTTATGATCAAGCACTGTTTAAATAGTGTTTATGATGGGGGCACTTTTTAAAAAGTGTTTATGATGGGGGCACTGTTTAAATAGTGTTTATGATGTGGCAATGTTTAAATAGTGTTTATGATGGGGCACTGTTTAAATAGTGTTTATGATGGGGGCACTGTTTATAGAGAGTTTATGATGGAGCACTGTTTATATATTGTTTATGATTGGGGCACTGTTTGTGTAGTGTTTATGATGGGGGCACGGTTTAAATAGTGTTTATGATGGGGCACTGTTTAAATAGTGTTTATGATTGTGGCACTGTTTATATAGTGTTTATGATGGGGGCACTGTTTATATAGTGTTTATGATGGGCGCACTATTTTAATAGTGTTTATGATGGGGGCTCTGTTTATATAGTGTCTATGATGGGGGCACTGTTTATATAGTGTTTATGATGGGGGCACTGTTTATATAGTGTTTATGATGGGGCACTGTCTAAATCGTTTTTATGACGGGGGCACTTTTTAAATAGAGTTTATGATGTGGGCACTGTTTATATAGTGTTTATGATGAGGGCACTGTTTATATAGTGTTAATGATGGGGGCACTGTTTATATAGTGTTTATGATGGGGGCACTGTTTATATAGTGTTTATGATGGGGGCACTGTTTTAATAGTGTTCATGATGGGGGCACTGTTTAAATAGTGTTTATGATGGGGCACTGTTTAAATAGTGTTTATGATGGGGGCACTGTTTAAGTAGTGTTTATGAAGGGGGCACTGTCTATATAGTTTCTATGATGGGGGTACTGCTTATATAGTGATTAGGATGGGGGAACTGTTTATATAGTGTTTATGATGGGGCAATGTTTAAATAGTGTTTATGATGGGTTAACTGTTTATATAGTGTTTATGATGGGGGCACTGTTTATATACTGTTTATGATGGGGCACTGTTTATATAGGGTTTATGATGGGGCACTGTTATATATAGTGTTTATGATTGGGACACTGTTTAAATAGTGTTAATGATGGGGGCACTGTTTTAATAGTGTTTATGTTGGGGGCACTGTTTATATAGTGTTTATGAAGGGGCACTCTTTATATAGAGTGTATGATGGGGGCACTGTTTAAATAGTGTATTTGATGGGGGCAGTGTTTATATAGTGTTTATGATGTGGGCACTTGTTAAATAGTGTTTATGATGGTGGCACTGTTTAAATAGGGTTAATGCTGGTGGCACTGTTTAAATAGAGTTTATGATGGGGGCACTGTTTAAATAGTGTTTATGATGGGGCGCTGTTCATATAGTGTTTATGATAGTGGCACTGTTTATATAGTGTTTATGATGGGGGCACTGTTTATATAGTGTTTATGATGGGGGCACTGTTTATATAGTGTTTTTGATGGGGCACTGTTTATATAGTGTTTATGATGTGGGCACTGTTTATATAGTGTTTATGATGGAGCACTGTTTATATAGTGTTTATGATGGGCCACTGTTTATATAGTGTTTATGATAGGGGCACTGTTTAAATAGTGTTTATGATGGGGGCACTGTTTATATAGTGTATATGATGGGGCACTGTTTATATAGTGTTTATGATGGGGGCACTGCTTAGATAGTGTTTATGATGGGGGCACTGTTTAAATAGTGTTTATGATGTGGGCACTCTATAAATAGTGTTTATGATGGGGGCACTGTTTAAATAGTGTTTATGATGTGGGCTCTGTTTAAATAGGGTTTATGATGGGGCCCTGTTTATATACTGTTTATGATGGGGGCACTGTTTGTATAGTGTTTATGATGGGGGCACCGTTTATATAGTGTTTATGATGGGGGCACTGTTTATATAGTGTTTATGATGGGGGCACTGTATAAATAGTGTTTATGATGGGGGCACTGTTATATAGTGTTTATGATTGGTGCTCTTTTTATATAGTGTTTATGACGGGGCCACTGTTTATAACGTGTTTATGATGGTGGCACTGTTTATATAGTTTTTATGATGTGGGAACTGTTTAAATAGTGTTTATGATGGGACACAGTTTAAATAGTGTTTAAGATGGGGGCACTGTTTAAATAGTGTTTATGATGGGGGCACTGTTTATATAGTGTTTATGATGGGGGCACTGTTATAATAGTGTTTATGATGAGAGAACTGTTTAAATAGTGTTTATGATGGGGCACTGTTTATATAGTTTTTATGATGGGGGCACTGTTTAAATAGTGTTTATGATGGGGCCACTGTTTATATAGTGTTTATGATGGGGGCACTGTTGAAATAGTGTTTATGATGGGGGCACTGTTTATATAGTGTTTATGATGGGGCACTGTTTATATATTGTTTAGGATGGGGGCACTGTTTAAATATTGTTTGTGTATGGGGGCAGTGTTTATATAATGTTTATGATCAGGGCACTGTTTAACTAGTGTTTATGATGGGGGCACTGTTTAAATAGGGTTTATGCTGCGGGCACTGTTTATATAGTGTTTATGATGGGGGCATTGTTTAAATAGTGTTTATGATGGGGCACATTTTAAATACTGTTTATGATGGGGGCACTGTTTATATAGTGTTTATGAAGTGGCACTGTTTATATAGAGTGTATGATGGGGGTACTGTTTAAATAGTGTTAATGATGGAGCACTGTTTATATAGTGTTTATGATGGGGCACTGTTTATATAGTGTTTATGATGGGGGCACTGTTTAAATAGTGTTTATGATGGCGAACTGTTTAAATAGTGTTTATGATGGGGGCACTGTTTATATAGTGTTTAGGATGGGGACACTGTTTAAATAGTGTTTATGATGGGGGCACTGTTTATATAGTGTTTATGATGGGGGCACTGTTTATATAGTGTTTATGATGGGGCACTGTTTATATAGTGTTATTGATGGAGCACTGTTTATATAGTGTTTATGATGGGGGCACTGTTTAAATAGTGTTTATGATGTGGGCACTGTTTATATAGTGTTTATGATGGGGCACTGTTTAAATAGTGTTTATGATGGGGCACTGTTTATATTGTGTTTATGATGGGGGCACTGTTTAAATAGTGTTTATGATGTGGGCACTGTTTATATAGTGTTTATGATGGGGCACTGTTTATATTGTGTTTATGATGGGGGCACTGTTTAAATAGTGTTTATGATGGGGGCACTGTTTATATAGTGTTTATGATGGGGCACTGTTTATATAGTGTTTATGATGGGGGCACTGTTTAAATAGTGTTTATAATGGGGGCACTGTTTATATAGTGTTTATGATGGAGGCTCTGATTAAATAGGGTTTATGATGGGGCACTGTTTATATAGTGTTTATGATGGGGGCACTGTTTAAATAGTGTTTATGATGGGGGGACTGTTTAAATAGTGTTTATGATGTGGGCACTCTATAAATAATGCTTATGATGGGGGCACTGTTTAAATATTGTTTATGATGGAGGCTCTGATTAAATAGGGTTTATGATGGGGCACTGTTTATATAGTGTTTATGATGGGGGCACTGTTTGTATAGTGTTCATGATGGGGGCACTGTGTAAATAGTGTTTATGATGGGGGCACTGTATATAGTGTTTATGATGGGGGCACTGTTTATATAGTGTTTACGATGGTGGCACTGTTTATATAGTAGCAATGTTTATTCATTGTTTATGCTGGGGCAGTGTTTATATATTGCTTATGATGGGGCACTTTGTATATCGTGTTTATGATTGGGGCACTGTTTTTATAGTGTTTATGATGGGGGCACGGTTTAAATAGTGTTTATGATGTTTCACTGTTTATATAGTGTTTATGATGGGGGACTGTTTATATAGTGTTTATGATGGGGGCACTGTTTATATTATGTTTATAATGGGGGCACTGTTTAAATAGTCTTTTTGTATGGGGGCAGTGTTTATATAGTGTTTATGATGGGGGTCTGCTTATATAGTGTTTATGATGGGGCACTGTTTATATAGTGTCTGTGATGGGGGCACTGTTTATTAAGTGTTTATGATGGGGCACTGTTTATATACTGTTTATGATGGGGGCACTGTTTATATAGTGTTTATGATGGGGGCACTGTTTATATAGTGTTTATGATGTGGCACGGTTTAAATAGTGTTTATGATGGGGGCACTGTTTATATAGTGTTTATGATGGGGTCACGGTTTAAATAGTATTTTATTTGGGGCACTGTTTATATATTGTTTATGATGGGGGCACTGTTTAAATAGTCTTTATGTATGGGGGCAGTGTTTATTTAGTTTTTATGATGTGGTCACTGCTTAAATAGTGTTAATGATGGGGGCACTGTTTAAATAGGGTTTATGCTGGGGGCACTGTTTAAATACTGTTTATGATGGGGCACTGTTTATATAGTGTTTATAATGGGGGCACTGTTTATATAGTGTTTATGATTAAGGCACTGTTTATATAGTGTTTATGATGGGGGCACTGTTTAATAGTGTTTATGATGGGGCACTGTTTATATAGTGTTTATGATGGGGGCACTGTTTAAATAGAGTTTATGATCGGGCACTCTTTAAATAGTGTTTATGATGGGGCAGTGTTTATATAGTGTTTATGATGGGTGCACCGTTCATATAGTGTTTATGATGGGGCACTGTCTATATAGTGTCTATGATGGGGGCTCTGTTTATATAGTGTTTATGATGGGTGCTCTGTTTATGTAGTGTTTATGATGGGGCACTGTTTATATAGTGTTTATGATGGGGTCACGGTTTAAATAGTGTTTTAAATGGGGCACTGTTTATATAGTGTTTATGATGGGGGCAATGTTTATATACTGTTTATGATGGTGGCAGTGTTAAATAGTGTTATTGATGGGGCCTCTGTTTATATAGTGTTAATGATGGGGGCACTGTTTATATAGTGTTTATGATGGTGGAACTGTTTATACAGTGTTTATGATGGGGGCACTGTTTATATAGTGTTTATGATGGGGGCACTGTTTATATACTGTTTATGATGGGGCACTGTTTATATATGGTTTATGATGGGGGCACTGTTTATATAGTGTTTATGACTGGGACACTGTTTAAATAGCGTTCATGATGCGGGCACTGTTCAAATAGTGTTTATGATGGGGGCACTGTTTATATAGTGTTTATGAAGGGGCACTGTTTATATAGAGTGTATGATGGGGGCACTGTTTAAATAGTGTTTATGATGGGGGCAGTGTTTATATAGTGTTTATGATGTGGGCACTGTTTAAAAAGTCTTTATGATGGGGGCACTGTTTAAATAGGGTTTATGCTGGGGGCACTGTGTAAATAGTGTTTATGATGGGGGCACTGTTTATATAGTGTTTATGATGTGGTAACTGTTTATATAGTGTTTATGATGGGGCACTGTTTAAATAGTGTTTATTAATGTGCGGCACTTTTTATATAGTGTTCATAATGAGGCACTGTTTATATATTGTTTATGATGGGGGCACTGTTTAAATAGTCTTTATGTATGGGGGCAGTGTTTATATAGTGTTTATGTTGTGGTCACTGTTTAAAAAGTGTTTATGATGGGGGCACTGTTTAAATAGTGTTGATGCTGGGGGCACTGTTTATATAGTGTTTATGATGGGGGCACTGTTTATATAGCGTTTATGATGGGGGCACTGTTTAAGTAGTGTTTATGATGGGGCACTGTTTATATAGTGTTTATGATGGGGGCACTGTTTAAATAGTGTTTATGATGGGGCAGTGTTTATATATTGTTTATGATGGATGCACCGTTTATATAGTGTTTATGATGGGGCACTGTTTCTATAGTGTCTATGATGGGGGCACCGTTTATATAGTGTTTATGATGGGGCACTGTTTATAGTTTATGATGGGGGCTTAGTTTATATAGTGCTTATGATGGGGCACTCTTTATATATTGTTTATGATAGGGGCACTGTTTAAATAGTGTTTATGATGGGGCACTGTTTATATAGTGTCTATGATGGGGGCACTGTTTATATAGTGTTTATGATGGGGCACTGTATATATAGTGTTTATGATGGGGGCACTGTTTATATACTGTTTATGATGGGGCACTGTTTATGTAGTGTTTATGATGGGGGCACTGTTTACATAGTGTTTATGATGGGGGCACTGTTTATATAGTGTTTATGATGGGTGCACTGTTTAAATAGTCTTTTTGTATGGGGGCACTGTTTATATAGTGTTTACGATGGGGAACTGTTTATATAGTGTCTATGATGGGGGCACTGTTTATATAGTGTTTATGATGGGGCACTGTTTGTATAGTGTTTATGATGGGGGCACTGTTTATATAGTGTTTATGTTGGGGGCACTGTTTATATAGTGTTTATGATGGGGCACTGTTTAAATAGTGTTTATGATGCGGGCACTGTTTATATAGTGGTTATGATTGGTGCTCTGTTTATATAGTGTTTATGACGGGGCCACTGTTTATATAGTGTTTATGATGGTGGCACAGTTTATATATTGTTTATGATGGGGGCACTGTTTAACTTGTCTTTATGTATGGGGGCAGTGTTTATATAGTGTTTATGATGTGGTCACTGTTTAACTAGTGTTAATGATGGGGGCACTGTTTAAATAGGGTTTATGCTGGGGGCACTGTTTATATAGTGTTTATGATGGGGGCACAGTTTAAATAGTGATTATGAAGGGGGCACTGTTTATACAGTGTTTATGATGGGGGCACTGTTTATATAGTGTTTATGATGGGGGCACTGTTTATATAGGGTTTATGATGGGGGCACTGTTTATATAGTGTTTATGATGGGGCACTGTTTATATAGTGTTTATGATGGGGGCACTGTTTAAATAGTGTTTATGATCGGGCACTTTTTAAATAGTGTTTATGATGGGGCAGTGTTTATATAGTGTTTATGATGTGTGCATCGTTCATATTGTGTTTATGTTGGGGCACTGTCTATATAGTGTCTATGATGGGGGCTCTGTTTATATTGTGTTTATGATGGGGGCTCTGTTTATGTAGTGTTTATGATGGTGCACTGTTTATATAGTGTTTATGATGGGTGCAATGTTTATATACTGTTTATGATGGTGGCAGTGTTAAATAGTGTTATTGATGGAGGCGCTGTTTATATAGTGTCTATGATGGGGGCACTGTTTATATAGTGTTTATGATGGGGGAACTGTTTATACTGTGTTTATGATGGGGGGCACTGTTTAAATAGTGTTTATGATGGGGGCACTGTTTAAATAGTGTTTATGATTGGGACAATGTTTAAATAGTGTTTATGATGGGGGCACTGTTTAAATAATGTTTATGATGGGGGCACTGTTTATATAGTGTTTATGAAGTGGCACTGTTTATATAGAGTGTATCATGTTGGTACTGTTTAAATAGTGTTAATGATGGGGCACTGTTTATATAGTGTTTATGATGGGGCACTGTTTATATAGTGTTTATGATGGGGCCACTGTTTATATAGTGTTTATGATGGGGGCACTGTTTATATAGTGTTATTGATGGAGCACTGTTTATATAGTGTTTATGATGTGGGCACTGTTTATATAGTGTTTATGATGGGGCACTGTTTATATTGTGTTTATGATGGGGGCACTGTTTAAATAGTGTTTATGATGGGGGCACTGTTTATATAGTGTTTATGATGGGGCACTGTTTATATAGTGTTTATGATGGGGGCACTGTTTATATAGTGTTTATGAAGGGGGCACTGTTTAAATAGTGTTTATGATGGGGGCACTGTTTAAATAGTGTTTATGATGGAGGCTCTGATTAAATAGGGTTTATGATGGGGCACTGTTTATATAGTGTTTATGATGGGGGCACTGTTTGTATAGTGTTTATGATGGGGGCACTGTGTAAATAGTGTTTATGATGGGGGCACTGTTTATATAGTGTTTATGATGTGGTAACTGTTTATATAGTGTTTATGATGGGTGCACTGTCTACTTAGTGTTTATGATGGGGGCACTGTTTAAATAGTGTTTATGATGGAGCACAGTTTAAATAGTGTTTATGATGGGGGCACTGTTTATATAGTGTTTATGAAGGGGGCACTGTTTAAATAGTGTTTATGATGGGGTCACTGTTTAAATAGGGTTTATGAAGGGGGCACTGTTAAAATCGTGTTTATGATGGGGGCACTGTTTAAATAGAGTTTATGATGGGGGCACTGTTTTATAGTGTTTATGATGGGGGCACTGTTTATGTAGTGTTTATGAATGGGGAACTGTTTATATAGTGTTTATGATGGGGCACTGTTTATATAGTGTTTATGATGGGGGCACTGTTTATATAGTGTTTATGATGGGGGCTCTGTTTAAATAGTGTTTATGATCAAGCACTGTTTAAATAGTGTTTATGATGGGGGCACTTTTTAAAAAGTGTTTATGATGGGGGCACTGTTTAAATAGTGTTTATGATGTGGCAATGTTTAAATAGTGTTTATGATGGGGCACTGTTTAAATAGTGTTTATGATGGGGGCACTGTTTATAGAGAGTTTATGATGGAGCACTGTTTATATATTGTTTATGATTGGGGCACTGTTTGTGTAGTGTTTATGATGGGGGCACGGTTTAAATAGTGTTTTTGATGGGGCACTGTTTAAATAGTGTTTATGATTGTGGCACTGTTTATATAGTGTTTATGATGGGGGCACTGTTTATATAGTGTTTATGATGGGCGCACTATTTTAATAGTGTTTATGATGGGGGCTCTGTTTATATAGTGTCTATGATGGGGCACTGTTTATATAGTGTTTATGATGGGGGCACTGTTTATATAGTGTTTATGATGGGGCACTGTCTAAATCGTTTTTATGACGGGGGCACTTTTTAAATAGAGTTTATGATGTGGGCACTGTTTATATAGTGTTTATGATGAGGGCACTGTTTATATAGTGTTAATGATGGGGGCACTGTTTATATAGTGTTTATGATGGGGGCACTGTTTATATAGTGTTTATGATGGGGGCACTGTTTTAATAGTGTTCATGATGGGGGCACTGTTTAAATAGTGTTTATGATGGGGCACTGTTTAAATAGTGTTTATGATGGGGGCACTGTTTAAATAGTGTTTATGAAGGGGGCACTGTCTATATAGTTTCTATGATGTGGGTACTGTTTATATAGTGATTAGGATGGGGGAACTGTTTATATAGTGTTTATGATGGGGCAATGTTTAAATAGTGTTTATGATGGGTTAACTGTTTATATAGTGTTTATGATGGGGGCACTGTTTATATACTGTTTATGATGGGGCACTGTTTATATAGGGTTTATGATGGGGCACTGTTATATATAGTGTTTATGATTGGGACACTGTTTAAATAGTGTTAATGATGGGGGCACTGTTTTAATAGTGTTTATGTTGGGGGCACTGTTTATATAGTGTTTATGAAGGGGCACTCTTTATATAGAGTGTATGATGGGGGCACTGTTTAAATAGTGTATTTGATGGGGGCAGTGTTTATATAGTGTTTATGATGTGGGCACTTGTTAAATAGTGTTTATGATGGTGGCACTGTTTAAATAGGGTTAATGCTGGTGGCACTGTTTAAATAGAGTTTATGATGGGGGCACTGTTTAAATAGTGTTTATGATGGGGCGCTGTTCATATAGTGTTTATGATAGTGGCACTGTTTATATAGTGTTTATGATGGGGGCACTGTTTATATAGTGTTTATGATGGGGGCACTGTTTATATAGTGTTTTTGATGGGGCACTGTTTATATAGTGTTTATGATGTGGGCACTGTTTATATAGTGTTTATGATGGAGCACTGTTTATATAGTGTTTATGATGGGCCACTGTTTATATAGTGTTTATGATAGGGGCACTGTTTAAATAGTGTTTATGATGGGGGCACTGTTTATATAGTGTATATGATGGGGCACTGTTTATATAGTGTTTATGATGGGGGCACTGCTTAGATAGTGTTTATGATGGGGGCACTGTTTAAATAGTGTTTATGATGTGGGCACTCTATAAATAGTGTTTATGATGGGGGCACTGTTTAAATAGTGTTTATGATGTGGGCTCTGTTTAAATAGGGTTTATGATGGGGCCCTGTTTATATACTGTTTATGATGGGGGCACTGTTTGTATAGTGTTTATGATGGGGGCACCGTTTATATAGTGTTTATGATGGGGGCACTGTTTATATAGTGTTTATGATGGGGGCACTGTATAAATAGTGTTTATGATGGGGGCACTGTTATATAGTGTTTATGATTGGTGCTCTTTTTATATAGTGTTTATGACGGGGCCACTGTTTATAACGTGTTTATGATGGTGGCACTGTTTATATAGTTTTTATGATGTGGGAACTGTTTAAATAGTGTTTATGATGGGACACAGTTTAAATAGTGTTTAAGATGGGGGCACTGTTTAAATAGTGTTTATGATGGGGGCACTGTTTATATAGTGTTTATGATGGGGGCACTGTTTATATAGTGTTTATGATGGGGGCACTGTTATAATAGTGTTTATGATGAGAGAACTGTTTAAATAGTGTTTATGATGGGGCACTGTTTATATAGTTTTTATGATGGGGGCACTGTTTAAATAGTGTTTATGATGGGGCCACTGTTTATATAGTGTTTATGATGGGGGCACTGTTGAAATAGTGTTTATGATGGGGGCACTGTTTATATAGTGTTTATGATGGGGCACTGTTTATATATTGTTTAGGATGGGGGCACTGTTTAAATATTGTTTGTGTATGGGGGCAGTGTTTATATAATGTTTATGATCAGGGCACTGTTTAACTAGTGTTTATGATGGGGGCACTGTTTAAATAGGGTTTATGCTGCGGGCACTGTTTATATAGTGTTTATGATGGGGGCATTGTTTAAATAGTGTTTATGATGGGGCACATTTTAAATACTGTTTATGATGGGGGCACTGTTTATATAGTGTTTATGAAGTGGCACTGTTTATATAGAGTGTATGATGGGGGTACTGTTTAAATAGTGTTAATGATGGAGCACTGTTTATATAGTGTTTATGATGGGGGCACTGTTTAAATAGTGTTTATGATGGCGAACTGTTTAAATAGTGTTTATGATGGGGGCACTGTTTATACAGTGTTTAGGATGGGGACACTGTTTAAATAGTGTTTATGATGGGGGCACTGTTTATATAGTGTTTATGATGGGGGCACTGTTTATATAGTGTTTATGATGGGGCACTGTTTATGTAGTGTTATTGATGGAGCACTGTTTATATAGTGTTTATGATGGGGGCACTGTTTAAATAGTATTTATGATGTGGGCACTGTTTATATAGTGTTTATGATGGGGCACTGTTTAAATAGTGTTTATGATGGGGCACTGTTTATATTGTGTTTATGATGGGGGCACTGTTTAAATAGTGTTTATGATGTGGGCACTGTTTATATAGTGTTTATGATGGGGCACTGTTTATATTGTGTTTATGATGGGGGCACTGTTTAAATAGTGTTTATGATGGGGGCACTGTTTATATAGTGTTTATGATGGGGCACTGTTTATATAGTGTTTATGATGGGGGCACTGTTTAAATAGTGTTTATAATGGGGGCACTGTTTATATAGTGTTTATGATGGAGGCTCTGATTAAATAGGGTTTATGATGGGGCACTGTTTATATAGTGTTTATGATGGGGGCACTGTTTAAATAGTGTTTATGATGGGGGGACTGTTTAAATAGTGTTTATGATGTGGGCACTCTATAAATAATGCTTATGATGGGGGCACTGTTTATATAGTGTTTATGATGGGGGCACTGTTTGTATAGTGTTTATGATGGGGGCACTGTGTAAATAGTGTTTATGATGGGGGCACTGTATATAGTGTTTATGATGGGGGCACTGTTTATATAGTGTTTACGATGGTGGCACTGTTTATATAGTAGCAATGTTTATTCATTGTTTATGCTGGGGCAGTGTTTATATATTGCTTATGATGGGGCACTTTGTATATCGTGTTTATGATTGGGGCACTGTTTTTATAGTGTTTATGATGGGGGCACGGTTTAAATAGTGTTTATGATGTTTCACTGTTTATATAGTGTTTATGATGGGGGACTGTTTATATAGTGTTTATGATGGGGGAACTGTTTATATAGTGTTTATGATGGTGCACTGTTTATATAGTGTTTATGATGGGGGCACTGATTAAATAGTGTTTATGATGGGGGCACTGTTTAAATAGTGTTTATGATGGGTGCACTGTTTAAATAGTGTTTATGATGGGGGCACTGTTTATGTAGTGCTTATGATGGGGACACTGTTTATATAGTTTTTATGATGGGGACACTGTCTATATAGTGTTTATGATGGGGGCATTGTTTATATAGTGTTTATGATGGGGGCACTGTTTATATATTGTTTATGATGGGGGCACTGTTTATATAGTGTTTATGATCGGGGCACTGTTTATATAGTCTTTATGATGGGGGCACTGTTTATATAGTGTTTATGATGGGGGCACTGTTTATATAGTGTTTATGATGGGGGCACTGTTTAAATAGTGTTTATGATGGGGGCACTGTTTATATAGTGTTTATGATGGGGCACTGTTTATATAGTGTTTATGATGGGGGCACTTTTAAATATTACTTATGATGGGGCACTGTTTAAATATTGTTTATGACGGTGGCATTGTTTATATAGTATTTATGATGGGGGCACTGTTTAAATAGTTTTTATGATGGGGGCACTGTTTAAATAGTGTTTATGATGGGGCACTATTTATATAGTGTTTAGACTCCCACTCCCACAGCACTACACCACTGCCCACACTACTCCCGCAGAACTATACCACTGCCCACAGCTCTCCCACAGCGCTACACCACAACCCATACCACTCCCACAGCACTACACCACTGCTCACACCACTCCCACAGCGCTACACTACTGCCCACACCACTCCCAGAGCGTTACACCACTGCCTACACCACTCCTACAGCACTGCACCACTGCACACACAACTCCCACAGCGCTACACCACTCCAGCAACGCTACACCACTGCCCTCAACACTCCCACAGCTCTACACCACAACCCACACCACTCGCACAGCTCTGCAAGACAACCCACACAACTCCCACAGCACTTCACCTTAGCCCACACCACTATCACAGCGCTAGATCACTGCCCACACCACCCCCACAGTGCTACACCACTGCACGCACCACATCCACAGCGCTACAACACTGCCCACACCTCACCCACTGCGATACACCACTGCCCACACCACTCCCACAGCGCTACACCACTGCCCAGAACACTCCCTCCGCGCTACACCACTGCCGACACCATTCCAACAGCAATACACCACTGCCGATACCATTCCCACAGCGCTACACCACTGCCCACACCACACCCGCAGCGCTACACCACTGCCCACACCGCTCCCATAGCGCTACACCACTGCATACACCACACCCATAGAGCTACACATTGCCCACACGACTCCCACAGTGCTACACCACTGCCCACACCACTCCCACAGCGCTACACCACTGCCCACACCACTCCCACAGCGCTACACCACTCCCCAGACCACTCCCACAGCACTAAGCCACAACCCACACCACACCCACAGCTTTACACCACTGCCCACACCACTCCCAAAGCGCTACACCACTGCCCACAACACTCCCAAAGTACTAAACCACAGCCCACAACACTCCCACAGCACTACTCCACTGCCCACACCACTCCAACAGCACTACACCACAGCCCACACCACAACCAGAGCAGTACACCACTGCCCACACACTCCCACAGCGTTACAACACTGCCCACACACTCCCAACGCACTACACCACTGCCCACACCACTCCCACAGCGCTACACCACTGCCCACACCACTCCCGCAGCATTGCACCACTGCCCACACCACTCCCACAGCACTACACCACTGCCCACACCACTCCCACAGTGCTACACAACTGCCCACACCTCTCCCACAGCGCTACACCACTGCCCACACCACTCCCCCAGCGCTACACCACTGCCCACACCACTCCCACAGCGCTACACCACTGCAAACACCACTCCCACAGCGCTACACCACTGCAAACACCACTCCCACAGCGCTACACCACTGCCTACACCACTCCCCCAGCGCTACACCACTGTCCACACCACCCCCACAGCGCTACACCACTGCACACACCACTCCCACAGCGCTACACCACTGCACACACCACTCCCACAGCGCTACACCACTTCCCAAACCACTTCCACGGCACTAGGCTAAAACCCACACCACACCCACAGAACTGCACTATTGCCCACCCTAGTCCCACAGCACTACACCACTGCCCAAACCACTCCCACAGCCCTACACCACTGCCCACAATACTCCCACCGCGCTACAACACTGCCGACACCATTCCAACAGCAATACACCACTGCCGACACCATTCCCACAGCACTACACCACTGCCCACACCACTCCCGCAGCGCAACACCACTGCCCACAACACTCCCACAGCGCTACACCACTGCACACACCACTCCCATAGAGCTACACATTGCCCACACGACTCCCACAGCGCTACACCACTGCCCACACCACTCCCACAGCGCTACGCCAATGCCCACAACACTCTCACAGCGCTACACCACTGCCTACACCACTCACACAGCGCTACACCACTGCACACACCACTCCCACAGCGCTACACCACTGCCCACAACACTCCCAAAGTACTAAACCACAACCTACACCACACCCACAGCTTTACACCACTGCCCACACCACTCCCACAGCGCTACACCACTGCCCACACCACTCCCACAGCGCTACACCACACCCTGCACCACTCCCACAGCGCTACACCACTGCCCACACCACAACCAGAGCACTACACCAATGCCCACAACACTCCCACAGCACTACACCACTGCCCACACCACTCCCACAGCACTACACCACTGCCCACACCACTTCCACAGCACTACACCACTGCCAACACCACTCCCACAGCACTACACCACTGCCAACACCACTCCCACAGCACTACACCACTGCCCACAACACAACCAGAGCACTACACCACTGCCCACACCACTCCCACAGCACTACACCACTGCCCACACCACTCCCACAGCACTACACCACTGCCCATGCCACTCCCAATGCGCTAAACCACTGCCCACACAATCCCAATGCGCTACACCACTGCCCACACCACTCCCACAGCGCTACAACACTGCCCACACCACTCCCGCAGCATTGCAACACTGCCTACACCACTCCCACAGCGCTACACCACAACCCACACCACTCCCACAGCACTACACCACTGTCCACACCACTCCCACAGCGTTAAACCACTGCCCACACAACTCCCACAGCGCTACACCACTGCCCACACCACTCCCACAGCGCTACACCGCTGCCCAAACCACTCCCACTGCGATACACCACTGCCCAAACCACACCCACCGCGCAAAACCACTGCCCACACCACTCCCACCGCGCTACACCACTGCCCACACCACACCCGCAGCGCTACACCACTGCCCACACCATTCCCACAGCGCTACACCACTGGCCACACCACTCCCACAGCGCTACACCACTGCCCACAACACTCCCACAGCAATACACCACTGCCCACACCACTCCCACAGCACTACACCACTGCCCACACCACTCCCACAGCGCTACACCACTGCCCACAGCACTCCCACAGCTCCACACCACTACCCACACCACTCCCACAGCACTACACCACTGTCCACACCACTCCCACAGCACTACACCACTGCCCACACCACTCCCACAGCGTTACACCACAGCCGACACCACTCCCACAGCTCCACACCAGTACCCACACCACTCCCACAGCACTACACCACTGTCCACACCACTTCCACAGCACTACACCACTGCCCACACCACTCCCACAGCTCTACACCACTGCCCACACCACTCCCACAGCGCTACACCACTGCACACACCACTCCCAAAGCGCTACACCACACCCTGCACCACTCCCACAGCGCTACGCCACTGCCCACAACACTCCCAAAGTACTAAACCACAGCACACACCACTCCCACAGCACTACACCACTGCCCACACCACTCCCACAGCACTACACCACTGCCCACACCACTCCCACAGCACTACACCACTGCCCACACCACTCCCACATCACTACGCCACAACCCACACCACTCCCAAATTACTAAACCACTGCCCACACCACTCCCACAGCGCTACACCACTGCCCACGCCACAACCAGAGCACTGCACCACTGCCCACACCACTCCCACAGCACTACACCACTGCCAACACCACTCCCACAGCACTACACCACTGCCCACACCACTCCCATAGCACTACACCACTGCCAACACCACTCCCACAGCACTACACCACTGCCCACACCACAACCAGAGCACTACACCACTGCCCACACCACTCCCACAGCACTACACCACTGCCCACACCACTCCCACAGCACTACACCACTGCCCATGCCACTCCCACTGCGCTAAACCACTGCCCACACAATCCCAATGCGCTACACCACTGCCCACACCACTCCCACAGCAGTACACAACTGCCCGCACCACAACCAGAGCACTACACCACTGCCCACACCACTCCCACAGCACTACACCACTGCCCACACTACTCCCACAGCACTACACCACTGCCCACACCACTCCCACAGCGCTACACCACTGCCCACACCACTCCCACAGCGTTACACCACTGCACACACCACTCCCACAGCGCTACACCACTGCCCTAACCACTCCCACAGCGCTACACCACTGTCCACAACACACCCACAGCGCTACACCAAAACCCACACCACTCCCACAGCTCTACACCACTGCCCAAACCACTCCCATAGCGTTAAACCACTGCCCACACCACTCCCACAGCGCTACACCGCTGCCCAAACCACTCCCACTGCGATACACCACTGCCCAAACCACACCCACCGCGCAAAACCACTGCCCACACCACTCCCACCGCGCTACACCACTGCCCACACCACTCCCACAGCGCTACACCACTGCCCACACCACTCCCACAGCGCTACACCACTGCCCACACCACTCCCACAGCACTACACCACTGCCCACACCACTCCCACAGCGCTAAACCACAACCCACACCACTCCCACAGCTCCACACCACTACCCACACCACTCCCACAGCACTACACCACTGTCCACACCACTCCCACAGCATGACACCACTGCCCACAACACTCCCACAGCGCTACACCGCAACCCACACCACTCCCACAGCTCCACACCACTACCCACACCACTCCCACAGCACTACACCACTGTCCACACCACTCCCACAGCGCTACACCACAACCGACACCACTCCAACAGATCGACACCACTACCCTCACCACTCCCACAGCGGTACAGCACATCCCACACCACTCCCACAGCGCAACACCATTGCCCACACCACTCCCACAGTACTACACCACTGCCCACACCACTCCCACAGCACTACACCACTGCCCATGCCACTCCCACTGCGCTAAACCACTGCCCACACAATCCCAATGCGCTACACCACTGCCCACACCACTCCCACAGCGCTACACCACTGCGCACACCACTCCCACAGCACTACACCACTGCCCACACCACTCCCACAGCACTACACCACTGCCCACACCACTCCCAATGCGCTACACCACTGCCCACACCACTCCCACAGAATTGCACCACTGCACACACCACTCCCACAGCTCTACACCACTGCCCAAACCAATCCCACTGTGTTAAACCACTGCCCACACCACTCCCACAGCGCTACACCGCTGCCCAAACCACTCCCACTGCGATACACCAGTGCCCAAACCACACCCACCGCGCAAAACCACTGCCCACACCACTCCCACCGCGCTACACCACTGCCCACACCACTCCCACAGCGCTACACCACTGCCCACACCACTCCCACAGCCTACACCACTGCCCACACCACTCCCACAGCGCTACACCACTGCCCACAACACTCCCACAGCACTACACCACTGCCCACACCACTCCCACAGCACTACACCGCTGCACACACCACACCCACAGCATGACACCACTGCCCACAACACTCCCACAGCGCTACACTGCAACCCACACCACTCCCACAGCTCCACACCACTACCCACACCACTCCCACAGCACTACACCACTGTCCACACCACTCACACAGCGCTACACCACAACCGACACCACTCCAACAGATCGACACCACTACCCTCACCACTCCCACAGCGGTACAGCACATCCCACACCACTCCCACAGCGCTACACCACTGCCCACACCACTCCCACAGCGCTACACCACTGCCCACACAATCTCCCCCAGCGCGACACCACTGCCCACACCCCTACCACAGCACTACACCACTGTCCACACCTCTCCCTCAGCGTTACACCACAGCCGACACCACTCCCACAGCTCCACACCAGTACCCACACCACTCCCACAGCACTACACCACTGTCCACACCACTTCCACAGCACTACACCACTGCCCACACCACTCCCACAGCTCTACACCACTGCCCACACCACTCCCACAGCGCTACACCACTGCACACACCACTCCCAAAGCGCTACACCACACCCTGCACCACTCAAACAGCGCTACGCCACTGCCCACAACACTCCCAAAGTACTAAACCACAGCACACACCACTCCCACAGCACTACACCACTGCCCACACCACTCCCACAGCACTACACCACTGCCCACACCACTCCCACAGCACTACACCACTGCCCACACCACTCCCACATCACTACGCCACAACCCACACCACTCCCAAATTACTAAACCACTGCCCACACCACTCCCACAGCGCTACACCACTGCCCACGCCACAACCAGAGCACTACACCACTGCCCACACCACTCCCACAGCACTACACCACTGCCAACACCACTCCCACAGCACTACACCACTGCCCACACCACTCCCATAGCACTACACCACTGCCAACACCACTCCCACAGCACTACACCACTGCCCACACCACAACCAGAGCACTACACCACTGCCCACACCACTCCCACAGCACTACACCACTGCCCACACCACTCCCACAGCACTACACCACTGCCCATGCCACTCCCACTGCGCTAAACCACTGCCCACACAATCCCAATGCGCTACACCACTGCCCACACCACTCCCACAGCAGTACACAACTGCCCGCACCACAACCAGAGCACTACACCACTGCCCACACCACTCCCACAGCACTACACCACTGCCCACACCACTCCCACAGCACTACACCACTGCCCACACCACTCCCACAGCGCTACACCACTGCCCACACCACTCCCACAGCGTTACACCACTGCACACACCACTCCCACAGCGCTACACCACTGCCCTAACCACTCCCACAGCGCTACACCACTGTCCACACCACACCCACAGCGCTACACCAAAACCCACACCACTCCCACAGCTCTACACCACTGCCCAAACCACTCCCATAGCGTTAAACCACTGCCCACACCACTCCCACAGCGCTACACCGCTGCCCAAACCACTCCCACTGCGATACACCACTGCCCAAACCACTCCCACCGCGCTACACCACTGCCCACACCACTCCCACAGCGCTACACCACTGCCCACACCACTCCCACAGCGCTACACCACTGCCCACACCACTCCCACAGCACTACACCACTGCCCACACCACTCCCACAGCGCTAAACCACAACCCACACCACTCCCACAGCTCCACACCACTACCCACACCACTCCCACAGCACTACACCACTGTCCACACCACACCCACAGCATGACACCAGTGCCCACAACACTCCCACAGCGCTACACCGCAACCCACACCACTCCCACAGCTCCACACCACTACCCACACCACTCCCACAGCACTACACCACTGTCCACACCACTCCCACAGCGCTACACCACAACCGACACCACTCCAACAGATCGACACCACTACCCTCACCACTCCCACAGCGGTACAGCACATCCCACACCACTCCCACAGCGCAACACCATTGCCCACACCACTCCCACAGTACTACACCACTGCCCACACCACTCCCACAGCACTACACCACTGCCCACACCACTCCCACAGCACTACACCACTGCCCACACTACTCCCACAGCACTACACCACTGCCCACACCACTCCCACAGCGCTACACCACTGCCCACACCACTCCCACAGCGTTACACCACTGCACACACCACTCCCACAGCGCTACACCACTGCCCTAACCACTCCCACAGCGCTACACCACTGTCCACAACACACCCACAGCGCTACACCAAAACCCACACCACTCCCACAGCTCTACACCACTGCCCAAACCACTCCCATAGCGTTAAACCACTGCCCACACCACTCCCACAGCGCTACACCGCTGCCCAAACCACTCCCACTGCGATACACCACTGCCCAAACCACACCCACCGCGCAAAACCACTGCCCACACCACTCCCACCGCGCTACACCACTGCCCACACCACTCCCACAGCGCTACACCACTGCCCACACCACTCCCACAGCGCTACACCACTGCCCACACCACTCCCACAGCACTACACCACTGCCCACACCACTCCCACAGCGCTAAACCACAACCCACACCACTCCCACAGCTCCACACCACTACCCACACCACTCCCACAGCACTACACCACTGTCCACACCACTCCCACAGCATGACACCACTGCCCACAACACTCCCACAGCGCTACACCGCAACCCACACCACTCCCACAGCTCCACACCACTACCCACACCACTCCCACAGCACTACACCACTGTCCACACCACTCCCACAGCGCTACACCACAACCGACACCACTCCAACAGATCGACACCACTACCCTCACCACTCCCACAGCGGTACAGCACATCCCACACCACTCCCACAGCGCAACACCATTGCCCACACCACTCCCACAGTACTACACCACTGCCCACACCACTCCCACAGCACTACACCACTGCCCATGCCACTCCCACTGCGCTAAACCACTGCCCACACAATCCCAATGCGCTACACCACTGCCCACACCACTCCCACAGCGCTACACCACTGCGCACACCACTCCCACAGCACTACACCACTGCCCACACCACTCCCACAGCACTACACCACTGCCCACACCACTCCCAATGCGCTACACCACTGCCCACACCACTCCCACAGAATTGCACCACTGCACACACCACTCCCACAGCTCTACACCACTGCCCAAACCAATCCCACTGTGTTAAACCACTGCCCACACCACTCCCACAGCGCTACACCGCTGCCCAAACCACTCCCACTGCGATACACCAGTGCCCAAACCACACCCACCGCGCAAAACCACTGCCCACACCACTCCCACCGCGCTACACCACTGCCCACACCACTCCCACAGCGCTACACCACTGCCCACACCACTCCCACAGCCTACACCACTGCCCACACCACTCCCACAGCGCTACACCACTGCCCACAACACTCCCACAGCACTACACCACTGCCCACACCACTCCCACAGCACTACACCGCTGCACACACCACACCCACAGCATGACACCACTGCCCACAACACTCCCACAGCGCTACACTGCAACCCACACCACTCCCACAGCTCCACACCACTACCCACACCACTCCCACAGCACTACACCACTGTCCACACCACTCACACAGCGCTACACCACAACCGACACCACTCCAACAGATCGACACCACTACCCTCACCACTCCCACAGCGGTACAGCACATCCCACACCACTCCCACAGCGCTAAACCACTGCCCACACCACTCCCACAGCGCTACACCACTGCCCACACAATCTCCCCCAGCGCGACACCACTGCCCACACCCCTACCACAGCACTACACCACTGTCCACACCTCTCCCACAGCGTTACACCACAGCCGACACCACTCCCACAGCTCCACACCAGTACCCACACCACTCCCACAGCACTACACCACTGTCCACACCACTTCCACAGCACTACACCACTGCCCACACCACTCCCACAGCTCTACACCACTGCCCACACCACTCCCACAGCGCTACACCACTGCACACACCACTCCCAAAGCGCTACACCACACCCTGCACCACTCAAACAGCGCTACGCCACTGCCCACAACACTCCCAAAGTACTAAACCACAGCACACACCACTCCCACAGCACTACACCACTGCCCACACCACTCCCACAGCGTTACACCACTGCCCACACAACTCCCACAGCACTACACCACTGCCCACACCACTCCCACATCACTACGCCACAACCCACACCACTCCCAAATTACTAAACCACTGCCCACACCACTCCCACAGCGCTACACCACTGCCCACGCCACAACCAGAGCACTACACCACTGCCCACACCACTCCCACAGCACTACACCACTGCCAACACCACTCCCACAGCACTACACCACTGCCCACACCACTCCCATAGCACTACACCACTGCCAACACCACTCCCACAGCACTACACCACTGCCCACACCACAACCAGAGCACTACACCACTGCCCACACCACTCCCACAGCACTACACCACTGCCCACACCACTCCCACAGCACTACACCACTGCCCATGCCACTCCCACTGCGCTAAACCACTGCCCACACAATCCCAATGCGCTACACCACTGCCCACACCACTCCCACAGCAGTACACAACTGCCCGCACCACAACCAGAGCACTACACCACTGCCCACACCACTCCCACAGCACTACACCACTGCCCACACCACTCCCACAGCACTACACCACTGCCCACACCACTCCCACAGCGCTACACCACTGCCCACACCACTCCCACAGCGTTACACCACTGCACACACCACTCCCACAGCGCTACACCACTGCCCTAACCACTCCCACAGCGCTACACCACTGTCCACACCACACCCACAGCGCTACACCAAAACCCACACCACTCCCACAGCTCTACACCACTGCCCAAACCACTCCCATAGCGTTAAACCACTGCCCACACCACTCCCACAGCGCTACACCGCTGCCCAAACCACTCCCACTGCGATACACCACTGCCCAAACCACTCCCACCGCGCTACACCACTGCCCACACCACTCCCACAGCGCTACACCACTGCCCACACCACTCCCACAGCGCTACACCACTGCCCACACCACTCCCACAGCACTACACCACTGCCCACACCACTCCCACAGCGCTAAACCACAACCCACACCACTCCCACAGCTCCACACCACTACCCACACCACTCCCACAGCACTACACCACTGTCCACACCACACCCACAGCATGACACCACTGCCCACAACACTCCCACAGCGCTACACCGCAACCCACGCCACTCCCACAGCTCCACACCACTACCCACACCACTCCCACAGCACTACACCACTGTCCACACCACTCCCACAGCGCTACACCACAACCGACACCACTCCAACAGATCGACACCACTACCCTCACCACTCCCACAGCGGTACAGCACATCCCACACCACTCCCACAGCGCAACACCATTGCCCACACCACTCCCACAGTACTACACCACTGCCCACACCACTCCCACAGCACTACACCACTGCCCATGCCACTCCCACTGCGCTAAACCAC
Source organism: Cetorhinus maximus (assembly GCF_964194155.1). NCBI lineage: Eukaryota > Metazoa > Chordata > Chondrichthyes > Lamniformes > Cetorhinidae > Cetorhinus > Cetorhinus maximus. The sequence continues at coordinate 265,288 of NW_027596267.1, read as the reverse complement.
TGCCCACACAATCCCAATGCGCTACACCACTGCCCACACCACTCCCACAGCGCTACACCACTGCGCACACCACTCCCACAGCACTACACCACTGCCCACACCACTCCCACAGCACTACACCACTGCCCACACCACTCCCAATGCGCTACACCACTGCCCACACCACTCCCACAGAATTGCACCACTGCACACACCACTCCCACAGCTCTACACCACTGCCCAAACCAATCCCACAGTGTTAAACCACTGCCCACACCACTCCCACAGCGCTACACCGCTGCCCAAACCACTCCCACTGCGATACACCAGTGCCCAAACCACACCCACCGCGCAAAACCACTGCCCACACCACACCCACCGCGCTACACCACTGCCCACACCACTCCCACAGCGCTACACCACTGCCCACACCACTCCCACAGCCTACACCACTGCCCACACCACTCCCACAGCGCTACACCACTGCCCACAACACTCCCACAGCACTACACCACTGCCCACACCACTCCCACAGCACTACACCGCTGCACACACCACACCCACAGCATGACACCACTGCCCACAACACTCCCACAGCGCTACACTGCAACCCACACCACTCCCACAGCTCCACACCACTACCCACACCACTCCCACAGCACTACACCACTGTCCACACCACTCCCACAGCGCTACACCACAACCGACACCACTCCAACAGATCGACACCACTACCCTCACCACTCCCACAGCGGTACAGCACATCCCACACCACTCCCACAGCGCAACACCATTGCCCACACCACTCCCACAGTGCTACACCACTGCCCACACCACTCCCACAGCGCTACACCACTGCCCACACAATCTCCCCCAGCGCGACACCACTGCCCACACCCCTACCACAGCACTACACCACTGTCCACACCTCTCCCAAAACACTACACTACTGCCCACACCACTCCCACAGCGCTACACCACAACCCACACCACTCCCACCGCACTAGGCCACAAACCACACCACACCCAGAGAACTACACCATTGCCCACCCCAGTCCCACAGCACTACACCACAACCCACATCACTCCCACAGCGCTACACCACTGCCCACAACACTCCCACAGCACTACACCACTGCACACGCCACTCGCACAGGGTTACACGACTGCACACACCACACCCACAGCGCTACACCACTGCCCACACCACTCCCACAGCGCTACACCACTGCACACACCACTACAGCAGCGCTGCACCACTGCCCACACCACTCCCACAGCGCTACACCACTGCCCACACCACTCCCACAGCGCTACACCACTGCCCAGACCACTCGCACAGCTCTGCAAGACAACCCACACCACTCCCACAGCACTTCACCTTAGCCCAAACCACTCCCACAGCACTACACCACAGCCCTTCACCACCCCCACAGCGCTACACCACTACCCTCACCACTCCCACAGCACTACACCACAGCACTTCACCACCCCCACAGCGCTACACCACTACCCTCACCACTCCCATAGCAGTACACCACTGCCCACACCTCTACCACAGCGCTACACCATTGCCCACCCCAGTCCCACAGCGGTACACCACAACCCACACCACGCCCACAGCGCTACACCAATGCCCACACCACTCCCACAGCAGTACACCACTGCCCACACCACACCCACAGCGCTACACCACTGCCCACACCACTGCCACAGCGCTACACCACTGCCCACACCACACCCACAGGGCTGCACCACTGCCAACACCACTCCCACAGCGCTACACCACTTCCACACCACAACCAGAGCACTACACCACTGCCCACACACTCCCAACGTGCTACAACACTGCCCACAACACTCCCACAGCGCTACACCACTGCACACACCACTCCCACAGCGCTACACCACTGCCCAAACCACTCCCACTGCGTTACACCACTGCCCAAACCACTCCCACTGCGTTACACCACTGCCCACAGAGTCCCACAGCATTGCACCACTGCCCACACCACTCCCACAGCACTACACCACTGCCCACACCACTCCCACAGCGCTACACAACTGCCCACACCACTCCCACAGCGCGACACCACTGCCCACACCACTCCCACAGCGCTACACCACTGCCCACACCACTCCCACAGCGCTACACCACTGCCCACACCACTCCCACAGCGTTAAACCACTGCCCACAACACTCCCACAACGCTACACCACTGCCCACACCACTCCCACAGCAATACAATACTGCCCACACCACACCCACAGCGCTACACCACTGCCCGCACCACACCTACAGCGCTACACCACAACCCACACCATCCCACAGCGCTATACCACTGCCCACATCAACCCCGCAGAACTACGCCACTGCCCACACCGCTTCCACAGCGCTACACCACTGCCCACACCACACCACAACTGCAGCGCTACACCACTGCCCACACCACTCCCACAGCACTACACCAAAGCACACACCACTCCCACAGCACGAAACCACTGCCCACACCACTTCCACAGCGCTACACCACTGCCCACACCACTTCCACAGCGCTACACCACTGCCCACACCACTTCCACAGCGCTACACGACTGTCCACACCACTCCCACAGTGCTACACCACTGCCCACACCACTTCCACAGCGCTACACCACTGCCCACACCACTTCCACAGCGCTACACCACTGCCCACACCACTACCCACACCACTCCCACAGCGCTACACCACTGCACACAACACTCCCACAGCACTACACCACACCCACACCACTCCCACAGCGCTTCACCACTGCCCACACCACTCCCACAGCACTACACCACTGCCCACACCACTCCCACAGCGCTACACCACTGCCCACACCACTCCCACAGCGCTTCACCACTGCCCACACCACTCCCACAGCACTACACCACTGCCCACACCACTCCCACAGCGCTACACCACTGCCCACACCACTCCCACAGCGCTACACCACTGCCCACACCACATCAACAGCGCTACACCACTGCCCACACCACTCCCACAGCGCTTCACCACTGCCCACACCACACCTACAGCGCTACACCACTGCCCACACCACTCGCACAGCGCTACACCACTGCCCACACCAATCGCACAGCACTGCAGCACAACCAACACCATTCCCACAGCGCTACACCACTGCCCACACCACTCCCACAGCGCTACACCACTGCCCACACCACTCCCACAGCGCTACACCACTGCCCACACCACTCCCGCTGCACTACACCACTGCCCACACCACTCCCACAGCGCTACACCACTGTCCACACCACTCCCACAGCGCTACACCACTGCCCACACCATTCCCACAGCGCTACACCACTGCCCACACCACTCCCGCAGATCTACACCACTGCCCGCACCATTCCCACAGCGCTACACCACTGCCCACACCAATCCCACAACGCTACACCACACCCCAAACCACACCCACAGCACTACACCACTAACCACAACACTCCCACAGCACTACACCACTGCCCACAACACTCCCACAGCGTTAGATCACTGCCCACACCTCTCCCACAGCGCTACACCACAACCCACACCACTCCCACAGCACTGCACCACTGCCCACACCACTCCCACAGCGCTACACCACTGCCCACACCACTCCCACAGCGTTACACCACTGCCCACACCACTCCCACAGCACTACACCACTGGCCACAACATTCCCACAGCACTACACAACTGCCCGCACCACACCCAGAGCGCTACACCACTGCCCACACCACTCCGACTGAGCTACACCACTGCCCACACCACTCCCACAGCGCTACACCACTGCCCACACCACTCCCACAGCGTTACACCACTGCCCACACCACTCCCGTAGATCTACACCACTGCCCACACCACTCCCACAGCGCTAAACCACAACCCACACCACTCCCAAAGCGCTACACCACAACCCACACCACTCCGACTGAGCTACACCACTGCCCACACCACTCCCACAGCGCTACACCAATGCCCACATCACTCCCACAGCGTTAGATCACTTCCCAGACCTCTCCCACAGCGCTACACCACTGACCACACCACACCCAAAGATCTACACCACTGCCCACACGACTCCCACAGCGCTTCACCACTGCCCAGACCACACCTACAGCGCTACACCACAACCCACACCAATCCCACAGCGCTACACCACTGACCACACCACTCCCACAGCGCTACACCACTGCCCACACCACTCCCACAGCACTACACCACAACCCACACCACACCCACAGCGCTACACCACTGCCCACACCACTCCCACAGCACTACACCACTGCCCACAGCACTCCCACAGCGCTACACCACTCCCCACACCACTCCCAAAGCGCTACACCACTGCCATCACCACTCCCACAGCGCTACACCACAGCTCACCCCACTCCCACAGCGCTACACCACTGCCCACACCACTCCCACAGCGGTACACCACAACCCACACCACTCACACAGCGCTACACCACCACCCACACCACTCCCACAGCGCTACACCACTGACCACACCACTCCCACAGCACTACACCACTGACCACACCACTCCCACAGCACTACACCATTGCCCACACCACTCCCCCAGCACTACACCATTGCCCACACCACTCCCACAGCACTACACCACAGAAAACACCACTCCCACAGCGCTACACCACTGCCCACACCACTCCCACAGCACTACACCACTGCCCACACCACACCCAGAGCACTACACCACTGCCCACACTCTCCCACAGCGTTACACCACTGCCCAAACACTCCCACAGCGCTACACCACTGCCCACACCACTCCCGCAGCATTGCACCACTGCCCACACCACCCCCACAGCGCTTCACCACTGCCCACACCACTCCCACAGCGCTACACCACTGCCCACAACACTCCCACAGCGCTACACCACTGCCCACACCACCCCCACAGCGCTTCACCACTGCCCACACCACTCCCACAGCGCTACACCACTACCCACACCACTCCCACAGCGCTACACCACTGCCCACACCACTCCCACAGCGCTACACCACTGCCCACAACACTCCCACAGCGCTACACCACTGCCCACACCACCCCCACATCGCTACACCACTGCCCACAACACTCCCACAGCGCTACACCACTGCCCACACCACTCCCACCGCACTAGGCTCAACCCACACAACTCCCACAGCGTTACACCACAAAACACACCACTCCCACAGCGCTACCCCACTGCCCACACCTATTCCACTTCGCTACACCACTGCCCACACCACTCCCACAGCGCTACACCACTGTCCATACCACTGCCACAGCGCTACACCACTGCCCACACCACTCCCACAACGCTACACCACTGCCCACACCACTCCCACAGCGCTACACCACTGTCCATACCACTGCCACAGCGCTACACCACTGCCCACACCACACCCACAGCGTTAAACCACTGCCCACACCATTCCCACAGCGCTACACCACTGCCCACAACACTCCCACAGCGTTAAAACACTGCCCAACACCACTCCCACAGCGCTACACCACTGCCCACACCACTCCCACAGCGCTACACCACTGCCCACACCACTCCCACAGCGCTACACCACTGCCCGCACCACACCCAAAGCTCTACACCACTGCCCACACCACTTCCACAGCACTACACCACTGCCCACACCACACCACAACTGCAGCGCTACACCACTGCCCACACCACTCCCACAGCACTACACCAATGCACACACCACTCCCACAGCACGAAACCACTGCCCAAACCACTCCCACAGCGCTACACGACTGTCCACACCACTCCCAAATCGCTACACCACTGCCCACACCGCTCCCACAGAACTACACCACTGCCCACACCACTCCCACAGCACTACACCACTGCCCACACCACTACCCACACCACTCCCACAGCGCTACAGCACAACCAACACCACTACCCACACCACTCCCACAGCGCTACACCACTACCCTCACCACTCCCACAGCGCTACAGCACTGCCCACACCACTACCCACACCACTCCCACAGCGCTACACCAATGCCCACATCATTCCAACAGCGCTACACCAGTGCCCACACCACTCCCACAGCGCTACACCACTGTCCACACCACACCCAAAGATCTACACCACTGCCCACACCACTCCCACAGCGCTACACCACTGCCCACACCACATCCACAGCGCTACACCACTGCCCACACCACTCCCACAGCGCTTCACCACTGCCCACAGCGCACCTACAGCGCTACACCACTGCCCACACAACTCGCACAGCGCTACACCACTGCCCACACCATTCCCACAGCGCTACACCACTGCCCACACCACTCCCGCAGATCTACACCACTGCCCACAACACTCCCACAGCACTACACCACTGCCCACACCACTCCCACAGCGCTACACCACTGCCCACACCACTCCCGCAGATCTACACCACTGCCCGCACCATTCCCACAGTGCTACACCACTGTCCACACCATTCCCACAGCGCTACACCACTGCCCACACCAATCCCACAGCGCTACACCACACCCCAAACCACACCCACAGCACTACACCACTAACCATAACACTCCCACAGCACTACACCACTGCCCACAACACTCCCACAGCGTTAGATCACTGCCCACACCTCTCCCACAGCGCTACACCACAACCCACACCACTCCCACAGCACTGCACCACTGCCCACACCACTCCCACAGCGCTACACCACTGACCACACCACTCCCGCAGATCTACACCACTGCCCACACCACTCCCACAGCGGTACTCCACTGCCCACACCACTCCCACAGAGCTACACCACTGGCCACAACATTCCCACAGCACTACACAACTGCCCGCACCACACCCACAGCGCTACACCACTGCCCACACCACTCCGACTGAGCTACACCACTGCCCACACCACTCCCACAGCGCTACACCACTGCCCACACCACTCCCACAGCGTTAGACCACTGCCCACACCACTCCCGCAGATCTACACCACTGCCCACACCACTCCCACAGCGGTACTCCACTGCCCACACCACTCCCACAGCGCTACACCACAACCCACACCACTCCCAAAGCGCTACACCACAACCCACACCACTCCCAGAGCGCTACACCAATGCCCACATCACTCCCACAGCGTTAGATCACTTCCCACACCTCTCCCACAGCGCTACACCACTGACCACACCACACCCAAAGATCTACACCACTGCCCACACCACTCCCACAGCGCTTCACCACTGCCCACACCACACCTACAGCGCTACACCACTGCCCACACCACTCACACAGCGCTACACCACTGCCCACACCACTCCCACAGCGCTACACCACTGCCCACACCACTCGCACAGCGCTACACCACTGCCCACAACACTCGCACAGAACTACACCACTGCCCACACCACTCCCACAGCGCTACACCACTGCCCACACCATTCCCACAGCGCAACACCATTGCCCACACCACTCCCATAGCGCTACACCACTGCTCACACCACACCCACAGCGCTACACCACTGCCCACACCACTCCCACAGCGCTACACCACAACCCACACCACTCCTACCGCACTAGGCCACAACCCACACCACTCCCACAGCACTACACCACTGCCCACCCCAGTCCCACAGCACTACACCACAACCCACATCACTCCCACAGCGCTACACCACTGCCCACAACACTCCCACAGCACTACACCACTGCACACACCACTCGCACAGTGTTACACCACTGCACACACCACACCCACAGCGCTACACCACTGCACACACCACACCCACAGCGCTACACCACTGCCCACACCACTCCCACAGCGCTACACCACTGCCCACACCACTACCGCAGCGCTTCACCACTGCCCACACCACTCCCACAGCGCTACAGCACTGTCCACACCACTCCCACAGCACTACACCACTGCCCACACCACTCGCACAGCTCTGCAAGACAACCCACACCACTCCCACAGCACTTCACCTTAGCCCAAACCACTCCCACAGCAATACACCACAGCCCTTCACCACCCCCACAGCACTACACCACTACCCTCACCACTCCCATAGCAGTACACCACTGCCCACACCACACCCGCAACGCTACACCACTGTCCACACCACTACCACAGCGCTACACCACAGCCCTTCACCACACCCACAGCGCTACACCACTACCCTCACCACTCCCACAGCACTACACCACTTCCCACACCACTCCAACCGCACTAGGCCACAACCCACACCACACCCACAGAACTACACCATTGCCCACCCCAGTCCCACAGCGCTACACCACAACCCACACCACACCCACAGCGCTACACCACTGCCCACACCACTGCCACAGCGCTACACCACTGCCCACACCACACCCACAGGGCTGCACCACTGCCAACACCACTCCCACAGCGCTACACCACTGTCCACACAATCCCACAGCACTACACCTCTGCCAACACCACAACCAGAGCACTACACCACTGCACACACACTCCCAACGTGCTACACCACTGCCCACACCACTCCCACAGCGCGACACCACTGCACACACCACTCCCACAGCGTTACACCACTGCCCACACACTCCCACAGCATTGCACCACTGCCCACACCACTCCCACAGCACTACACCACTGCATACACCACCCCCCACACGACTCCCACAGCGCTACACCGCAACCCACACCACTCCCACAGCTCTACACCACTGCCCACACCACTCCCACAGCGCTGCACCACTGCCAACACCACTCCAACAGCGCTACACCACTGTCCACACCACTCCCACAGCACTACACCACTGTCCACACCACTCCCACAGCACTACACCACTGCCCACACCACACCCACAGCGTTACACCACAACCCACACCACTCCCACAGCACTACATCACTGCCCACACCACTCCCACAGATCTACACCACTACCCTCACCACTCCCACAGCGGTACAGCACATCCCACACCACTCCCACAGCGCTACACCACTGCCCACGCCACTCCCACAGCGCTACACCACTGCCCACACCACTCCCACAGCGCTACACCACTGCCCACACCACTGCCACAGCGCTGCACCACTGCCAACACCACTCCCAAAGCGCTACACCACTGACCACACCACTACCGCAGCGCTGCACCACTGTCCACACCACACCCACAGCGCTACTCCACAACCCACACCACTCCCACAGCGGGACACCACTGCCCACACCATTCCCACAGCTCTACACCACTGCCCTCAACACTCCCACAGCTCTACACCACAACCCACACCACTCGCACAGCTCTGCAAGACAACCCACACCACTCCCACAGCACTTCACCTTAGCCCAAACCACTCCCACAGCACTACACCACAACCCACACCACTCCCACAGCGCTACACCACAGCCCTTCACCACACCCACAGCGCTACACCACAACACACACCACTCCCACAGCGGTACACCACTGCCCACTCCACACCCGCAACGCTACACCACTGCCCACACCACTCCCACAGCGCTACACCACTGCCCACACCACTACCACAGCGCTACACCACTGCCCACACCGCTCCCAAAGCACTACACTACAACCCACACCACTCCCACAGCGCTACACCACTGCACACTACACACCCGCAACGCTACACCACTGCCCACTCCACACCCGCAACGCTACACCACTGCCCTCACCACTCCCACAGCGCTACACCACTGCCCACAACACTCCCACAGCGCTACACCACTGCCCACACCACCCCCACAGCGCTTCACCACTGCCCACACCACTCCCACAGCGCTACACCACTACCCACACCACTCCCACAGCGCTACACCACTGCCCACACCACTCCCACAGCGCTACACCACTGCCCACAACACTCCCACAGCGCTACACCACTGCCCACACCACCCCCACAGCGCTACACCACTGCCCACAACACTCCCACAGCGCTACACCACTGCCCACACCACTCCCACCGCACTAGGCTCAACCCACACAACTCCCACAGCGTTACACCACAAAACACACCACTCCCACAGCGCTACCCCACTGCCCACACCACTCCCACAACGCTACACCACTGCCCACACCACTCCCACAGCGCTACACCACTGTCCATACCACTGCCACAGTGCTACACCACTGCCCACACCACTCCCACAGCGCTACACCACTGCCCACACCACACCCACAGCGTTAAACCACTGCCCACACCATTCCCACAGCGCTACACCACTGCCCACAACACTCCCACAGCGTTAAAACACTGCCCAACACCACTCCCACAGCGCTACACCACTGCCCACACCACTCCCACAGCGCTACACCACTGCCCGCACCACACCCAAAGCTCTACACCACTGCCCACACCACTTCCACAGCGCTACACCACTGCCCACACCACACCACAACTGCAGCGCTACACCACTGCCCACACCACTCCCACAGCACTACACCAATGCACACACCACTCCCACAGCACGAAACCACTGCCCAAACCACTCCCACAGCGCTACACGACTGTCCACACCACTCCCAAATCGCTACACCACTGCCCACACCGCTCCCACAGAACTACACCACTGCCCACACCACTCCCACAGCACTACACCACTGCCCACACCACTACCCACACCACTCCCACAGCGCTACAGCACAACCAACACCACTACCCACACCACTCCCACAGCGCTACACCACTACCCTCACCACTCCCACAGCGCTACAGCACTGCCCACACCACTACCCACACCACTCCCACAGCGCTACACCAATGCCCACATCATTCCAACAGCGCTACACCAGTGCCCACACCACTCCCACAGCGCTACACCACTGTCCACACCACACCCAAAGATCTACACCACTGCCCACACCACTCCCACAGCGCTACACCACTGCCCACACCACATCCACAGCGCTACACCACTGCCCACACCACTCCCACAGCGCTTCACCACTGCCCACAGCGCACCTACAGCGCTACACCACTGCCCACACAACTCGCACAGCGCTACACCACTGCCCACACCATTCCCACAGCGCTACACCACTGCCCACACCACTCCCGCAGATCTACACCACTGCCCACAACACTCCCACAGCACTACACCACTGCCCACACCACTCCCACAGCGCTACACCACTGCCCACACCACTCCCGCAGATCTACACCACTGCCCGCACCATTCCCACAGTGCTACACCACTGTCCACACCATTCCCACAGCGCTACACCACTGCCCACACCAATCCCACAGCGCTACACCACACCCCAAACCACACCCACAGCACTACACCACTAACCATAACACTCCCACAGCACTACACCACTGCCCACAACACTCCCACAGCGTTAGATCACTGCCCACACCTCTCCCACAGCGCTACACCACAACCCACACCACTCCCACAGCACTGCACCACTGCCCACACCACTCCCACAGCGCTACACCACTGACCACACCACTCCCGCAGATCTACACCACTGCCCACACCACTCCCACAGCGGTACTCCACTGCCCACACCACTCCCACAGAGCTACACCACTGGCCACAACATTCCCACAGCACTACACAACTGCCCGCACCACACCCACAGCGCTACACCACTGCCCACACCACTCCGACTGAGCTACACCACTGCCCACACCACTCCCACAGCGCTACACCACTGCCCACACCACTCCCACAGCGTTAGACCACTGCCCACACCACTCCCGCAGATCTACACCACTGCCCACACCACTCCCACAGCGGTACTCCACTGCCCACACCACTCCCACAGCGCTACACCACAACCCACACCACTCCCAAAGCGCTACACCACAACCCACACCACTCCCAGAGCGCTACACCAATGCCCACATCACTCCCACAGCGTTAGATCACTTCCCACACCTCTCCCACAGCGCTACACCACTGACCACACCACACCCAAAGATCTACACCACTGCCCACACCACTCCCACAGCGCTTCACCACTGCCCACACCACACCTACAGCGCTACACCACTGCCCACACCACTCACACAGCGCTACACCACTGCCCACACCACTCCCACAGCGCTACACCACTGCCCACACCACTCGCACAGCGCTACACCACTGCCCACAACACTCGCACAGAACTACACCACTGCCCACACCACTCCCACAGCGCTACACCACTGCCCACACCATTCCCACAGCGCAACACCATTGCCCACACCACTCCCATAGCGCTACACCACTGCTCACACCACACCCACAAGGCTACACCACTGCCCACACCACTCCCACAGCGCTACACCACAACCCACACCACTCCTACCGCACTAGGCCACAACCCACACCACTCCCACAGCACTACACCACTGCCCACCCCAGTCCCACAGCACTACACCACAACCCACATCACTCCCACAGCGCTACACCACTGCCCACAACACTCCCACAGCACTACACCACTGCACACACCACTCGCACAGTGTTACACCACTGCACACACCACACCCACAGCGCTACACCACTGCACACACCACACCCACAGCGCTACACCACTGCCCACACCACTCCCACAGCGCTACACCACTGCCCACACCACTACCGCAGCGCTTCACCACTGCCCACACCACTCCCACAGCGCTACAGCACTGTCCACACCACTCCCACAGCACTACACCACTGCCCACACCACTCGCACAGCTCTGCAAGACAACCCACACCACTCCCACAGCACTTCACCTTAGCCCAAACCACTCCCACAGCAATACACCACAGCCCTTCACCACCCCCACAGCACTACACCACTACCCTCACCACTCCCATAGCAGTACACCACTGCCCACACCACACCCGCAACGCTACACCACTGTCCACACCACTACCACAGCGCTACACCACAGCCCTTCACCACACCCACAGCGCTACACCACTACCCTCACCACTCCCACAGCACTACACCACTTCCCACACCACTCCAACCGCACTAGGCCACAACCCACACCACACCCACAGAACTACACCATTGCCCACCCCAGTCCCACAGCGCTACACCACAACCCACACCACACCCACAGCGCTACACCACTGCCCACACCACTGCCACAGCGCTACACCACTGCCCACACCACACCCACAGGGCTGCACCACTGCCAACACCACTCCCACAGCGCTACACCACTGTCCACACAATCCCACAGCACTACACCTCTGCCAACACCACAACCAGAGCACTACACCACTGCACACACACTCCCAACGTGCTACACCACTGCCCACAACACTCCCACAGCGCGACACCACTTCCCACACCACTCCAACCGCACTAGGCCACAACCCACACCACACCCACAGAACTACACCATTGCCCACCCCAGTCCCACAGCGCTACACCACAACCCACACCACACCCACAGCGCTACACCACTGCCCACACCACTGCCACAGCGCTACACCACTGCCCACACCACACCCACAGGGCTGCACCACTGCCAACACCACTCCCACAGCGCTACACCACTGTCCACACAATCCCACAGCACTACACCTCTGCCAACACCACAACCAGAGCACTACACCACTGCACACACACTCCCAACGTGCTACACCACTGCCCACACCACTCCCACAGCGCGACACCACTGCACACACCACTCCCACAGCGTTACACCACTGCCCACACACTCCCACAGCATTGCACCACTGCCCACACCACTCCCACAGCACTACACCACTGCATACACCACCCCCCACACGACTCCCACAGCGCTACACCGCAACCCACACCACTCCCACAGCTCTACACCACTGCCCACACCACTCCCACAGCGCTGCACCACTGCCAACACCACTCCAACAGCGCTACACCACTGTCCACACCACTCCCACAGCACTACACCACTGTCCACACCACTCCCACAGCACTACACCACTGCCCACACCACACCCACAGCGTTACACCACAACCCACACCACTCCCACAGCACTACATCACTGCCCACACCACTCCCACAGATCTACACCACTACCCTCACCACTCCCACAGCGGTACAGCACATCCCACACCACTCCCACAGCGCTACACCACTGCCCACGCCACTCCCACAGCGCTACACCACTGCCCACACCACTCCCACAGCGCTACACCACTGCCCACACCACTGCCACAGCGCTGCACCACTGCCAACACCACTCCCAAAGCGCTACACCACTGACCACACCACTACCGCAGCGCTGCACCACTGTCCACACCACACCCACAGCGCTACTCCACAACCCACACCACTCCCACAGCGGGACACCACTGCCCACACCATTCCCATAGCTCTACACCACTGCCCTCAACACTCCCACAGCTCTACACCACAACCCACACCACTCGCACAGCTCTGCAAGACAACCCACACCACTCCCACAGCACTTCACCTTAGCCCAAACCACTCCCACAGCACTACACCACAACACACACCACTCCCACAGCGGTACACCACTGCCCACTCCACACCCGCAACGCTACACCACTGCCCACACCACTCCCACAGCGCTACACCACTGCCCACACCACTACCACAGCGCTACACCACTGCCCACACCGCTCCCAAAGCACTACACTACAACCCACACCACTCCCACAGCGCTACACCACTGCACACTACACACCCGCAACGCTACACCACTGCCCACTCCACACCCGCAACGCTACACCACTGCCCTCACCACTCCCACAGCGTTACACCACTGCTCACACCACTCCAGCCGCGCTACACCACTGACCTCAACACTTCCACAGCTCTACACCATAACCCACACCACTCGCACAGCTCTGCAAGACAACGCACACCACTCCCACAGCAACACACCACTGCCCACACCACTCCCACAGCGCTACACTAATGCCCACACCACTCCCACAGCGCTACACCACTGCCGACACCATTCCCACAGCGCTATACCATTGCCCACACCACTCCCACATCACTACGCCACAACCCACAACACACTCACAGCGTTACACAACTGCCCACACCACACCCACAGCGCTACACCACAACCCACACTACTCCCACAGCGCTACACCACTGCCCACACCACTCCCACAGCACTACACCACTGCCCACACCACTCCCACAGCGCTACACCACTGCCCACACCACAACCAGAGCACTACACCACTGCCCACACCACTCCCACAGCACTACACCACTGCACACACCACTCCCACAGCGCTACACCACTGCCCACACCACTCCCACAGCGCTACACCACTGCCCACACCACTCCCACAGAATTGCACCACTGCACACACCACTCCCACAGCGTTACACCACTGCACACACCACTCCCACAGCGCTACACCACTGCCCACACCACTCCCACAGCGCTACACCACTGTCCACACCACACCCACAGCGCTACACCAAAACCCACACCACTCCCACAGCTCTACACCACTGCCCAAACCACTCCCACAGCGTTAAACCACTGCCCAAACCACACCCACCGCGCAAAACCACTGCCCACACCACTCCCACAGCGCTACACCACTGCCCACACCACTCCCACAGCGCTACAGCACTGCCCACACCACTCCCACAGCACTACACCACTGCCCACACCACACCCACAGCGCTACACCACAACCCACACCACTCCCACAGCTCCACACCACTACCCACACCACTCCCACAGCACTACACCACTGTCCACACCACTCCCACAGCATGACACCACTGCCCACAACACTCCCACAGCGCTACACCGCAACCCACACCACTCCCACAGCTCCACACCACTACCCACACCACTCCCACAGCACTACACCACTGTCCACACCACACCCACAGCATGACACCACTGCCCACACCACTCCCACAGTGCTACACCACTACCCACACCACTCCCACAGCACTACACCACTGTCCACACCACTCCCACAGCGCTACACCACAACCGACACCACTCCCACAGCGCAACACCATTGCCCACACCACTCCCACAGTACTACACCACTGCCCACACCACTCCCACAGCACTACACCACTGCCCATGCCACTCCCACTGCGCTAAACCACTGCCCACACAATCCCAATGCGCTACACCACTGCCCACACCACGCCCACAGCACTACACCACTGCCCACACCAAAACCAGAGCACTACACCACTGCCCACACCACTCCCACAGCACTACACCACTGCCCACACCACTCCCACAGCACTACACCACTGCCCACACCACTCCCACAGCGCTACACCACTGCCCACACCACTCCCACAGCGCTACACCACTGCCCACACCACTCCCACAGAATTGCACCACTGCACACACCACTCCCACAGCGTTACACCACTGCACACACCACTCCCACAGCGCTACACCACTGCCCACACCACTCCCACAGCGCTACACCACTGTCCACACCACACCCACAGCGCTACACCAAAACCCACACCACTCCCACAGCTCTACACCACTGCCCAAACCACTCCCACAGCGTTAAACCACTGCCCAAACCACACCCACCGCGCAAAACCACTGCCCACACCACTCCCACAGCGCTACACCACTGCCCACACCACTCCCACAGCGCTACAGCACTGCCCACACCACTCCCACAGCACTACACCACTGCCCACACCACTCCCACAGCGCTACACCACAACCCACACCACTCCCACAGCTCCACACCACTACCCACACCACTCCCACAGCACTACACCACTGTCCACACCACTCCCACAGCATGACACCACTGCCCACAACACTCCCACAGCGCTACACCGCAACCCACACCACTCCCACAGCTCCACACCACTACCCACACCACTCCCACAGCACTACACCACTGTCCACACCACACCCACAGCATGACACCACTGCCCACACCACTCCCACAGTGCTACACCACTACCCACACCACTCCCACAGCACTACACCACTGTCCACACCACTCCCACAGCGCTACACCACAACCGACACCACTCCCACAGCGCAACACCATTGCCCACACCACTCCCACAGTACTACACCACTGCCCACACCACTCCCACAGCACTACACCACTGCCCATGCCACTCCCACTGCGCTAAACCACTGCCCACACAATCCCAATGCGCTACACCACTGCCCACACCACGCCCACAGCACTACACCACTGCCCACACCACAACCAGAGCACTACACCACTGCCCACACCACTCCCACAGCACTACACCACTGCCCACACCACTCCCACAGCACTACACCACTGCCCACACCACTCCCACAGCGCTACACCACTGCCCACACCACTCCCACAGAATTGCACCACTGCACACACCACTCCCACAGCGTTACACCACTGCACACACCACTCCCACAGCGCTACACCACTGCCCTAACCACTCCCACAGCTCTACACCACTGCCCTAACCACTCCCACAGCTCTACACCACTGCCCACACCACTCCCACCGCGCAAAACCACTGCCCACACCACTCCCACCGCGCTACACCACTGCCCACACCACTGCCCACACCACTCCCACAGCACTACACCACTGCCCACACCACTCCCACAGCACTACACCACTGTCCACACCACTCCCACAGCGCTACACCACAACCGACACCACTCCCACAGCGCAACACCATTGCCCACACCACTCCCACAGTGCTACACCACTGCCCACACCACTCCCACAGCGCTACACCACTGCCCACACAATCTCCCCCAGCGCGACACCACTGCCCACACCCCTACCACAGCACTACACCACTGTCCACACCTCTCCCACAGCACTACACTACTGCCCACACCACTCCCAAAGCGCTACACCACAACCCACACCACTCCCACCGCACTAGGCCACAACCCACACCACACCCAGAGAACTACACCATTGCCCACCCCAGTCCCACAGCACTACACCACAACCCACATCACTCCCACAGCGCTACACCACTGCCCAAAACACTCCCACAGCACTACACCACTGCACACACCACTCGCACAGGGTTACACCACTGCACACACCACACCCACAGCGCTACACCACTGCACACACCACACCCACAGCGCTACACCACTGCCCACACCACTCCCACAGCGCTACACCACTGTCCACACCACTCCCACAGCACTACACCGCTGCCCACACCACTCCCACAGCACTACACCACTGGCCACACCACTCGCACAGCTCTGCAAGACAACCCACACCACTCCCACAGCACTTCACCTTAGCCCAAACCACTCCCACAGCACTACACCACAGCCCTTCACCACCCCCACAGCGCTACACCACTACCCTCACCACTCCCATAGCAGTACACCACTGCCCACACCTCTACCACAGCACTACACCACTGCCCACGCCAAGCCCACAGCGCTACACCACTGCCCACACCACTGCCACAGCGCTACACCACTGCCCACACCACACCCACAGGGCTGCACCACTGCCAACACCACTCCCACAGCACTACACCACTGTCCACACACTCCCACAGCACTACACCACTGCCAACACCACAACCAGAGCACTACACCACTGCCCACACACTCCCAACGTGCTACACCACTGCCCACAACACTCCCACAGCGCTACACCACTGCCCACACCACTTCCACAGCGCTACACCACTGCCCACACCACACCACAACTGCAGCGCTACACCACTGCCCACACCACTCCCACAGCACTACACCAAAGCACACACCACTCCCACAGCACGAAAACACTACCCAAACCACTCCCACAGCGCTACACGACTGTCCACACCAGTCCCAAATCGCTACACCACTGCCCACACCGCTCCCACAGAACTACACCACTGCCCACACCACTCCCACAGCACTACACCACTGCCCACACCACTTCCACAGCGCTACACCACTGCCCACACCACTTCCACAGCGCTACACCACTGCCCACACCACTACCCACACCACTCCCACAGCTCTGCACCACTGCCCACACCACTCCCTCAGCGCTACACCACAACCCACACCACTCCCACAGTGCTACACCACTGCACACACCACTCCCACAGCACTACACCACACCCACACCACTCCCACAGCGCTTCACCACTGCCCGCACCACTCCCACAGCACTACACCACTGCCCACACCACTCCCACAGCGCTACACCACTGCCCACACAACTCCCACAGCGCTACACCACAACCCACACCACTCCCACAGCTCTTCACCACTGCCCACACCACTCCCACAGCGCTACACCACTGCCCACACCACACCCACAGCGCTACACCACTGTCCACACACTCCCACAGCACTACACCACTGCCAACACCACAACCAGAGCACTACACCACTGCCCACACACTCCCAACGTGCTACACCACTGCCCACAACACTCCCACAGCGCTACACCACTGCACACACCACTCCCACAGCGCTACATCACTGCCCAAACCACTCCCACTGCGATACACCACTGCCCACACCACTCCCACAGCGCTACACCACTGCACACAACACTCCCACAGCTCTACACCACTGCCCAAACCACTCCCACTGCGTTGCACCACTGCCCAAACCACTCCCACTGCGTTAAACCACTGCCCACACCACTCCCACAGCGATACACAACTGCCCACACCACTCCCACAGCGCGACACCACTGCCCACACCACTCCCACAGCGCTACACCACTGCCCACACCACTCCCACAGCGCTACACCACTGCCCACACCACTCCCACAGCGTTAAACCACTGCCCACACCACTCCCACAGCAATACAATACTGCCCACACCACACCCACAGCGCTACACCACTGCCCGCTCCACACCTACAGCGCTACACCACAACCCACACCATCCCACAGCGCTACACCACTGCCCGCACCACACCTACAGCGCTACACCACAACCCACACCACTCCCACAGCGCTACTCCACTGCCCACACCACACCCACAGCGCTACACCACAACCCACACCACTTCCACAGCGCTATACCACAACCCACACCACTCCCACAGCACTACACCACTGCACACACCACTCCCACAGCGCTACACCACAACCCACACCACACCCACAGCGCTACAACACTACCCACATCACTCCCAGAGCGCTACACCAATGCCCACATCACTCCCACAGCGCTACACCACAACCCACACCACTCCCACAGCGCTACTCCACTGCCCACACCACTCCCACAGCGCTACACCACAACCCACACCACTCCCACAGCGCTACAACACTACCCACATCACTCCCAGAGCGCTACACCAATGCCCACATCACTCCCACAGCGTTAGATCACTTCCCACACCTCTCCCACAGCGCTACACCACTGCCCACACCACATCCACAGCGCTACACCACTGCCCACACCACTCCCACAGCGCTTCACCACTGCCCACACCACACCTACAGCGCTACACCACTGCCCACACCACTCGCAAAGCGCTACACCACTGCTCACACCACACCTACAGCGCTACACCACTGCCCACACCAATCCCACAGCACTGCAGCACAACCAACACCATTCCCACAGCGCTACACCACTGCCCACACCACTCCCACAGCGCTACACCACTGCCCACACCACTCGCACAGCGCTACAACACTGCCCACACCACACCTACAGCGCTACACCACTGCCCACACCAATCCCACAGCACTGCAGCACAACCAACACCATTCCCACAGCGCTACACCACTGCCCACACCACTCGCACAGCGCTACAACACTGCCCACACCACAACTGCAGCGCTACACCACTGCCCACACCACTCCCACAGCACTACACCAAAGCACACACCACTCCCACAGCACGAAACCACTGCCCAAACCACTCCCACAGCGCTACACCACAACCCACACCACTCCCTCAGCGCAACACCACAACCCACACCACTCCCACAGTGCTACACCACTGCACACACCACTCCCACAGCACTACACCACACCCACACCACTCCCACAGCGCTACACCACTGCCCACACCACTCCCACAGCGCTACACCACTGCCCACACCACTCCCACAGCGCTACTCCACTGCCCACACCACACCCACAGCGCTACACCACAACCCACCACACTCCCACAGCGCTACACCACAAACCACACCACTCCCACAGCACTACACCACTGCCCACACCACTCCCACAGCGCTACTCCACTACCCACACCACTCCCACAGCGCTACAACACTACCCACATCACTCCCAGAGCGCTACACCAATGCCCACATCACTCCCACAGCGTTAGATCACTTCCCACACCTCTCCCACAGCGCTACACCACTGCCCACACCACATCCACAGCGCTACACCACTGCCCACACAACTCCCACAGCGCTTCACCACTGCCCACACCACCCCTACAGCGCTACACCACTGCCCACACCACTCGCACAGCGCTACACCACTGCCCACACCACACCTACTGCGCTACACCACTGCCCACACCAATCCCACAGCACTGCAGCACAACCAACACCATTCCCACAGCGCTACGCCACTGCCCACACCACTCCCACAGCGCTACACCACTGCCCACACCATTCCCACAGCGCTACACCACTGCACACACCACTCCCGCAGATCTACACCACTGCCCGCACCAATCCCACAGCGCTACACCACTGCCCACACCATTCCCACAGCGCTACACCACTGCCCACACCAATCCCACAGCGCTACACCACTACCCTCACCACTCCCACAGCACTACACCACTAACCACAACACTCCCACATCACTACACCACTGCCCACAACACTCCCACAGCGTTACACCACTGGCCACAACATTCCCACAGCACTACACAACTGCCCGCACCACACCCCCAGCACTACACCATTGCCCACACCACTCCCACAGCACTACACCATTGCCCACACCACTCCCCCAGCACTACACCATTGCCCACACCACTCCCACAGCGCTACACCACTGCCCACACCACTCCCACAGCACTACACCACTGCCCACACCACAACCAGAGCACTACACCACTGCCCACACTTTCCCACAGCGTTACACCACTGCCCAAACACTCCCACAGCGCTACACCACTGCCCACACCACTCCCGCAGCATTGCACCACTGCACACACCACTCCCACAGCGCTACAACACTGCCCACACCACCCCCACAGCGCTTCACCACTGCCCACACCACTCCCACAGCGCTACACCACTGCCCACACCACTCCCACAGCGCTACACCACTGCCCACACCACTCCCACAGCGCTACAACACTACCCACATCATTCCCACAGCGCTACACCACTGCCCACACCTCTCCCACAGCGCTACACCACTGCCCACACCACATCCACAGCGCTACACCACTGCCCACACCACTCCCACAGCGCTTCACCACTGCCCACACCACACCTACAGCGCTACACCACTGCCCACACCACTCCCACAGCGCTTCACCACTGCCCACACCACACCTACAGCGCTACACCACTGCCCACACCACTCGCACAGCGAGACACCACTGCCCACACCAATCCCACAGCACTGCAGCACAACCAACACCATTCCCACAGCGCTACACCACTGCCCACACCACTCCCACAGCACTGCAGCACAACCAACACCACTCCCGCAGATCTACACCACTGCCCACACCACTCCCACAGCACTACACCACTGCCCACACCACTCCCACAGCGCTACACCACTGCCCACACCACTCCCGCAGATCTACACCACTGCCCACACCACTCCCACAGCGCTACACCACTGCCCACACCACTCCCGCTGCGCTACACCACTGCCCACACCACTCCCACAGCACTACACCACTGCCCACACCACTCCGACTGCGCAACACCACTGCCCACACCACTCCCACAGCACTACACCACTGCCGACCCCAGTCCCACAGCACTACACCACAACCCACATCACTCCCACAGCGCTACACCACTGCCCACAACACTCCCACAGCACTACAACACTACCCACATCACTCCCAGAGCGCTACACCACTGCCCACACAACTCCCACAGCGCTACACCACAACCCACACCACTCCCACAGCGCTTCACCACTGCCCACACCACTCCCACAGCACTACACCACTGCCCACACCACTCCGACTGCGCAACACCACTGCCCACACCACTCCCACAGCACTACACCACTGCCCACCCCAGTCCCACAGCACTACACCACACCCACACCACTCCCACAGCGCTTCACCACTGCCCGCACCACTCCCACAGCACTACACCACTGCCCACACCACTCCCACAGCGGTACACCACTGCCCACACAACTCCCACAGCGCTACACCACAACCCACACCACTCCCACAGCGCTTCACCACTGCCCACACCACTCCCACAGCGCTACACCACTGCCCACACCACTCCCACAGCGCTACACCACTGCCCACACCACTCCCACAGCGCTACACCACTGCCCACACCACTCCCACAGCGCTACACCACTGCCCACACCACTCCCACAGCGCTACTCCACTGCCCACACCACTCCCACAGCGCTACACCACAACCCACCCCACTCCCACAGCGCTTCACCACAACCCACACCACTCCCACAGCACTACACCACTGCCCACACCACATCCACAGCGCTACACCACTGCCCACACCACTCCCACAGCGCTACACCACTGCCCACACCACTCCCGCAGATCTACACCACTGCCCACACCACTCCCACAGCGCTACACCACTGCCCACACCACTCCCGC
Source organism: Cetorhinus maximus (assembly GCF_964194155.1). Classification (NCBI taxonomy): domain Eukaryota; kingdom Metazoa; phylum Chordata; class Chondrichthyes; order Lamniformes; family Cetorhinidae; genus Cetorhinus; species Cetorhinus maximus. Next base: position 241,608 of record NW_027596267.1, on the reverse strand, counting down.
TGCGCTACACCACTGCCCACACCACTCCCACAGCACTACACCACTGCCCACACCACTCCGACTGCGCAACACCACTGCCCACACCACTCCCACAGCACTACACCACTGCCCACCCCAGTCCCACAGCACTACACCACAACCCACATCACTCCCACAGCGCTACACCACTGCCCACAACACTCCCACAGCACTACAACACTACCCACATCACTCCCAGAGCGCTACACCACTGCCCACACAACTCCCACAGCGCTACACAACAACCCACACCACTCCCACAGCGCTTCACCACTGCCCACACCACTCCCACAGCACTACACCACTGCCCACACCACTCCGACTGCGCAACACCACTGCCCACACCACTCCCACAGCACTACACCACTGCCCACCCCAGTCCCACAGCACTACACCACACCCACACCACTCCCACAGCGCTTCACCACTGCCCGCACCACTCCCACAGCACTACACCACTGCCCACACCACTCCCACAGCGCTACCCCACAACCCACACCACTCCCACAGCGCTACACCACAACCCACACCACTCCCACAGCACTACACCACTGCCCACACCACTCCCACAGCGCTACTCCACTACCCACACCACTCCCACAGCGCTACACCACAACACACACCAATCCCACAGCACTGCAGCACAACCAACACCATTCCCACAGCGCTACACCACTGCCCACACCACTCCCACAGCGCTACACCACTGCCCACACCATTCCCACAGCGCTACACCACTGCACACACCACTCCCGCAGATCTACACCACTGCCCGCACCAATCCCACAGCGCTACACCACTGCCCACACCATTCCCACAGCGCTACACCACTGCCCACACCACTCCCACAGCACTGCAGCACAACCAACACCATTCCCACAGCGCTACACCACTGCCCACACCACTCCCACAGCACTGCAGCACAACCAACACCACTCCCGCAAATCAACACCACTGCCCACACCACTCCCACAGCACTACACCACTGCCCACACCACTCCCACAGCGCTACACCACTGCCCACACCACTCCCGCAGATCTACACCACTGCCCACACCACTCCCACAGCACTACACCACTGCCCACACCACTCCGACTGCGCAACACCACTGCCCACACCACTCCCACAGCACTACACCACTGCCCACCCCAGTCCCACAGCACTACACCACAACCCACATCACTCCCACAGCGCTACACCACTGCCCACAACACTCCCACAGCACTATACCACTGCACACACCAATCCCACAGCGCTACACCATTGCCCACACCATTCCCACAGCGCTACACCACTGCCCACACCAATCCCACAGCGCTACACCACACCCCAAACCACACCCACAGCACTACACCACTAACCACAACACTCCCACAGCACTACACCACTGCCCACAACACTCCCACAGCGTTACACCACTGGCCACAACATTCCCACAGCACTACACAACTGCCCGCACCACACCCCCAGCACTACACCATTGCCCACACCACTCCCACAGCACTACACCATTGCCCACACCACTCCCCCAGCACTACACCATTGCCCACACCACTCCCACAGCGCTACACCACTGCCCACACCACTCCCACAGCACTACACCACTGCCCACACCACAACCAGAGCACTACACCACTGCCCACACTCTCCCACAGCGTTACACCACTGCCCAAACACTCCCACAGCGCTACACCACTGCCCACACCACTCCCGCAGCATTGCACCACTGCACACACCACACCCACAGCGCTACAACACTGCCCACACCACCCCCACAGCGCTTCACCACTGCCCACACCACTCCCACAGCGCTACACCACTGCCCACACCACTCCCACAGCGCTACACCACTGCCCACACCACTCCCACAGCGCTACAACACTACCCACATCATTCCCACAGCGCTACACCACTGCCCACACCTCTCCCACAGCGCTACACCACTGCCCACACCACATCCACAGCGCTACACCACTGCCCACACCACTCCCACAGCGCTTCACCACTGCCCACACCACACCTACAGCGCTACACCACTGCCCACACCACTCCCACAGCGCTTCACCACAGCCCACACCACACCTACAGCGCTACACCACTGCCCACACCACTCGCACAGCGAGACACCACTGCCCACACCAATCCCACAGCACTGCAGCACAACCAACACCATTCCCACAGCGCTACACCACTGCCCACACCACTCCCACAGCACTGCAGCACAACCAACACCACTCCCGCAGATCTACACCACTGCTCACACCACTCCCACAGCACTACACCACTGCCCACAAACACTCCCACAGCGCTACACCACTGCCCACACCACTCCCCCAGATCTACACCACTGCCCACACCACTCCCACAGCACTACACCACTGCCCACACCACTCCGACTGCGCAACACCACTGCCCACACCACTCCCACAGCACTACACCACTGCCCACCCCAGTCCAACAGCACTACACCACAACCCACATCACTCCCACAGCGCTACACCACTGCCCACAACACTCCTACAGCACTACACCACTGCACACACCACTCGCACAGTGTTACACCACTGCACACACCACACCCACAGCGCTACACCACTGCACACACCACACCCACAGCGCTACACCACTGCCCACAACACTCCCACAGCGCTACACCACTGTCCACACCACTCCCACAGCACTACACCGCTGCCCACACCACTCCCACAGCGCTACAGCACTGCCCACACCACTCCCACAGCGCTGCAGCACAACCAACACCATTCCCACAGCGCTACACCACTGCCCACACCACTCCCGCAGATCTACACCACTGCCCACACCACTCCCACAGCGCTACACCACTGCCCACACCACTGCCCACACCACTCCCGCTGCGCTACACCACTGCCCACACCACTCCGACTGCGCAACACCACTGTCCACACCACTCCCGCAGATCTACACCACTGCCCACACCATTCCCACAGCACTACACCACTGCCCACACCACTCCCGCAGATCTACACCACTGCCCGCACCATTCCCACAGCACTACACCACTAACCACAACACTCCCACAGCACTACACCACTGACCAGACCACTCCCACAGCGCTACACCACACCCACACCACTCCCACAGCACTACACCACTGCCCACACCACTCCCACAGCGCTACACCACTGCCCACAACACTCCCACAGCGCTGCACCACTGACCACACCACTCCCACAGCACTACACAACACCCACACCACTCCCACAGCACTACACCACTGCCCACACCACTCCCACAGCGCTACACCACTGCCCACACCGCTCCCATAGCGCTACACCACTGCCCACACCACACCCACAGCGTTACACCACTGCCTACAACTCTCCCACAGCACTACACCACTGGCCACAACATTCCCACAGCACTACACAACTGCCCGCACCACACCCACAGCGCTACACCACTGCCCACACCACTCCGACTGAGCTACACCACTGCCCACACCACTCCCACAGCGCTACACCACTGCCCACACCACTCCCACAGCGTTACACCACTGCCCACACCACTCCCGCAGATCTACACCACTGCCCACACCACTCCCACAGCGGTACTCCACTGCCCACACCACTCCCACAGCGCTACACCACAACCCACACCACTCCCACAGCGCTAAACCACAACCCACACCACTCCCAAAGCGCTACCCCACAACCCACACCACACCCACAGCGCTACACCACTGCACACACCACTCACACAGCGCTAGATCACTGCCCACACCACTCCCACAGCACTACACCACTGCCCAAACCAGTCCCACTGCGCTACATCACTGCCCACACCAGCCCACAGCGCTACACCACTGCCCAAACTACTCCCACTGCGATACACAACTGCCCACACCAGCCCACAGCGCTACATCACTGCCCAAACTACTCCCACAACAATATACCACTGCCCAAACCACTCCCACAGCGCTACACCACTGCCCACATTCTCCCACAGCGCTACACCACTGCCCACACCACTCCCACAGCGCTTCACCACTGCCCACATTCTCCCACAGCGCTACACCACTGCCCACACCACTCCCACAGCGCTACACCACTGCCCACACGACTCCCACAGCGCTACACCACTGCTCACACCTCTCCCACAGCGCTACACCACTGCTCAGACCACTCCCACAGCACTACACCACTGCACACACCACTCCCACAGCGCTACACCACTGCCCACATTCTCCCACAGCGCTACACCACTGCCCACACCACTCTCACAGCATGACACCACTGCACACACCACTCCCACAGCGCTACACAACTGCCCACACCACTCCCACAGCTCTACACCACTGCCCACACCACTGCCACAGCGCTACACCACTGCCCACACCACTCCCACAGCGCTACACCACTGCCCACACCACTGCCACAGCGCTACACCACTGCCCACACAAACTCCCACAGCACTAGGCCACAACCCACACCACTCCCACAGCGCTACACCACTGCCCACACCACTGCCACAGCGCTACACCACTGCCCACACCACTTCCACAGCGCTACACCACAACCCACACCACACCCACAGCGCTACACCTCTGCCCACACCACTCCCACAGCGGGACACCACTGACCTCAACACTTCCACAGCTCTACACCATAACCCACACCACTCGCACAGCTCTGCAAGACATCCCACACCACTCCCACAGCACTTCACCTGAGCCCTCACCACTCCCACTGCGATACACCACTGCCCATACCACACCTGCAGCGCTACACCACTGCACACACGACTGCCACAGCGCTACACCACTGCCAACACCACTCCCACAGCGTTACACCACAGCCCACACCACTCCCACAGCGCTACACCACTACCCACACCACTCGCACAGCGCTACACCACTGCCCACACCATTCCCACAGCACTACACCACTGCCCACACCACTCCCACAGCACTACACCACTGCCCACACCACTCCCACAGCACTACAACACTGCCCACACCACTCCCACAGCGCTGCACCACTGCCCACACCACTCCCACAGCACTACACCACTGCCCACAACACTCCCACCGCACTAGGCCACAACCCACACCACACCCACAGAACTACACCATTGCCCAACCCAGTCCCACAGCGGTACACCACTGCCCACACCACTCCCACAGCACTACACCACTGCCCACACCACTCCCACAGCACTACACCACTGCCCACACCACTCCCACAGCGCTACACCACTGTCCACACCACTACCGCAGCGCTGCACAACTGTCCACACCACTCCCACAGCGCTACACCACTGCCCACATTCTCCCACAGCGTTACACCACTGCCCACACACTCCCACAGCGCTACACCACTGCCCACACCATTCCCACAGCGCTACACCACTGCCCACACCACTCCCACAGCACTACACCACTACCCTCACCACTCCCACAGCGCTACACCACTGCCCACATCAACCCCGCAGCACAACACCACTGCCCACACCAATCCCACAGCGCTACAGCACAACCCACACCACACCCACAGCGCTACACCACTACCCACACCACTCCCACAGCGCTACACCACTGCCCACACCACACCCACAGCGCTACACCACTGCCCACACCACTCCCACAGCGCTACACCACTGCCAACACCACTACCACAGCGCTACACCACTGCCCACACAAAATCCCACAGCGCTACACCACTGCCCTCACCACACCCACAGCGCTACACCACTGCCAACACCACTCCCACAGCACTACACCACTGCCCAAACCACTCCCACCGCGATACACCACTGCCCAAACCACTCCCACAGCGCTACACCACTGCTCACACCACTCCCACAGCGCTACATCGCTGCCCAAACTACTCCCACTGCGATACACCACTGCCCAAACCACTCCCACTGCGATACACCACTGCCCACACCACTCCCACAGCAATATACCACTGCCCAAACCACTCCCACCGCGCTACACCACAGCACACACCACTCCCACAGCGCTACACCACTGCCCACACCACTCCCACAGCACTACACCACTGCCCACAACACTCCCACAGCATGACACCACTGTCCACACCACTCCCACAGCGTTACACCACAGCCCACACGACTCCCACAGCACTACACCACTGCCCACACCACTCCCACAGCGGTACAGCACATCCCACACCACTCCCACAGCGCTACACCACTGCCCTCAACACACCCACAGCGCTACACCACTGCCCACACCACTCCCACAGCACTTCACCTTAGCCCAAACCATTCCCACAGCACTACACCACTGCCCACACCCCTCCCACAGCGCTACACCACTATCCACACCACTCCCACAGCTCTACACCACTACCCTCACCACTCCCGCAGCGGTACACCACTGCCCACACCACACCCGCAACGCTACACCACTGCCCACACCACTCCCACAGCGCAACACCATAGCCCACACCACTCCAACAGCGCTACACCACTTCCCACACCACTCCCACCTCAATAGGCCACAACCCACACCACACCCACAGAACTACACCATTGCCCACCCCAGTCCCACAGCGCTAAACCGCTGCCCACACCACTCCCACAGCGCTACACCACTGCCCACACCACACCCACAGCGCTACACCACTGTCCACACCACTACCGCAGCGCTACACCACTGCCCACATTCTCCCACAGCGTTACACCACTGCCCACACACTCCCACAGCGCTACACCACTGCCCACACATTCCCACAGCGCTACACCACTGCCCACACCACTCCCACAGCACTACACCACTACCCTCACCACTCCCACAGCGCTACACCACTGCCCACATCAACCCCGCAGCACAACACCACTGCCCACACCAATCCCACAGCGCTACAGCACAACCCACACCACACCCACAGCGCTACACCACTACCCACACCACTCCCACAGCGCTACACCACTGCCCACAACACACCCACAGCGCTACACCACTGCCCACACCACTCCCACAGCGCTACACCACTGCCAACACCACTACCACAGCGCTACACCACTGCCCACACAAAATCCCACAGCGCTACACCACTGCCCTCACCACACCCACAGCGCTACACCACTGCCAACACCACTCCCACAGCACTACACCACAGCCCAAACCACTCCCACTGCGATACACCACTGCCCAAACCACTCCCACAGCGCTACACCACTGCCCAAACCACTCCCACAGCGCTACACCACTGCTCACACCACTCCCACAGCGCTACATCGCTGCCCAAACTACTCCCACTGCGATACACCACTGCCCAAACCACTCCCACTGCGATACACCACTGCCCACACCACTCCCACAGCAATATACCACTGCCCAAACCACTCCCACCGCGCTACACCACAGCACACACCACTCCCACAGCGCTACACCACTGCCCACACCACTCCCACAGCACTACACCACTGCCCACAACACTCCCACAGCATGACACCACTGTCCACACCACTCCCACAGCGTTACACCACAGCCCACACGACTCCCACAGCACTACACCACTGCCCACACCACTCCCACAGCGGTACAGCACATCCCACACCACTCCCACAGCGCTACACCACTGCCCTCAACACACCCACAGCGCTACACCACTGCCCACACCACTCCCACAGCACTTCACCTTAGCCCAAACCATTCCCACAGCACTACACCACTGCCCACAGCACTCCCACAGCGCAACACCATAGCCCACACCACTCCAACAGCGCTACACCACTTCCCACACCACTCCCACCGCACTAGGCCACAACCCACACCACACCCACAGAACTACACCATTGCCCACCCCAGTCCCACAGCGCTAAACCGCTGCCCACACCACTCCCACAGCGCTACACCACTGCCCTCACCACACCCACAGCGCTACACCACTGTCCACACCACTACCGCAGCGCTGCACAACTGTCCAAACCACTCCCACAGCACTACACCACTAACCACACCAATCCCACAGCGCTACACCACTACCCACACCACTCCCACAGCGCTAAACCACTGCTCACACCACTCCCACATCGCTACACCACTGCCCACACCACTCCCACGGAGCTACACCACAACCCACACCATTCCCACAGCGCTACACCACTGCTCACACCACTCCCACAGCACTACACCACTGCCCACACCACTCCCACGGAGCTACACCACAACCCTCACCACTCCCACAGCGCTACACCACAACCACACCACACCCACAGCGCTACACTAATGCCCACACCACTCCCACAGCGCTACACCACTGCCGACACCATTCACACAGCACTACACCACTGCCCACAACACACCGGCAGCGCTACACCACTGCACACACGACTCCCACAGCGCTACACCACTGCCCACAACACACCGGCAGCGCTACACCACTGCTCACACCACTCCCACAGCACTACACCACTGCCCACACCACTCCCACGGAGCTACACCACAACCCTCACCACTCCCACAGCGCTATACCACTGCCCTCACCACTCCCACAGCGCTACACTAATGCCCACACCACTCCCACAGCGCTACACCACTGCCGACACCATTCACACAGCACTACACCACTGCCCACAACACACCGGCAGCGCTACACCACTGCACACACGACTCCCACAGCGCTACACCACTGCCCACACCACACCGGCAGCGCTGCACCACTTCCCACACCACTCCCACAGCGCTACACCAAAGCCCACACCACTCCCACAGCACTACACCACTGCCCACACACTCCCAATGCGCTACACCACTGCCCACAACACTCCCACAGCGCTACACCACTGCCCACACCACTCCCGCAGATCTACACCACTGCCCGCACCATTCCCACAGCACTACACCACTAACCACAACACTCCCACAGCACTACACCACTGCCTACAACACTCCCACAGCGTTAGATCACTGCCCACACCTCTCCCACAGCGCTACACCACAACCCACACCACTCCCACAGCACTACACCACTGCCCACACCACTCCCACAGCGCTACACCACTGCCCACACCACTCCCACAGCGCTACACCACTGCCCACAACACTCCCACAGCACTACACCACTGCCCACAACACTCCCACAGCGTTAGATCACTGCCCACACCTCTCCCACAGCGCTACACCACAACCCACACCACTCCCACAGCACTACACCACTGCCCACACCACTCCCACAGCGCTACACCACTGCCCACACCACTCCCACAGCGCTACACCACTGCCCACAACACTCCCACAGCGCTGCACCACTGACCACACCACTCCCACAGCACTACACCACACCCACACCACTCCCACAGCGCTACACCACAACCCACACCACTCCCACAGCGCTACACCACTGCCCACAACACTCCCACAGCACTACACCACTGCCCACAACACTCCCACAGCGCTGCACCACTGCCCACAACACTCCCACAGCGCTACACCACACCCACACCACTCCCACAGCACTACACCACTGCCCACACCACTCCCACAGCGCTACACCACTGCCCAAACCACTCCCACTGCGATACACCACTGCCCACACCACTCCCACAGCAATATACCACTGCCCAAACCACTCCCACAGCGCTACACCACTGCCCACACCACTCCCACAGCACTACACCACTGCCCACAACACTCCCACAGCATGACACCACTGTCCACACCACTCCCACAGCGTTACACCACAGCCCACACGACTCCCACAGCACTACACCACTGCCCACACCACTCCCACAGCGGTACAGCACATCCCACACCACTCCCACAGCGCTACACCACTGCCCTCAACACACCCACAGCGCTACACCACTGCCCACACCACTCCCACAGCACTTCACCTTAGCCCAAACCAATCCCACAGCACTACACCACTGCCCACACCCCTCCCACAGCGCTACACCACTGTCCACACCACTCCCACAGCTCTACACCACTACCCTCACCACTCCCGCAGCGGTACACCACTTCCCACACCACACCCGCAACGCTACACCACTGCCCACACCACTCCCACAGCGCAACACCATAGCCCACACCACTCCAACAGCGCTACACCACTTCCCACACGACTCCCACCGCACTAGGCCACAACCCACACCACACACACAGAACTACACCATTGCCCACCCCAGTCCCACAGCGCTAAACCGCTGCCCACACCACTCCCACAGCGCTACACCACTGCCCACACCACACCCACAGCGCTACACCACTGCCCACACCACTCCCACAGCGCTACACCACTGCCCACACCACACCCACAGCGCTACACCACTGTCCACACCACTACCGCAGCGCTGCACAACTGTCCACACCACTCCCACAGCACTACACCACTAACCACACCAATCCCACAGCGCTACACCACTACCCACACCACTCCCACAGCGCTACACCACTGCTCACACCACTCCCACATCGCCACACCACTCCCACATCGCTACACCACTGCCCACACCACTCCCACGGAGCTACACCACAACCCACACCATTCCCACAGCGCTACACCACTGCTCACACCACTCCCACAGCACTACACTACTGCCCACACCACTCCCACGGAGCTACACCACAACCCTCACCACTCCCACAGCGCTATACCACTGCCCTCACCACTCCCACAGCGCTACACTAATGCCCACACCACTCCCACAGCGCTACACCACTGCCGACACCATTCACACAGCACTACACCACTGCCCACAACACACCGGCAGCGCTACACCACTGCACACACGACTCCCACAGCGCTACACCAATGCCCACAACACACCGGCAGCGCTACACCACTGCACACACGACTCCCACAGCGCTACACCACTGCCCACACCACACCGGCAGCGCTGCACCACTTCCCACACCACTCCCACAGCGCTACACCAAAGCCCACACCACTCCCACAGCACGACACCACTGCCCACACACTCCCAATGCGCTACACCACTGCCCACAACACTCCCACAGCGCTACACCACTGCCCACACCACTCCCACAGCATTGCACCACTGCCCACACCATTCCCACAGCGCTACACCACTGTACACACCACACCCACAGCGCTACACCACTGTCCACACCACTCCCACAGCGCTACACCACTTCCCACACCACTCCCACAGCGCTTCACCACTGCCCACACCACTCGCACAGCGTTAAAACACTACCCACACCAATCCCACCCCAGTCCCACAGCGCAATACCACAACCCACTCCACTCCCACATAGCTACACCACTGCCCACACCACTCCCACAGCGCTACACCACAACCCACAACACTCCCACAGCGCTAGACCACTGCCGACACCACTCCCAAAGCGTAACACCACAACCCACACCGATCCCACAGCGCTACACCACTGCCCACAACACTCCCGAAGTACTAAACCACTGCCCACACCACTCCCACAGCGCTACACCACAAGCCACACCACTCCCACAGCGCTACACCACTGCCCACAACACTCCCGAAGTACTAAACCACTGCCCACACCACTCCCACAGCGCTACACCACAACCCACAACACACTCACAGCGCTACACCACTGCCCACACCACTCCCACAGCGCTACACCACTGCCCACACCACTCCCACAGCGCTACACCGCTGCCCACAACACTCCCGAAGTACTAAACCACTGCCCACACCACTCCCACAGCGCTACACCACTGCCCACACCACACCCACAGCGGTACACCACTGCCCACACCACTCCCACAGCGCTACACCACTGCCCAAACTCCTCCCACAGCGCTACACCACTGCCCACACCACTCCCACAGCACTACACCACAGCCCACAACACTCCCACAGCGGTACACCACTGCCCACACCACTCCCACCGCACTAGGCCACAACGCACACCACACCCACAGAACTACACCATTGCCCACACCACTCCCACAGAGCTACACCACTGCCCACACCACTCCCAGAGCGCAACACCACAGCCCACAACACTCCCACAGCGTTACACCACTGCCCACACCACTCCCTCAGCACTACACCACTGCCCACACCACTCCCACAGCACTACACCACTGCCCACAACACTCCCACAGCGCTGCACCACTGTCCACACCACTCCAACAGCGGTACACCACTGCCCACACCACTCCCACAGCACTACACCACAGCCCATACCACTCCCGCAGATCTACACCACTGCCCACACCACTCCCACAGCGCTACATCACACCCCACATCACCCCCACAGCGCTACACCACTCCCCACACCACTCCCAAAGCGCTACACCACTGCCCACATCACCCCCACAGCGCTACACCACTGCCCACATCACCCCCACAGCGTTACACCACTGCCCTCACCACTCCCACAGCGCTACACCACAGCTCACCCCACTCCCACAGCGCTACACCACTGCCCACACCACACCCACAGCATTGCACCACTGCCCACACCACTCCCACAGCGCTACACCACAGCTCACCCCACTCCCACAGCGCTACACCACTGCCCACACCACTCCCACAGCGCTACAACACTGCCCACACCTCTCCCACAGCACTACACCACACCCCACACCACTCCCACAGCACTACACCACTGCCCACACCACTCCCACAGCGCTACACCACTGCCCACATCAACCCCGCAGAACTACGCCACTGCCCACACCACTCCCACAGCGCTACACCACTGCCCACACCACACCACAACTGCAGCGCTACGCCACTGCCCACCCCAGTCCCACAGCACTACACCAATGCACACATCACTCCCACAGCACGAAACCACTGCCCACACGACTCCACAGCGCTTCACCACTGCCCAAACCACTCCCACAGCGTTACACCACTGCCCACAACACTCCCACAGAACTACACCACTGCCCACACCACTCCCACAGAACTACACCACTGACCACACCACACCCAAAGCTCTACACCACTGCACACACCACACCCACAGCGCTACACCACTGCCCACACCACTCCCACAGCACTACACCACAACTCACACCACTCCCACAGCGCTACAACACTGACCACACCACACCCAAAGCTCTACACCACGACCCACACCACTCCCACAGCGCTACACCACTGCCCACACCACACCCACATCACTACACCACTGCCCACACCACTCCCAAAGCTCTACACCACGACCCACACCACTCCCACAGCGCAACACCACTGTCCACACCACTCCCACAGCGCTACACCACTACCCACACCACTCCCACAGCGCTACACCACTGCCCACACCACGCCCACAGAACTACACCACTGCCCACACCACTCCCACAGCGCTACACCACTGCCCACACCACTCCCGCAGATCTACACCACTGCCCACACCACTCCCGCAGATCTACACCACTGCCCACACCACTCCCACAGCGCTACAACACTCCCCACACCACTCCCAAAGCGCTACACTACTGCCCACATCACCCCCACAGCGCTACACCACTGGCCACAACATTCCCACAGCGCTACACCACTGCCCACACCACTCCGACTGCGCTACACCACTGCCCACCCCAGTCCCACAGCGCTACACCACTGCCCACACCACTCCGACTGCGCTACACCACTGCCCAGCCCAGTCCCACAGCACGAAACCACTGCCCACACGACTCCCACAGCGCTACACCACTGCCCAAACCACTCCCACAGTGCTACACCACTGCCCACACCACTCCCGCAGCGCTACACGACTGTCCACACCACTCCCACAGCGCTACACCAATGCCCACCCCAGTCCCACAGCGCTACACCAATGCCCACCCCAGTCCCACAGCGCTACACCACTGCCCACACAACTCCCACAGCGCTACACCACTGCCCACACCACTCCCACAGAACTACACCAATGCCCACACCACTCCCACAGCACTACACCAATGCCCACCCCAGTCCCACAGCGCTGCACCAATGCCCACCCCAGTCCCACAGCGCTACACCACTGCCCACACAACTCCCACAGCGCTACACCACTGCCCACACCACTCCCTCAGCGCTACACCACAACCCACACCACTCCCACAGCGCTACACCACTGCCCACACCACTCCCGCAGCGCAACACCACAACCCACACCATTCCCACAGCACTACACCACTGCCCACACAACTCCCACAGCGCTACACCACTGCCCACACCACTCCCTCAGCGCTACACCACTGCCCACACAACTCCCACAGCGCTACACCACTGCCCACACCACTCCCTCAGCGCTACACCACTGCCCACACCACGCCCACAGCGCTACACCACTGCCCACATCACTCCCACAGCGCTACACCACTGCCCACACCACGCCCACAGCGCTACACCACTGCCCACACCACTCCCACAGCGCTACACCACTGCCCACCCCACTCCCACAGCGCTACACCACTGCCCACAACACTCCCGCAGATCTACACCACTGCCCACACCACTCCCACAGCGCTACACCACTGCCCACACCACTCCCAAAGCGCTACACCACTGCCCACATCACCCCCACAGCACTACACCACTGGCCACAACATTCCCACAGCGCTACACCACTGCCCACACCACTCCGACTGCGCTACACCACTGCCCACACCACTCCTACAGCGCTACACCACTGCCCACAGCACTCCCACAGCACTACACCACTGGCCACAACATTCCCACAGCACTACACCACTGCCCACACCACTCCGACTGCGCTACACCACTGCCCACACCACTCCCACAGCGCTACACCACTGCCCACACCACTCCCACAGCACTACACCACTGGCCACAACATTCCCACAGAACTACACCACTGCACACACCATTCCCACAGCGCTACACCACTGCACACACCACTCCCACAGCGCTAAACCACAACACACACCACTCCCACAGCGCTACATCACAACCCACACCACTCCCACAGCACTACACCACTGCCCACACCACATCCACAGCGCTACACCACTGCCCACACAACTCCCACAGCACTACACCACTGCCCACACCACATCCACAGCGCTACACCACTGCCCACACCACTCCCACAGCGCTACACCACTGCCCACACCACTCCCTCAGCGCTACACCACAACCCACACCACTCCCACAGTGCTACACCACTGCACACACCACTCCCACAGCACTACACCACACCCACACCACTCCCACAGCACTACACCACACCCACACCACTCCCACAGCGCTACACCACTGCCCACACCACTCCCACAGCGCTACACCACTGCCCACACCACTCCCACAGCGCTACACCACTGCCCACACCATTCCCACAGCGATACACCACAACCCACACCACTCCCACAGCGCTTCACCACTGCCCACACCACTCCCACAGAGCTACACCACTGCACACACCACTCCCACAGCTCTACACCACTGCCCACACCACTCCCACAGCACTACACCACTGCCCACACCACTCCCACAGCACTACACCACTGCCCACACCACTCCCACAGAGCTACACCACTGCCCACACCACTCCCACAGCTCTACACCACTGCCCACACCACTCCCACAGCACTACACCACTGCCCACACCACTCCCACAGCACTACACCACTGCCCACACCACTCCCACAGCGCTACACCACTGCCCACACCACATCCACAGCGCTACACCACTGCCCACACCACTCGCACAGCGCTGCAGCACAACCAACACCATTCCCACAGCGCTACACCACTGCCCACACCACTCCCGCAGATCTACACCACTGCCCACACCACTCCCACAGCGCTACACCACTGCCCACACCACTCCCGCAGATCTACACCACTGCCCACAACACTCCCAAAGCGCTGCACCACTGACCACACCACTCCCACAGCACTACACCACACCCACACCACTCCCACAGCGCTACACCACAACCTACACCACTCCCACAGCACTACACCACTGCCCACACCACTCCCACAGCGCTACACCACTGCCCACAACACTCCCACAGCGCTGCACCACTGACCACACCACTCCCACAGCACTACACCACACCCACACCACTCCCACAGCGCTACACCACAACCTACACCACTCCCACAGCACTACACCACTGCCCACACCACTCCCACAGCGCTACACCACTGCCCACAACACTCCCACAGCGCTGCACCACTGACCACACCACTCCCACAGCACTACACCACACCCACACCACCCCCACAGCACTACACCACTGCCCACACCACTCCCACAGCGCTACACCACTGCCCACACCACTCCCATAGCGCTACATCACTGCCCACACCACTCCCACAGCGTTACACCACTGCCCACACCACTCCCACAGCACTACACCACTGGCCACAACATTCCCACAGCACTACGCAACTGCCCGCACCACACCCACAGCGCTACACCACTGCCCACACAACTCCGACTGAGCTACACCACTGCCCACACCACTCCCACAGCGTTACACCACTGCCCACACCACTCCCACAGCGTTACACCACTGCCCACACCACTCCCGCAGATCTACACCACTGCCCACACCACTCCCACAGCGGTACTCCACTGCCCACACCACTCCCACAGCGCTACACCACAACCCACACCACTCCCACAGCGCTAAACCACAACACACACAACTCCCAAAGCGCTACACCACAACCCACACCACACCCACAGCGCTACACCACTGCCCACACCACTCCCACAGCGCTACACCACAACCCGCACCACACCCACAGCGCTACACCACTGCACACACCACTCACACAGCGCTAGATCACTGCCCACACCACTCCCACAGCACTACACCACTGCCCAAAACAGTGCCACTGCGATACATCACTGCCCACACCAGCCCACAGCGCTACACCACTGCCCAAACTACTCCCACTGCGATACACAACTGCCCACACCAGCCCACAGCGCTACATCGCTGCCCAAACTACTCCCACTGCGATACACAACTGCCCACACCACTCCCACAGCGTTACACCACTGCCCACACCACTCCCGCAGATCTACACCACTGCCCACACCACTCCCACAGCGGTACTCCACTGCCCACACCACTCCCACAGCGCTACACCACAACCCACACCACTCCGACAGCGCTACACCACTGCCCAAACTACTCCCACAACAATATACCACTGCCCAAACCACTCCCACAGCGCTACACCACTGCCCACATTCTCCCACAGCGCTACACCACTGCCCACACCACTCCCACAGCGCTACACCACTGCCCACATTCTCCCACAACGCTACACCACTGCCCACACCACTCCCACAGCGCTACACCACTGCCCACACGACTCCCACAGCGCTACACCACTGCTCACACCACTCCCACAGCGCTACACCACTGCTCACACCACTCCCACAGCACTACACCACTGCACACACCAGTCCAACAGCGCTACACCACTGCCCACATTCTCCCACAGCGCTACACCACTGCCCACACCACTCCCACAGCACTACACCACTGCCCACACCACTCTCACAGCATGAAACCACTGCACACACCACTCCCACAGCGCTACACCACTGCCCACACCACTCCCACAGCTCTACACCACTGCCCACACCACTCCCACAGCACTACACCGCAACCCACACCACACCCGCAACACTACACCACTGCCCACACCACTGCCACAGCGCTACACCACTGCCCACACCACTCCCACAGCGCTACACCACTGCCCACACCACTGCCACAGCGCTACACCACTGCCCACACAAACTCCCACAGCACTAGGCCACAACCCACACCACTCCCACAGCGCTACACCACTGCCCACACCACTGCCACAGCGCTACACCACTGACCTCAACACTTCCACAGCTCTACACCATAACCCACACCACTCGCACAGCTCTGCAAGACATCCCACACAACTCCCACAGCACTTCACCTGAGCCCACACCACTCCCACTGCGATACACCACTGCCCACACCACACCTGCAGCGCTACACCACTGCACACACGACTCCCACAGCGCTACACCACTGCCAACACCACTCCCACAGCGTTACACCACAGCCCACACCACTCCCACAACGCTACACCACTACCCACACCACTCCCACAGCGCTACACCACTGCCCACACCACTCCCACAGCACTACACCACTGCCCACACCACTCCCACAGCACTACACCACTGCCCACACCACTCCCACAGTACTACAACACTGCCCACACCACTCCCACAGCGCTGCACCACTGCCCACACCACTCCCACAGCACTACACCACTGCCCACACCACTCCCACAGCACTACACCACTGCCCACACCACTGCCACAGCGCTACACCACTGCCCACACCACTCCCACAGCGCTGCACCACTGCCCACAACACTCCCACCGCACTAGGCCACTACCCACACCACTCCCACAGAACTACACCATTGCCCACCCCAGTCCCACGCGGTACACCACTGCCCACACCACTCCCACAGCACTACACCACTGCCCACACCACTCCCACAGCACTACACCACTGCCCACACCACTCCCACAGCGCTACACCACTGTCCACACCACTACCGCAGCGCTGCACAACTGTCCACACCACTCCCACAGCGCTACACCACTGCCCACATTCTCCCACAGCGTTACACCACTGCCCACACACTCCCACAGCGCTACACCACTGACCACACCATTCCCACAGCGCTACACCACTGCCCACACCACTCCCACAGCACTACACCACTACCCTCACCACTCCCACAGCGCTACACCACTGCCCACATCAACCCCGCAGCACAACACCACTGCCCACACCAATCCCACAGCGCTACAGCACAACCCACACCACACCCACAGCGCTACACCACTACCCACACCACTCCCACAGCGCTACACCACTGCCCACACCACACCCACAGCGCTACACCACTGCCCACACCACTCCCACAGCGCTACACCACTGCCCACACCACTCCCTCAGCGCTAAACCACTGCCCACACAACTCCCACAGCGCTACACCACTGCCCACACCACTCCCTCAGCGCTACACCACTGCCCACACAACTCCAACAGCGCTACACCACTGCCCACACCACTCCCTCAGCGCAACACCACAACCCACACCACTCTCACAGCGCTACACCACTGACCACACCACACCCAAAGCTCTACACCACGACCCACACCACTCCCACAGCGCTACACCACTGCCCACACCACACCCACAGCACTACACCACTGCCCACACCACTCCCTAAGCGCTACACCACTGTCCACACCACTCCCACAGCGCTACACCACAACCCACACCACTCCCACAGCGCTACACCACTGCCCACACCACGCCCACAGCGCTACACCACTGCCCACACCACTCCCACAGCGCTACACCACTGCCCACACCACGCCCACAGCGCTACACCACTGCCCACACCACTCCCACAGCGCTACACCACTGCCCACCCCACTCCCACAGCGCTACACCACTGCCCACAACACTCCCGCAGATCTACACCACTGCCCACACCACTCCCACAGCGCTACACCACTGCCCACACCACTCCCACAGCACTACACCACTGGCCACAACATTCCCACAGCACTACACCATTGCCCACACCACTCCGACTGCGCTACACCACTGCCCACACCACTCCCACAGCGCTAAACCACAACACACACCACTCCCACAGCGCTACACCACAACCCACACCACTCCCACAGCACTACACCACTGCCCACACCACATCCACAGCGCTACACCACTGCCCACACCACTCCCACAGCGCTACAACACTGCCCACACCACTCCCCCAGCACTACACCACTGCCCACACCACTCCCACAGCGCTACACCACTGCCCACACCACTCCCACAGCGCTACACCACTGCCCACACCACATCCACAGCGCTACACCACTGGCCACACCATTCCCACAGCGCTACACCACTGCCCACACCACTCCCACCGCACTAGGCTCAACCCACACCACACCCACAGAACTACACCATTGCCCACCCCAGTCCCACAGCGCAACACCACAACCCACACCACTCCCACAGCGCTACACCACTGCCCACACCACTCCCACAGCGCAACACCACTGTCCACACCACTCCCACAGCGCTACACCACTACCCACACCACTCCCACAGCGCTACACCACTGCACACACCACGCCCACAGAACTACACCACTGCCCATACCACTCCCACAGCGCAACACCACTGCCCACACCACTCCCGCAGATCTACAGCACTGCCCACACCACTCCCGCAGATCTACACCACTGCCCACACCACTCCCACAGCGCTACACCACTCCCCACAACACTCCCAAAGCGCTACACTACTTCCCACATCACCCCCACAGCGCTACACCACTGGCCACAACATTCCCACAGCGCTACACCACTGCCCACACCACTCCGACTGCGCTACACCACTGCCCACCCCAGTCCCACAGAACTACACCAATGCCCACACCACTCCCACAGCACTACACCAATGCCCACCCCAGTCCCACAGCGCTACACCAATGCCCACCACAGTCCCACAGCGCTACACCACTGCCCACACAACTCCCACAGCGCTACACCACTGCCCACACCACTCCCTCAGCGCTACACCACAACCCACACCACTCCCACAGCGCTACACCACTGCCCACACCACTCCCGCAGCGCAACACCACAACCCACACCATTCCCACAGCACTACACCACTGCCCACACAACTCCCACAGCGCTACACCACTGCCCACACCACTCCCTCAGCGCTACACCACTGCCCACACAACTCCCACAGCGCTACACCACTGCCCACACCACTCCCTCAGCGCTACACCACTGCCCACACAACTCCAACAGCGCTACACCACTGCCCACACCACTCCCTCAGCGCAACACCACAACCCACACCACTCTCACAGCGCTACACCACTGACCACACCACACCCAAAGCTCTACACCACGACCCACACCACTCCCACAGCGCTACACCACTGCCCACACCACACCCACAGCACTACACGACTGCCCACACCACTCCCAAAGCGCTACACCACTGTCCACACCACTCCCACAGCGCTACACCACAACCCACACCACTCCCACAGCGCTACACCACTGCCCACACCACGCCCACAGCGCTACACCACTGCCCACACCACTCCCACAGCGCTACACCACTGCCCACCCCACGCCCACAGCGCTACACCACTGCCCACACCACTCCCACAGCGCTACACCACTGCCCACCCCACTCCCACAGCGCTACACCACTGCCCACAACACTCCCGCAGATCTACACCACTGCCTACACCACTCCCACAGCGCTACACCACTGCCCACACCACTCCCAAAGCGCTACACCACTGCCCACATCACCCCCACAGCACTACACCACTGGCCACAACATTCCCACAGCTCTACACCATTGCCCACACCACTCCGACTGCGCTACAACACTGCCCACACCACTCCCACAGCGCTACACCACTGCCCACACCACTCCCACAGCACTACACCACTGGCCACAACATTCCCAAAGCACTACACCACTGCACACACCATTCCCACAGCGCTACACCACTGCACACACCACTCCCACAGCGCTACACCACAGCTAACCCCACTCCCACAGCACTACACCACTGCCCACACCACTCCCACAGCGCTAAACCACAACACACACCACTCCCGCAGCGCTACACCACAACCCACACCACTCCCACAGCACTACACCACTGCCCACACCACATCCACAGCGCTACACCACTGCCCACACCACTCCCACAGCGCTACAACACTGCCCACACCACTCCCCCAGCACTACACCACTGCCCACACCACTCCCACAGCGCTACACCACTGCCCTCACCACTCCCACAGCGCTACACCACTGCCCACACCACATCCACAGCGCTACACCACTGCCCACACCATTCCCACAGCGCTACACCACTGCCCACACCACTCCCACCGCACTAGGCTCAACCCACACCACACCCACAGAACTACACCATTGCCCACACCACTCCCACAGCACTACACCACAACCCACACCACTCCCACAGCACTACACCACTGCCCACACCACTCCCACAGCGCTACACCACTGCCCACACCACTCCCACAGCACTACACCACTGCCCACACCACTCCCACAGCGCTACACCACTGCCCACACCACTCCCACAGCGCTACACCACAACCCACACCACTCCCACAGCGCTGCACCACTGCCCACTCCACTCCCACAGCGCTTCACCACTGACCACACCACTCCCAGAGCACGAAACCACTGCCCACACCTCTCCCACAGTGCTACACCACTGCCCACACCAATCCCACAGCACTACACCACAACCCTCAGCATTCCCACAGCGCTACACCACAACCCACACCACTCCCACAGCACTACACCACTGCCCACACCAATCCCACAGCGCTACACCACTGCCCACAACACTCCCACAGCGCTACACCACTCCCCACACCACTCCCGCAGATCTACACCACTGCCCACACCACTCCCACAGCGCTACACCACTAACCACACCACTCCCACAGAGCTACACCACTGCCCACATCACCCCCACAGCGTTGAACCACTGCCCACACCACTCCCGCTGCGCAACACCACCGCCTACACCACTCACAAAGCGCTACACCACTGCCCACCCCACTCCCACAGCCCTACACCACTGCCCACATCACACACACAGCGTTACACCACTGCACACACCATTCCCACAGCGATACACCACTGCCCACATCACTCCCACACCGCTACACAACAGCCCACACCACTCCCACAGAGCTAAACCACAACCCACACCACTCCCGCAGCGCTACACCACTACCCACACCAATCCCACAGTTCTACACCACTGCCCACAACACTCCCACAGCGTTACACCACTGCCCACATCACTACCGCAGCGCTACACCACTGCCCACACCACTCCCACAGCGCTACACCACTGCCCATTCCACACCCACAGCGCTACACCAGTGCCCACACCAATCCCGCAGCATTGCACAACTGCCCACACCACTCCCACAGCGCTACACCACTGCCCACACCACTCCCACAGCGTTAAACCACTGCCCACATCAACCCCACAGCGTTACACCACTGCCCACACCATTCCCAGAGCGCTACACCACTGCCCACACCTCTCTGACTGCGCTACACCACTGCACACACCACTCCCACAGCGCTACACCACTGCCCACACCACTCCCACAGCGCTACACCACTAACCACAACACTCCCACAGCGCTACACCACTGCCCACACCACACCCACAGCGCTACACCACTGCCCACACCACTCCCACAGTTCTACACCACAACCCACACCACTCCCACAGCGCTACACCACTGCCCACACCACTCCCACAGCTCTTCACCACTACCCTCATCACTCGCACAGCGGTACACCACTGCCCACATCAACCTCTCAGAACCACACCACTGCCCACACCGCTCCGACAGCACTACACCACTGCCCACACCGCTCCCACAGCGCTACACCAATGCCCACACCACTCCCACAGCACTACACCACTGCCCACACCGCTCCCACAGCGCTACACCACTGCCCACACCACTCCCACAGCACTACACCACTGCCCACACCACTCCCACAGCACTACACCACTGCCCACACCACTCCCACAGCACTACACCACTGCCCACACCGCTCCCACAGCGCTACACCACTGCCCACACCACTCCCACAGCGCTACACCACTGCCCACACCACTCCCACAGCACTACACCACTGCCCACACCACTCCCACAGCACTACACCACTGCCCACACCACTCCCACAGCACTAAACCACAACCCACACCACTCCCACAGCGCTACACCACGGCCCACACCACTCAAACAGCGCTACACCACTGCCCACACCACTCCCACAGCACTACACCACTGCCCACACCACTGCCCACAACACTCCCGCAGCGCTACACCACAATCCACACCACTCCCACAGCGCTACACCACTGCCCACACCACTCAAACAGCGCTACACCACTGCCCACACCGCTCCAACAGCAATACACCACTGTCCACACCGCTCCCACAACACTACACGACTGCCCACACCACTCCCACAGAGCTTCACCACTGCCCTAAACACTCCGATAGCGCTACACCAATGCCCACACCACTCCCACAGCACTACACCACTGCCCAGCCCATTCCCACAGCGCTACACCACTGCCCACACCACTCCCACAGCGCTACACCACTGCTCACACCACTCCCACAGCGCTACACCACTGCCCAAGCCAATCCCGCAGCGCTACTCCACTGCCCAAACCAATCCCACAGCACTACACCACTGCCCACACCACTCCCACAGCGCTACACCACTGCCCAAACCAATCCCGCAGCGCTACACCACTGCCCAAACCAATCCCACAGCACTACACCACTGCCCACACCACTCCCACAGCGCTACACCACTGCCCATTCCACACCCACAGCGCTACAGCACTGCCCACACCACTCCCACAGCGCTACACCACTGCCCACACCACTCCCACAGCGCTACACCACTGCCCACACCACTCCCACAGCGCTGCACCACTGCCGACACCACTCCCACAGCGCTACACCACTGCCCACAGCACTCGCACAGCACTACACCACTGCCCACACCACTCCCGCAGATCTACACCACTGCCCACACCACTCCCACAGCGCTACACCACTAACCACACCACTCCCACAGAGCTACACCACTGCCCGCACCACTCCCACAGCGTTACACCACTGCCCACACCACTCCAACAGCGCCAAACCACTGCCCACACCACTCCCACAGCAATAAACCACTGCCCACACCACACCCACAGCGTTAAAACACTGCCCACACCACTCCCACAGCTCTTCACCACTACCCTCACCACTCGCACAGCGGTACACCACTGCCCACATCAACCCCGCAGAACTACACCACTGCCCACACCGCTCCCACAGCACTACACCACTGCCCACACCACTCCCACAGCACTACACCACTGCCCACACCACTCCCACAGCACTACACCACTGCCCACACCGCTCCCACAGCACTACACCACTGCCCACACCACTCCCACAGCACTACACCACTGCCCACACCACTCCCACAACACTACACGACTGCCCACACCACTCCCACAGCACTACACCACTGCCCACACCACTGCCCACAACACTCCCGCAGCGCTACACCACAACCCACACCACTCAAACAGCGCTACACCACTGCCCACACCAGACCCACAGCACTACACCACTGTCCACACCACTCCCACAACGCTACACCAATGCCCACACCACTCCCACAGCACTACACCACTGCCCAGCCCATTCGCACAGCGCTACACCACTGCCCACACCACTCCCACAGCGCTACACCACAACTCACGCCAATCCCACAGCGTTAAACCACTGCTCACACCACTCTCACAGCGCTACACCACTGCCCACACCAGTCCCACAGCGCTACACCACTGCCCACACCACTCCCCCAGCGCTAAACCACAACCCATACCACTCCCACAGCGCTACACCACTGCCCACACCACTCCCGCAGCACTACACCACTGCCCACACCACTCCCACAGCGCTACACCACTGCCCACACCACTCCTACAGCACTACACCACTGCCCACACCACTCCCACAGCGCTACTCCACTGCCCACTCCACTCCCACAGTTCCACTCCACATCCCACACCACACATACAGTGCTAAACCAATGCTCACACCACTCCCACAGCGCTAGAAGAATGCCCACTTCACTCCCACAGCGCTAACCTAACGCCCACACCACTCCCAAAGCGCTACACTAATGCCCACACCACTCCCGCAGCGCTACACCACTGCCCACACCACTCCCACAGCACTACACCACTGCCCACACCGCTACACCACTGATAAAACCATTCCCAGAGCACTACACCACAACCCACACCACTCCTACAGCGCTACGCCACTGCCCAAACCACTCCCACAGCGCTGCACCACAGCCCACACCACTCCCGCAGCAATAAACCACTGTCCACACCTCTCCCACAGCGCTACACCACTGCCTTCATCACTCCCGCAGCATTAAACCACTGCCCACACCACTCCCACAGCACTACAACACTGCTCACACCACTCCCGCAGCTCTAGTCCACAACCCACACCACGCACACAGCGCTAAACTAATGCCCACACCACTCCCACAGCGCTAGACGAATGCCCACACCATTCCCACAGTGCTACACTAATGCCCACAACACTCCAACAGCATTACACCACTGCCCACACCAATCCCTCAGCACTACACCACTGCCCACATCACACCCACAGCACTACATCACTGCCCACACCTCTCCCACAGCGCTACACCACTGCCCACACCTCTCCCACAGCATTACACCACTGCCCACACCAATCCCTCAGCACTACACCACTGCCCACACCACTCCCACAGCACTACATCACTGCCCACACCTCTCCCACACACACCACTGCCCACACAACTCCCACAGCACTACACCACTGCCCACACCACTCCCACAGCACTACACCACTACCCACACCACTCCCACAGCACTACAGCACTACCCACACCACTCCCACAGCACTACACCACTGCCCACAACACTCCCACAGCGCAACAACACTGCCCACACCACTCCCACAGCACTACACCACTTCCCACACCACTCCCACAGCGCTACACCACTGCCCACACGACTCCCACAGCGCTACACCACTGCCCACACCACTCCCACAGCGCAACAACACTGCCCACACCATTCCCACAGCACTACACCACTGCCCACACCACTCCCACAGCGCTACACCACTGCCCACACCACTCCCACAGCGCTACACCACTGCCCACACCACTCCCACAGCGCTACACCAGTGCCCACACCACTGCCACAGCACTACACCACTGCCCACACCACTCCCACAGCGCTACACCAGTGCCCACACCACTGCCACAGCACTACACCACTGCCCACACCACTCCCACAGCACTACACCACTGCCCACACCAGTCCCACAGCGCTACACCACTGCCCACACCATTGCCACAGAAATACACCAAAGCCAACACCACTTCCACAGCACTACGACACTGCCCAAACCACCCTCACAGAATTACACAAATGGCCACACCACTCCCGCAGCACTACTCCACAACCCACACCACTCCCACAGCGCTACACCACTGCCCACACCACTCCCACAGCACTACACCACTGCCCACACCACTCCCACACCACTCCCACAGCGCTACACCACAACCCACACCACACACAAAGCGCTAAACCAATGCCGACACCGCTCCTACAGCGATACACCACAACTCACGCCAATCCCACA
The DNA here is from genome assembly GCF_964194155.1 of Cetorhinus maximus. NCBI lineage: Eukaryota > Metazoa > Chordata > Chondrichthyes > Lamniformes > Cetorhinidae > Cetorhinus > Cetorhinus maximus. Next base: position 214,260 of record NW_027596267.1, on the reverse strand, counting down.
GCGTTAAACCACTGCTCACACCACTCTCACAGCGCTACACCACTGCCCACACCAGTCCCACAGCGCTACACCACTGCCCACACCACTCCCCCAGCGCTAAACCACAACCCATACCACTCCCACAGCGCTACACCACTGCCCACACCACTCCCGCAGCGCTACACCACTGCCCACACCACTCCCGCAGCGCTACACCACTGCCCACACCACTCCCACAGCGCTACACGACTGCCCACACCACTCCCACAGCGCTACTCCACTGCCCACTCCACTCCCACAGTTCCACTCCACATCCCACACCACACATACAGTGCTAAACCAATGCCCACTTCACTCCCACAGCGCTAACCTAACGCCCACACCACTGCCAAAGCGCTACACTAATGCCCACACCACTCCCGCAGCGCTACACCACTGCCCACACCACTCCCACAGCACTACACCACTGCCCACACCGCTACACCACTGATAAAACCACTCCCAGAGCACTACACCACAACCCACACCACTCCTACAGCGCTACGCCACTGCCCAAACCACTCCCACAGCGTTACACCACAACCCACACCACTCCCACAGCGCTACACCACTGCCCACACCATTGCCACAGAAATACACCAAAGCCAACACCACTTCCACAGCACTACGACACTGCCCAAACCACCCTCACAGAATTACACAAATGGCCACACCACTCCCGCAGCACTACTCCACAACCCACACCACTCCCACAGCGCTACACCACTGCCCACACCACCCCCGCCGCGCTACACCACTATCCACAGCACTCCCGCAGCTTTACTCCACAACCCAAACCACATACACATACATAAACTAATGCCCACAACACTAAAACAGCGCAAAACTAACGCCCACACCATTCCCATAGCGCTACTAATGCCCATACCACTCCCACAGCGCTTCACCACAACCCACACCACTCCCACAGCTCTACACCACTGCCCAAACCACTCCCACAGCGCTACACCACAACCCACACCTCTCCAACAGCGCTCCACCACTGCCCACATCACCCCCGCAGCGCTACACCACTGCCCACACCACTCCCACAGCACTACACCACTGCCCACACCACTCCCACAGCACTACACCACTGCCCACACCACTCCCACAGCGCTACACCACAGCCCACACCACTCCCACAGCGCTACACCACTGCCCACACCAATCCCACAGCGTTAAACCATTGCCCACACCACTCCCACAGCGCTACACCACAACCCACACCACTCCCACAGCTCTACTCCACAACCCACACCACACACAAAGCGCTAAACCAATGCCGACACCGCTCCTACAGCGATACACCACAACTCACGCCAATCCCACAGCGTTAAACCACTGCTCACACCACTCTCACAGCGCTACAAGACTGCCCACAGCAATCCCACAGCGCTACACCACAACCCACACCACTCCCGCTGTGCTACACTAAGGCCACAACACACCCACAGCGCTACACCACTGCACACACCACTCCCCCAGCGCTAAACCACAACCCATACCACTCCCGCAGCGCTACACCACAGCCCACACCACTCCCGCAGCAATAAACCACTGTCCACACCTCTCCCACAGCGCTGCACCACAGCCCACACCACTCCCGCAGCAATAAACCACTGTCCACACCTCTCCCACAGCGCTACACCACTGCCTTCATCACTCCCACAGCATTAAACCACTGCCCACACCACTCCCACAGCACTACAACACTGCTCACACCACTCCCGCAGCTCTAGTCCACAACCCACACCACGCACACAGCGCTAAACTAATGCCCACACCACTCCCACAGCGCTAGACGAATGCCCACACCATTCCCACAGTGCTACACTAATGCCCACAACACTCCAACAGCACTACACCACTGCCCACACCACTCCCACAGCATTACACCACTGCCCACACCAATCCCTCAGCACTACACCACTGCCCACATCACACCCACAGCACTACACCACTGCCCACACCTCTCCCACAGCATTACACCACTGCCCACACCAATCCCTCAGCACTACACCACTGCCCACACCACTCCCACAGCACTACATCACTGCCCACACCTCTCCCACACACACCACTGCCCACACAACTCCCACAGCACTACACCACTGCCCACACCACTCCCACAGCACTACACCACTACCCACACCACTCCCACAGCACTACAGCACTACCCACACCACACCCACAGCACTACACCACTGCCCACAACACTCCCACAGCACTACACCACTGCCCACACCACTCCCACAGCGCAACAACACTGCCCACACCACTCCCACAGCGCTACACCACTGCACACACCACTCCAGCAGCTCTACACCCCTGCCCACACCACTCCCACAGCACTACACCACTGCCCACACCACACCCACAGCTCTACACCACTGCCCACACCACTCCCACAGCACAACACCACTGCACACACCACTCCAGCAGCGCTACAACATGGCACACACCACTCCTGCAGCACTACAACAATGCACACACCTCACCCACTGCGATACACCTCTCCCACTTAAGGCAAAGCTCTTCCCGAACATAGTGTGCACTGTAAACACAGAGTCCACATTGAACACAGAGCGCATCCTTGACAGAGAGCTTACACAGAACACAGAGATCATCCTAAACACATACTCGACACATAACAGAACTCACAGTGATCGCAGAGCCAATAGTCAACACAGAACTCAGGCGGAACACAGTGCAAAAACTGTTCACAGATGCCAGACTGAACGAGATCACCTTGAATACAGAGCGCACCATAAACACAGAGCCCACATTCAACACAGACCCGACCCTGAAAAGGACCCACACTAAACTCAGAGCCCACACTGATCTGAGCACATACTGAACACAGAGCCCTGATTTAACCATGGGGTCAGCCGGAATACAGAGCCCACACTGAACACAGAGCCCGCACTGAACACAGAGCCCACACTGAACACAGAGCCCACACTGAACACAGAGCCGGCTCTGAATACAGAGCCCACACTGAACACAGAGCCCGCACTGAACACAGAGCCCACACTGAACACAGAGCCGACTCTGAATACAGAGCCCACACTGAACACAGAGCCCGCACTGAACACAGAGCTCACACTGAACACAGAGCCCACACTGAACACAGAGCCGACTCTGAATACAGAGCCCACACTGAACACAGAGCTCACACTGAACACAGAGCCCACACTGAACACAGAGCTCACACTGAACACAGAGCCGACTCTGAATACAAAGCCCACACTGAACACAGAGCACACACTGAACACAGAGCCGACTCTGAATACAGAGCTCACACTGAACACAGAGCCCACACTGAATACAGAGCCCACACTGAACACAGAGCCGACTCTGAACACAGAGCCCACACTGAACACAGAGCCCGCACTGAACACAGAGCGCACACTGAACACAGAGCTCACACTGAACACAGAGCCCACACTGAACACAGAGCCCGCACTGAACACAGAGCCGACTCTGAACACAGAGCCCACACTGAACACAGAGCGCACACTGAACACAGAGCCCACACTGAACACAGAGCCCGCACTGAACACAGAGCCGACTCTGAACACAGAGCCCACACTGAACACAGAGCGCACACTGAACACAGAGCCCACACTGAACACAGAGCTCACACTGAACCCAGAGCCCTCACTGAACACAGAGGACACACTGAACACAGAGCCCACACTGAACACAGAGCCCACACTGAATACACAGCCCACACTGAACACAGAGCCCACACTGAACACAGAGGACACACTGAACACAGAGCACACACTGAACACAGAGCTCACATTGAACACAGAGCCCACACTGAACACAGAGGACACACTGAGCACGGAGCTCACCCGGATCATAGAGCACAGCATGAACTCGGAGCCAGCACTGAATAGATAACCGACACGTTGCACAGAGTCCACATTGAGCACAAAGCTGACTCTGAACATAGAGCGCACCATGAACACAGGACTCACAGTGAATGCACAGCAAACACTGAATGCAGACTTTACACAGAACACAGATCTCAGATTGAGCAAAGAGCCATCACGGAGCACAGAGCACAAACTGAAAAAACAAGTCTACCTAAATATAAAGCACAAACTGATCAAACCGCCCAGAATGAACACAGAGCTACAACACAACCCACACCACTCCCGCTGCGCTACACCACTGCCCACACCACTCCCACAGTGCCCCCATCATAAACACTACATAAACAGTGCCCCATCATAAACACTATTTAAACAGTGCCCCATCATAAACACTATATAAACAGTGCCCCATCATAAACACTATATAAACAGTGCCCCCATCATAAACACTATATAAACAGTGCCCCCATCATAAACACTACATAAACAGTGCCCCATCATAAACACTATTTAAACAGTGCCCCCATCATAAACACTATTTAAACAGTGCTCCCATCATAAACACTATATAAACAGTGCCCCATCATAAACACTATATAAACAGTGCCCCATCATAAACACTATATAAACAGTGCCCCATCATAAACACTATATAAACAGTGCCCCATCATAAACCCTATTTAAACAGTGCCCCATCATAAACACTATATAAACAGCACCCCCATCATAAACACTATATAATCAGTGCCCCCATCATAAACACTATTTAAACAGTGCCCCATCATAAACACTATTTAAACAGTGCCCCCATCATAAACCCTATTTAAACAGTGCCCCATCATAAACACTATATAAACAGTGCCCCCATCATAAACCCTATTTAAACAGCACCCCCATCATAAACACTATATAATCAGTGCTCCATCATAAACACTATATAAAGAGCGCCCCCATCATAAACACTCTATAAACAGTTCCAAAATCATAAGGACTATTTAAACAGTGCTCCCATCATAAACACTATTTAAACAGAGCCCCCATCATTAACAGTATTTAAACCGTGCCCCCATCATAAACACAATTTAAACAGTGCCCCATTATAAACACTATATAAACAGTGCCCCCATCATAAACCCTATTTAACCAGTGCCCCATTATAAACACTATATAAACAGTGCCCCCATCATAAACACTATATAAACAGTGCCCCCATCATAAACACTATTTAAACAGTGCCCCCATCATAAACCCTATTTAAACAGTGCCCACATCATAAACACTATTTAAACAGTGCCCCCATCATTAACCCGATATAAACAGTGCCCCCATCATAAGCACTGTTTAAACAGTGCCCCCATCATAAACACTATATAAACAGTGCCCCCATCATAAACACTATATAAACAGTGCTCGCATGCTAAACACTATATAAACAGTGCTCCCATCATAAACACTATATAAACAGTGACCCCATCATAAACGCTATATAAACAGTGCCCCCATCATAAACACTATATAAACAGTGCCCCCATCATAAACCCTATTTAAACAGTGCCCCCATCATAAACACTATTTAAACAGTGCCCCCATCATAAACCCTATATAAACAGTGCCCCCATCATAAGCACTGTTTAAACAGTGCCCCCATCATAAACACTATATAAACAGTGCCCCCATCATAAACACTATATAAACAGTGCCCCCATCATAAACACTATTTAAACATTGCCCACATCATAAACCCTATATAAACAGTGCCCCCATCATAAGCACTGTTTAAACAGTGCCCCCATCATAAACACTATATAAACAGTGCCCCCATCATAAACACTATATAAACAGTGCCCCCATCATAAACACTATATAAACAGTACCCCATCATAAACACTATTTAAACAGTGCCCCCATCATAAACACTATATAAACAGTGCCCCCATCATAAACACTATATAAACAGTGCCCCCATCATAAACCCTATATAAACACTGCCACCATCATAAACACTATTTAAACCGTGCTCCCATCATAAACACTATTTAAACAGTGCCCCTTCATTAACACTATTTAAGCAGTGCCCCCATCATAAACACTATATAAACAGTGCCTCAATCATAAACCTTGCCACCTCTCTTCAAGAAATACCCTCTCTGAAGAAGTATTGTTCTGTTCTCCGACAGGATTTCCGCCTGTCTCTTCTGCCCTGCTCACCTTCATTGCTTTCCATTTCTCTCCTAGTGTTTGACAAGGTGTTTACTAAAACCCGCTTTCACAGCCATATCTCCTTTCTCAGTGACTGTCTCCGTTTCCGACTCACCCCATCGTGGATTTCAAATGAAATTCCATCCCTCTTGTTTCGAACCCACCCAGGATTACAGGTATCTCCGGGACATAAAATGTTTCTCGGACTGCTGTTCCCGTCGCATTCTGAGATCCACACTCAGTGCCATGCGCCGCCATATGAACACACTCGACCTGTCCCTCCAGCAGCACCGCCGCACCTTTTTTCAAAGCTGCGCGTGCCCCCAGTTTCATTTTATTCTTCACCTCATCCGTCGCCTCAACAAGAAACTTTTTCTCTTTCTCTCAAGTGCTAAGGAACGCAAGTTCCAACAAGTCATCGACACGAACACCCATCTGGGACCCTCCACCCCTGCTTGTCCCTCCGTCCCCATCCCATCTTCCAATCCCAGCCCCAGCCGCGTATTCACCATACCCCCTGACCTTCCCCTCTCCGATGCTGAACGTTCAGTGCTCAGCAAAGGACTTAGTTTCATAAACTTACACCCTCATCTCAATGAATTTCGGGCTTGGCATGATGCTGAACTCTTCTTCCGCCATCTTCGTCTCCGCGCTCACTCCTTTGGGCAGGAGTCCTCTCCCCGTTCAACGGATCCTTTTACCCACCTCCAATATTCTCCCTCCACTTGGACCCCTCCCTCTGGATTCTTACCTTCTCTTGATCTTTTCATTGAGAACTGTTGGCGTGACATTAGCCGTCTCAATTTCTCTGCTCCTCTCACCCATTCTAATCTGTCTCTCTCTGAACTCACTGCACTCCGTTCTCTCAGGTCCAACCCCAACATTGTCATCAAACCCGCTGACAAGGGTGGTACTGTTGTTGTCTGGCGCATTGACCTCTACCTCGCGGAGGCTGAGCGTCAACTCGCAGACGTTTCCTCCTACCTCTCCCTGGACCATGACCCCACCACAGAACATCAAGCCATTGTTTCCAGGACTGTCACTGACCTCATCTCCTCTGGAGATCTTCCTCCCACAGCTTCCAACTTGATAGTCGCCCAACCTCGGACGGCCCGCTTCTACCTCCTACCCAAAATCCACAAACAGAACTGTCCTGGCAGACCGATCGTGTCAGCCTGTTCCTGCCCCACGGAACTCATTTCTCGTTATCTTGACTCCCTTCTCTCTCCCCTTGTCCAGTCCCTTCCCACCTACATCCGTGATTCCTCTGACACCTTACGTCACATCAACAATTTCCAGTTCCCTGGCCCCAACCGCTTCCTCTTCACCATGGATGTCCAATCCCTCTACACCTCCATCCCCCACCAGGATGGTCTGAGGGCCCTTAGCTTCTTCCTTGAACAGAGGCCCCAACAATTCCCATCCACCACTACTCTCCTCCGTCTGGCTGAACTTGTTCTCACACTGAACAATTTCTCCTTTAACTCCTCTCACTTCCTCCAAATAAAAGGTGTGGCTATGGGTACCCGCATGGGCCCCAGCTATGCCTGTCTCTTTATGGGATATGTGGAACATTCCTTGTTCCAGTCCTACTCCGGCCCCCTCCCACAACTCTTTCTCCGGTACATCGATGATTACTTCGGTGTTGCTTCACGCTCTCGTCGGGACCTGGAAAAATTTATTAATTTTGCTTCCAATCTCCACCCCTCCATCATCTTCACATGGTCCATCTCTGACACTTCTCTTCCCTTCCTTGACCTCTCTGTCTCAATTTCTGATGATAGACTGTCCACCAATGTCCATTACAAGCCTACCGACTCCCACAGCTACCTCGACTACAGCTCCTCACACCCCGCTTCGTGTAAGGACTCCATCCCATTCTCTCAGTTCCTTCGCCTCCGTCGCATCTGTTCTGATGACGCTACCTTCAAAAACAGCTCCTCTGACATGTCCTCCTTCTTCCTTAACCGAGGTTTTCCATCCACAGTCGTTGACAGGGCCCTCAACCGTGTCCGGCCCATATCCCGCGCATCCTCCCTCACACCTTCTCCTCCTTCCCAGAAACATGATAGGGTCCCCCTTGTCCTCACTTATCACCCCACCAGCCTCCGCATTCAAAGGATCATCCTCCGCCATTTCCGCCAACTCCAGCATGATGCCACCACCAAACACATCTTCCCTTCACCCCACTTGACAGCATTCCGTAGGGATCGTTCCCTCCGGGACACCCTGGTCCACTCCTCCATCACCCCCTACTCCTCAGCCCCCACTTATGGCACCTCCCCATGCCCACGCAGAAGATGCAACACCTGCCCCTTCACTTCCTCTCTCCTCACCATCCAAGGGCCCAAACACTCCTTTCAAGTGAAGCAGCATTTCACTTGCATTTCCCCTAACTTAGTCTACTGCATTCGTTGCTCCCAATGCGGTCTCCTCTACATTGGAGAGACCAAACGCAAACTGGGCGACCGTTTTGTGGAACACCTGCGGTCTGTCCGCAAGAAAGACCCAAACCTCCCTGTCGCTTGCCATTTTAACACTCCACCCTGTTCTCTTGCCAACATGTCTGTCCTTGGCTTGCTGCATTATTCCAGTGAAGCCCAATGCAAACTGGAGGAACAGCACCTCATCTTCCGACTAGGCACTTTACAGCCTTCCGGGCTGAATATTGAATTCAACAACTTTAGATCTTAAACTCCCCCTCCCCCCATCCCCACCCCGTTTCATTTTCCCCCCCACCCACTTTTTTTTCAATAATTTATATAGATTCTTCTTTCCCCACCTATTTCCATTATTTTTAAATCTAAAACTAAAACCTTTAGTCTTTCCACCCCACCCCCACTAGAGCTGTACTTTGAATATCCTGTTTTACATTCTTAATTAGCACTTTTCTCAGACAAAGACCACCACCTTCAACACCTCTTTGACCCTTTTGTCTCTGACATCTTTTGATTATCTGCTCACACCACACCCTCAATGTGTCTCTTCCCCCCCACCCCACCCCACCCCCACCTTAAACCAATTTATAATTCTCCCTTGTTGAAACTATGCTGCAGTTCTGCCGAAGGGCCATGGAGGCTCGAAACGTTAACTGATTTCTTCTCCGCCGATGCTGCCAGACTTGCTGAGTTTTCCAGGTAATTCTGTTTTTATTTTGTTATGGATTTCCAGCATCCGCAGTAGCTTTTAGCTTTTCGTTTTTATATAAACAGTTCCCCCATCATAAACACTATTTAAACAGTGCCCCCATCTTAAACACTATATAAACAGTGCCCACATGATAAACCCTATTTAAACAGTGCCCCCATCATAAACACAATTTAAACAGTGCCCCCATCATAAACACTATATAAACAGTGCCCCCATCATAAACCATATATAAACAGCGCCCCATCATAAACCCTATTTAAACAGTGCCCCCATCATAAACACTATTTAAACAGTGCCCCCATCATAAACACTATATAAACAGCGCCCAATCATAAACCCTATTTAAACAGTGTCCCCATCATAAACACTATTTAAACAGTGCCCCCATCATAAACACTATATAAACAGTGCCCCCATCATAAACACTATATAAACAGTGCCCCCATCATAAACACTATTTAAACAGTTCGCCCATCATAAACACTATATAAACAGTGTCCATCATAAACACTATATAAACAGTGCCCCATCATAAACACTATTTAAAAAGTGCCCCCATCATGAACCCTATTTAAACAGTGCCCCCATCATGAACACTATTTAAACAGTGTCCCCATCATAAACCCTATTTAAACAGTGCCCCCATCATAAACACAATTTAAACAGTGACCCCATCATAAACACTATTTAAACAGTGCCCCATCACAAAAACCATATATAAACAGTGCCCCCATCATAAACACTATATAAACAGTGCCCCCATCATAAACACTATATAAACAGGGCCCCCATCATAAACATTGTTTAAACAGGGCCCCCATCATAAACACTATATAAACAGTGCCCCCATCATAAACAATATTTAAACTGTGCCCCCATCATAAACACTATATAAACAGTGCCCCATCATAAACACTATATAAACAGTGCCCCATCATAAACACTATATAAACAGTGCCTCCATCATAAACACTATTTAAACAGTGCCTCCATCAAAAACAATATTTAAACAGTGCCCCCATCATAATCACTATATAAACAGTGCCCATTCATAAACCCTATATAAACAGTGCCCCCATCATAAACAATATTTAAACAGTTCCCCCATCATAAACACTATTAAAACAGTGCCCCATCATAAACACTATTTAAACAGTGCCCCATCATAAACTCTATATAAACAGCGCCCGCATCATAAACACTATTTAAAGAGTGCCCCATCATAAACACTATATAAACAGTGCCCCCATCATAAACACTATTTAAACATCGCCCTCATCATTAACACTATTTAAACAGTGCCCCCATCATAAACTCTATTTAAACAGTTCCGTCATCATAAACACTATATAAACAGCGCCCCAATCATAAACACAATATAAACAATGCCCCGATCATAAACACTATTTAAACAGTTCCCCCATCATAAACACTATATAAACAGTGCCCCAATCATAAACAATATTTAAACAGTACCCCCGTCATAAACACTATTTAAACAGAGCCCCCATCATTAACAGTATTTAAACCGTGCACCCATCATAAACACTATATCAACATTGCCCCCATCATAAACACTATATAAACAGTGCCCCATCATAAACACTATATAACCAGTGCCCACATCATAGACACTATATAAACAGTGCCCCCATCATAAACACTATATGAACAGTGCCCACATCATAAACACTAATTAAACAGTGCCCCCTTCATAAACACTATTTAAACAGTGCCCCCAACTTGAACCCTATTTAAACAGTGCCCCCATCATAAACACTATTTAAACAGTGCCCCCATCATAAACACTATATAAACAGTGCCCCATCATAAACACTATATAAACAGTGTCACCATCATAAACACTATATAAACAGTGCCCCCATCATAAACACTATATAAACAGTGCCCCCATCATAAACACTATATAAACAGTGCCCCCATCATAAGTACTATATAAATAGCGCCCCCAACATAAACACTATAGTAACAGTGCCCCCATCATAAACACTATTTAAACAGTGTCAACATCATAAATACTATATAAACAGTTCCCACATCATAATCAGTATTTAAACAGTTCCCCATCATAAACACTATAAAAAAAGAGCCCCCATCATTAACAGTATTAAAAACCGTGCCCCATCATAAACACTATTTAAACCGTGCCCCATCATAAACACTATTTAAACAGTGCCCCCATCATAAACACTATTTAAACAGTGCCCAAATCATAAACACTATTTCAACAGTGCCCCCATCATAAGCACTATATAAACAGTGTCCCCATCATAAACACTATATATACAGTGCCCCCATCATAAACACTAATTAAACAGTGCCCCCATCATAATCACTATATAAATCCTGCCCCCATCTAAAACACTATTTAAACAGTGCCCCCATCATAAACACTATATAAACAGTGCCCCCATCTTAAGCACTATATAAACAGTTCCCACATCATAAACAGTATTTAAACAGTACCCCATCATAAGCACTATATAATCAGTGTCCCCATCATAAACACTATATAAACAGTGCCCCCTTCATAAACACTAATTAAACAGTGTCCCCATCATAATCACTATATAAACACTGCCCCCATCTTAAACACTATTTAAACAGTGCCCCCATCATAAACACTATATAAACAGTGCCCCCATCATAAACACTATATAAACAGTGCCCCCCTCATAAACACAATATAAACTGCGCCCCATCATAAACACTAATTAAACAGTGCCCCAATCATAAACACTATTTAAACAGTGACCCCACCATAAACAATATTTAAACAGTGCCCCCATCATAAATAAAATTTAAAAAGTGCTCCCATCATAAACACTATATAAACAGGGCCCCATCATAAAAACTATTTAAACAGTGCCCCATCTTAAACACTATATAAACAGTGACCCCATCATAAACACGATATAAACAGTGCCCCATCATAAAAACTATATAAACAGTGCCCCCATCATAAACACTATGTAAACAGTGCCCCATCATAAACACTATTTAAACAATGACCCCATCATAAACACTATATAAACAGTGCACAATCATAAACACTATATAAAAACTGCCACCATCATAAACACTATTTAAACAGTGCCCCCATCATAAACACTATATAAACAGTGCCACCGTCATAAACACTATATAAACAGAGCCCCATCATAAACATTATTTAAACAGTCCCCCCATCATAAACACTATATAAACAGCACCCCTTCATAAACAGTATATAAACAGTGCCCCCATTATAAACACTATATAAACAGTGCCCCCATCATAAACACTATATAAACAGTGCCCCATCATAAACACTCTATAAACAGCGCCCCATCATAAACACTATATAAACAGTGCCCATCATAAACACTATATAAACAGTGCCCAAGTCATAAACATTATATAAACAGTGCCCCATCATAAATACTATTTAAACAGCGCCCCATCATAAACACTATATAAACAGAGCCCCCATCATAAACGCGATATAAACAGTGCCCCCATCATAAACACTATATAAACAGTGCCCCATCATAACACTATATAATAAGTGCCCCCATGATAAACACTGTTTAAACAGTGCCCCCATCATAAACCCTGTATAAACAGTTCCCTCATCATAAACAATATTTAAACAGTGCCACATTCATAAACACTATATGAACAGCACCCCCATCATAAACCCTATTTAAACAGTGCACCCATCATAAACACAATTTAAACAGTGACCCTATCATAAACCCTATTTAAACAGTGCCCCCATCATAAACACTATATAAACAGTTCCCCCATCATAAACGCTATATAAACAGTGCCCCCATCATAAACACTGTTTAAACAGTGCCCCCATCATAAACACTTTATAAACAGTGCTCCCTTCATAAACCCTATATAAACAGTGCCCCCATCATAAACACTGTTTAAACAGTGCCCCATCATAAACACTATATAAACACAGCACCCATCATTAAAACTATTTAAACAGTGCCCCCATCATATACACTATATAAACAGTGCAACCATCATAAACACTATATAAAAAGTGCCCCATCATAAACACTATATAGGCAGTTCCCCCATCATAAACAAAATATAAACAGTCCCCCCATCATAAACTCTATTTAAAACAGTGCCCCCATCATAAACACAATCTAAACAGTGCCCCATCAAAATCCCCACTTAAACAGTGCCCCCATCATAAAACCTATTTATACAGTGCCCCATCATGAACACTATATAAACACTGCCCCCATCATAAACACAATTTAAACAGTGCCGCCATCATAAACACTATATAAACAGTGCCCTATCATAAACACTATATAAACAGTGCCCCATCATAAACACTATGAAAATAGTGGCCCATCATAAAACCTATTTAAACAGAGCCCCCATCATAAACACTATATAAGCAGTGCCCCATCATAAACAATATATAAACAGTGCCTCCATCATAAACACTATATAAACAGTACCCCCATCATAAACACTATATAAAAAGTGCCCCATCATAAACACTATATAAACAGCGCCCCCATCATAAACACTATATAAACAGTGCGCCCTCATAAACACAATATACGCAGTTCCCCCATCATAAACAAAATATAAACAGTCCCCCCATCATAAACACTATATAAACAGTACCCCCATCATAAACACTATATAAAAAGTGACCCATCATAAACACTATATAAGCAGTGCCCCCATCATAAGCACGATATAAAAAGTGCCCCCATCATAAACATTATATAAACAGTGCCCCCATCATAAACACTATTTAAACATTGGCCCATCATAAACACTATATAAATAGGTCCCACGTCATAAACACTATTTAAACAATGCCCCCATCATAAACAATAAATAAACACTGCCCCCATCATAAAAACTACATAAACTGTGCCCCCATCATAAACACTATATAAACAGTTCCCACATCATAAACACTAATTAAATAGTGCACCCATCATTAACAGTATTTAAACCGTGTCCCCATCATAAACACTATATAAACAGTGCCCACATCATAAACACAAATTAAACAGTGCCCCCATCATAAACACTATTTAAACATTGCCCCCATCTTGAACCCTATTTAAACTGTGCCCCCATCATAAACACTATTTAAACAGTACCCACATCATAAACACTATATAAACAGTGCCCCATCATTAACACTAAATAAACAGTGTCACCATCATAAACACTATATAAACAGTGCCCCATCATAAACACTATTTAAACAATGCCCCCAGCATAAACAGTGTATAAACAGTGCCCCCATCATAAACACTATATAAACACTGCCCCCATCATAAACACTATTTAAACAGTGCCCCCATCATAAACACTATATAAACAGAGGCCCCATCATAAACACTATATAAACCGAGCCCCATCATAAACACTATTTAAGCAGTCCCCCCATCATAAACACTTTATAAACAGCGCCACTTCATAAACACTACATAAACAGTGCCCCCATCATAAACACTATATAAAAAGTGCCCCATCATAAACACTGTATAAACAGCGCCCCCATTATAAAACCTATATAAACAGCGCCCCATCATAAACACTATATAAACAGTGCCCACTTCATAAACACTATATAAACAGTGCCCCCATCATAAACACTATATAAAAAATGCCCCATCATAAACACTATATAAACAGTGCCCCCATCATAAACACTATTTAATCAGTGCCACCATCATAAACACTATATAAACAGTCCCCCATCATAAACACTATATAAACAGTGCCCCCATCATAAACACTATTTAAACAATGCCCCCATCATAAACGCTATTTAAACAGTGCCCCCATCATAAACACTATATAAACAGTGCCCCCATCATAAACACTATATAAACAGTGCCCCATCGTAAACACTATTGAAACAGTGCCGCCATCATAAACACTATATAAACAGTGCACCCATCATAAACACTATATAAAAAGTGCCCCATCATAAACACTATATAAACAGCGCCCCCGTCATAAACACTATATAAACAGTGCCCCAACATAAACACTATATAAGCAGTGCCCCCATCATAAACACGATTTAAACATTGCCCCATCATAAACACTATATAAACAGTTCCCACGTCATAAACACTATTTAAACAATGCCCCCATCGTAAACAATAAATAAACACTGCCCCCATCATAAAAACTACATAAACTGTGCCCCCATCATAAACACTATATAAACAGTTTCCACATCATAAACACTAATTAAATAGTGCCCCCATCATTAACAGTATTTAAACCATGCCCCCATCATAAACACTATATAAACAGTGCCCACATCATAAACACTAATTAAACAGTGCCCCCATCATAAACACTATTTAAACAGTGCCCCCATCTTGAACCCTATTTAAACTGTGCCCCCATCATAAACACTATTTAAACAGTGCCCCCATCATAAACACTATATAAGCAGTGCCCACATCATAAACACTATATAAAACGTGCCCCCATCATAAACACTATTTAAACAGTGCCACATCATAAACACTATATCAACAGTGCCCCCATCATAAACACTATTTAAACATTGCCCCCATCATAAACGCTATTTAAACAGTGCCCCCATCATAAACACTATATCAACAGTGCCCCCATCATAAACACTATTTAAACAGTGCCACCATCATAAACACTATATAAACAGTCCCCCATCATAAACACTATATAAACACTACCCCCATCATAAACACTATATAAACAGTGCCCCATCATAGACACTATTGAAACAGTGCCGCCATCATAAACACTATATAAACAGTGCACCCATCATAAACACTATATAAAAAGTGCCCCATCATAAACACTATATAAGCAGCGCCACCGTCATAAACACTATATAAACAGTGCCCCATCATAAACACTATATAAACAGTGCCCCCATCATAAACACGATTTAAACATTGCCCCATCATAAACAATAAATAAACACTGCCCCCATCATAAAAACTACATAAACTGTGCCCACATCATAAACACTATATAAACAGTTCCCACATCATAAACAGTATGTAAACAGTACCCCATCATAAACACTATAAAAAAAAAAGCCCCCATCATTAACAGTATTTAAACCGTGCCCCCATCATAAACACTATGTCAACAGTGCCCCCATCATAAACACTATATAAACAGTGCCCACGTCATAAACACTGTATAAACAGTGCACCCATGTTAAACCCTATTTAAACAGTGCCCCAATCATAAACACTATTTAAACAGAGCCCCCATCATTAACAGTATTTAAACCGAGACCCGATCATAAACACTATATAAACAGTGCCCCATCATAAACACTATATAAACAGTGCCCCCATCATAAACACTATATAAGCAGTGCCCACATCATAAACACTATATAAACAGTGCCCGCATCATGAACACTATATTAACAGTGCCCCATTATGAACCCTATTTAAACAGTGCCCCCATCATGAACCCTATTTAAACAGTGCCCCTATCATGAAGCCTATTTAAACAGTGCCTCCATCATAAACACTATTTAAACAGTGCTCCCATCATAAGTACTATATAAACAGTGCCCCCATCATAAACACTACGTAAAAAATTCCCACGTCATAAACACTATTTAAACCGTGCCCCCAACATAAATACTATTTAAACAATGCCCGCATCATAAACACTATTTAAACAGTGCCCCCATCATAAACACTATATCAACAGTGCCCCCATCATAAACACTATTTAAACAGTGCCCCCATCATAAACACTATATAACCAGTGCCCCCATCATAAGCACTATATAAACAGTGCCCCAACATAAACACTATATAAACACTGCCCCCATCAGAAACACTATATAAACAGTGCCCACATCATAAATCCTATTTAAACTGTGCCCCATCATAAACACTATATAAACAGTGCCCCCATCATAAACAATAAAAAAACACTGCCCCCATCATAAACACTATGTAAACAATGCCCCCATCATAAACACTATATAAACAGTTCCCACATCATAAACACTATTTAAACAATGCACCCATCATAAACACTATATAAACAGTGCCCCCATGATAAACCCTATAGAAACAGTGCCCCCATGATAAACCCTACTTAAACAGTGCCCCCATCATAAACACTATATAAAAAGCCCCCCCATCATTGACCCTATATAAACAGTGCCCCATCTTAAGCACTATATAAACAAGTGCCCCCATCATACACACTTGAAACAGTGCCCCCATCATAAACACTATATAAACACTGCCCCCATCATAAACAAAATTTAAACAGTGCCCCATCATAAATGCTATTTAAACAGTGCCACATCATAAACTTTATATAAACACTGCCCCCATCATACACACAATTTAAACAGTGCCCCACATTAAATCCTATTTAAACAGTACCCCTTCATAAACACTATATAAGCAGTGCCCCATCATAAACACTATATAAACTGCGCCCCCATCATAAACACTATATAAACAGTGCCCCCATCATAAAGATTATTTAAACAGTGCCCCCGTCATAAACACTATTTAAACAGTGCCCCCATCATAGTCACTATTTAAACAGTGCCCACATCATAAACACTATATAAACAGTGCCCCCATCATAAATACTATATAAACAGTTCCCACATCATAAACACTAATTAAACAGTGCCCCCATCATAAACACTATATAAGCAGTGCCCCATCATAAACAATATATAAACAGTGCCTCCATCATAAACACTATATTTACAGTGCCCCCATCATAAACACTATTTAAACAATGCCCCCATCATAAACGCTATTTAAACAGTGCCCCCATCATAAACATTATATAAACAGTGCCCCCATCATAAACACTATTTAAACATTATCCCATCATAAACACTATACAAAAAGTTCCCACGTCACAAACACTATTTAAACAATGCCCCCTTCATAAACAATAAATAAACACTGCCCCCATCATAAAAACTTCATAAACTGTGCCCCCATCATAAACACTATATAAACAGTTCCCACATCATAAACACTAATTAAATAGTGCCCCGATCATTAACAGTATTTAAACCGTGCCCCCATCATAAACACTAATTAAACAGTGCCCCCATCTTAAACACTATTTAAACAGTGCACCCATCTTGAACCCTATTTAAACAGTGACCCCATCATAAACACTATTTAAACAGTGCCCCCATCATAAACACTATATAAACAGTGCCCCATCATAAACACTATATAAACATTGTCACCATCATTAACACTATATAAACAGTGCCCCCATCATAAACTCTATATAAACAGTGCCCCCATCATAGACACTATATAAACAGTGCCCCCATCTTAAGCACTATATAAACAGCGCCCCCATCATAAACACTATATAAACAGTGCCAACATCATAAACGCTATTTAAACAGTGCACACGTCATAAACACTATATAAACTGTTCCCACATCATAAACAGTATGTAAACATTACCCCATCATAAACACTATATAAAAAAAGCTCCCATCATTAACAGTATTTAAACCTTGCCCCCATCATAAACACTATATCAACAGTGCCCCCATCATAAACACTATATAAACAGTGCCCACGTCATAAACACTGTATAAACAGTGCACCCATGTTAAACCCTATTTAAACAGTGCCCCAATCATAAACACTATTTAAACTGAGCCCCCATCATTAACAGTATTTAAACAGTGCCCCCATCATAAACACTATATAAACAGTGCCCCATCATAAACACTATATAAACAGTGCCCCCATCATAAACACTATATAAGCAGTGCCCACATCATAAACACTATATAAACAGTGCCCCATCATGAAACCTATTTAAACAGTGCCCCCATCATGAACCCTATTTAAACAGTGCCCCTATGATGAAGCCTATTTAAACAGTGCCTCCATCATAAACACTATTTAAACAGTGCTCCCATCATAAGCACTATATAAACAGTGCCCCCATCATAAACACTACGTAAAAAATTCCCACGTCATAAACACTATTTAAACAGTGCTCCCATCATAAGCACTATATAAACAGTGCCCCCATCATAAACACTACGTAAAAAATTCCCACGTCATAAACACTATTTAAACAGTGCCCCCAACATAAATACTATTTAAACAATGCCCGCATCATAAACACTATTTAAACAGTGCCCCCATCATAAACACTATTTAAACAGTGCCCCCATCATAAACACTATATAAACAGTGTCCATCATAAACACTATATCAACAGTGCCCCCATCATAAACACTATTTAAACAGTGCCCCCATCATAAACACTATATAAACAGTGCCCCCATCATAAACACTATATAAACAGTGCCCCATCATAAACACTATATAAACACTGCCCCCATCAGAAACACTACATAAACAGTGCCCCCATCATAAATCCTATTTAAAAGGTGCCCCATCATAAACACTATATAAACAGTGCCCCCATCATAAACAATAAATAAACACTGCCCCCATCATAAACACTATGTAAACATTGCCCCCATCATAAACACTATATAAACAGTTCCCACATCATAAACACTATTTAAACAATGCCCCCATCATAAACACTATATATACAGTGCCCCCATCATAAACCCTATAGAAACAGTGCCCCCATCATAAACACTATATAAAAAGCTCCCCCATCATTAACCCTATATAAACAGTGCCCCATCTTAAGCACTATATAAACAAGTGCCCCCATCATACACACTTGAAACAGTGCCCCCATCATAAACACTGTATAAACACTGCCCCCATCATAAACAAAATTTAAACAGTGCCCCATCATAAACGCTATTTAAACAGTGCCCCATCATAAATATTATATAAACAGTGCCCCCATCATACACACAATTTAAACAGTGCCCCACATTAAATCCCATTTAAACAGTACCCCTTCATAAACACTATATAAGCAGTGCCCCATCATAAACACTATATAAACAGTGGCCCCATCATAGACACTATTTAAACAGTGCCCCCATCATAAACACTATATAAACAGTGCCCCCATCATAATTACTATATAAACAGTTCCCACATCATAAACACTAATTAAACAGTGCCCCCATCTTAAACAGTATTTAAACAGAGCCCCCGTCATGAACAGTATTCAAACCGTGCCCCAATCATAAACACTATATAAACAGTGCCCACATCATAAACACAATATAAACAGTGCCCCCATCATAAACAATATATAAAAAGTGCCCCCATCATAAACACTATATAAACAGTGCCCACATCTTAAACACTATATAAACAGTGCCCGCATCATGAACACTATATAAACAGTTCCCCATCATAATCACTATTTAAACAGTGCCCCCATCCTGAACCCAATTTAAACAGTTCCCCCATCACAAAAACTATTTAAACTGTGCCCCGATCATAAAGGCTATTTAAACATTGCCCCCATCATAAACACTATATAAACAGTTCCCTCATCATAAACACTATTTAAACAGTGCCCCCATCATGAACCCTATTTAAACAGTGCCCTCATCATGAACCCTTGTTAAACAGTGCCCCCATCATTAACACTATTTAAACAGTGACCCCATCATAAACACTATATAAACAGTGCCCCCATCATATACCCTATATATACAGTGCCCCCATCATAAACACTATATAAACAGTGCCGATCATAAACACTACTTAAATAGTGCACCATCAAAAACACTATATAAACAGTGCCCGCATCATAAACACAATATAAACAGTGCCCCATCAAAAACCATATTTAAACAGTGCCCCATCATAAACACTATATAAACAGTGTCCCCATCATATACACTATATAAACAGTGCCTCCATCATAAATACTATATAAACAGTGCCTCCATCATAAGCACTACATAAACAGTGCCCCCATCATAAAAAACAAATAAACACTGCCCCCATCATAAACACTATATAAACAGTTCCCACATCATAAACACTATTTAAACAGTGCCCCCATCATAAACACTATATAAACAGTGCCCCCATCATAAACAACAAATAAACACTGCCCCCATCATAAACACTATATAAACAGTTCCCACATCATAAACACTATTTAAACAGTGCCCCCATCATAAACCCTATATGAACAGTGCCCACATCACAAACACTATATGAACAGTTCCCACATCATAAACACTATTTAAACAGTGCCCCCATCATAAACACTGTTTAAACAGTGCCCCCATCAGAAACACTATATAAACAGTGCCCCCATCATAAATCCTATTTAAATGGTGCCCCATCATAAACACTATATAAACAGTGCCCCCATCATAAACAATAAATAAACACTGCCCCCATCATAAACACTATATAAACAGTTCCCACATCATAAACACTATTTAAACAATGCCCCCATCATAAACACTATATAGACAGTGCCCCCATCATAAACCCTATAGAAACAGTGCCCCCATGATAAACCCTACTTAAACAGTGCCCCCATCATAAACACTATATAAACACTGCCCCCATCATAAACACTATATAAACAGTGCCCCCATGATAAACCCTATTTAAACAGCTCCCCCATCATAAACACTATATAAGCAGTGCCCCATCATAAACACTATATAAACAGTGGCCCCATCATAGACACTATTTAAACAGTGCCCCCATCATAAACACTATATAAACAGTGCCCCCATCATAATTACTATATAAACAGTTCCCACATCATAAACACTAATTAAACAGTGCCCCCATCTTAAACAGTATTTAAACAGAGCCCCCGTCATTAACAGTATTCAAACCGTGCCCCAATCATAAACACTATATAAACAGTGCCCACATCATAAACACAATATAAACAGTGCCCCCATCATAAACAATATATAAAAAGTGCCCCCATCATAAACACTATATAAACAGTGCCCACATCTTAAACACTATATAAACAGTGCCCGCATCATGAACACTATATAAACAGTTCCCCATCATAATCACTATTTAAACAGTGCCCCCATCCTGAACCCAATTTAAACAGTTCCCCCATCACAAAAACTATTTAAACTGTGCCCCGATCATAAAGGCTATTTAAACATTGCCCCCATCATAAACACTATATAAACAGTTCCCTCATCATAAACACTATTTAAACAGTGCCCCCATCATGAACCCTATTTAAACAGTGCCCTCATCATGAACCCTTGTTAAACAGTGCCCCCATCATTAACACTATTTAAACAGTGACCCCATCATAAACACTATATAAACAGTGCCGATCATAAACACTACTTAAATAGTGCACCATCAAAAACACTATATAAACAGTGCCCGCATCATAAACACAATATAAACAGTGCCCCATCAAAAACCATATTTAAACAGTGCCCCATCATAAACACTATATAAACAGTGTCCCCATCATATACACTATATAAACAGTGCCTCCATCATAAATACGATATAAACAGTGCCTCCATCATAAGCACTACATAAACAGTGCCCCCATCATAAACACTATATAAACAGTTCCCACATCATAAACACTATTTAAACAGTGCCCCCATCATAAACACTATATAAACAGTGCCCCCATCATAAACAACAAATAAACACTGCCCCCATCATAAACACTATATAAACAGTTCCCACATCATAAACACTATTTAAACAGTGCCCCCATCATAAACCCTATATGAACAGTGCCCACATCACAAACACTATATGAACAGTTCCCACATCATAAACACTATTTAAACAGTGCCCCCATCATAAACACTGTTTAAACAGTGCCCCCATCAGAAACACTATATAAACAGTGCCCCCATCATAAATCCTATTTAAATGGTGCCCCATCATAAACACTATATAAACAGTGCCCCCATCATAAACAATAAATAAACACTTCCCCCATCATTAACACTATATAAACAGTTCCCACATCATAAACACTATTTAAACAATGCCCCCATCATAAACACTATATAGACAGTGCCCCCATCATAAACCCTATAGAAACAGTGCCCCCATGATAAACCCTACTTAAACAGTGCCCCCATCATAAACACTATATAAACACTGCCCCCATCATAAACACTACATAAACAGTGCCCCCATGATAAACCCTATTTAAACAGCTCCCCCATCATAAACACTATATAAACAGTGCCCCCATCATAAACAATATATAAACAGTGGCCCATCATTAACCCTATATAAACAGTGCCCCATCTTAAGCACTATATAAACAAGTGCCCCCATCATACACACTTCAAAAAGTGCCCCATCATAAACACTATATAAACACTGCCCCCATCATAAACAAAATTTAAACAGTGCCCCATCATAAACGTTATTTAAACAGTGCCCCATCATAAACTTTATATAAACACTGCCCCCATCATACACACAATTTAAACAGTGCCCCATCATAAATCCTATTTAAACAGTACCACTTCATAAACACTATATAAGCAGTGCCCCATCATAAACACTATATAAACAGCGCCCCCATCATAAACACTATATAAACAGTGCCCACATCATAAACACTATTTAAACAGTGCCCCCGTCATAAACACTATATAAACAGTGCCCCCATTATAGACACTATTTAAACAGTGCCCCCATCATAAACACTATATAAACAGTGCCCCCATCATAAACACTATATAAACAGTGCCCCCATCATAAACCCTCGTAAACAGTGCCCCATCATAAACACTATATAAACACTGCCCCCATCATAAACACTATTTAAACAGTGCCCCCATCATGAACACTATATAAACAGTGCCCCCATCATAAACACTATATAAACAGTGCCCCCATCATAAACACTATATAAAAAGTGGCCCCATCATAATCAACAAATAAAAATTGCCCCGATCATAAACACTATATAAACAGTTCCCACATCATAAACACTGTATAAACAATGCTCCCATCATAAACACTATATAAACAGTGCCCCCATCATAAACACTAAAGAAACAGTGCCCCCATCATAAAAACTATTTAAACAGTGCCACCATCATAAACACTATGTAAACAGTGCCCCCATCATAAACACTATATAAACAATGTCCCCATCATAAACACTGTATAAACAGTGCCGCCATTATAAACACTATATAAACAGTGCCCCATCATAAACCCTATATAAACAGAGCCCCCATCATAAACACTATATAAACAGTGCTCCATCATAAACACGTTATAAACAGTACCCCAACATAAACACTATTTAAACAGTGCCCCATCATAAATGCTAGATAAACAGAGCCCCCATCATAAACACCATATAAGCAGTACCGCATCATAAACACTATATAAACAGTACCCCATCATAAACATTATATAAACAGAGCCCCCATCATAAACAATGTATAAACAGTGCCCCCATCATAAACACTATATAAAGAGTACCCCATCACAAACACTATTTAAACACTGCCCCATGATAAGCACTATATTAACAGATCCCCCATCATAAACACTATATAAACAGTGCACCCATCATAAACACTATATAAACAGTGCCCCCATCATAAACACTATATAAACAGTGCCCCATCATAACACTATATAATAAGTGCCCCCATGATAAACCCTATTTAAACAGTGCCCCCATCATAAACACTATATAAACAGAGCCCCCATCATAAAGCCTATTTAAACAGTACCTCCATCATAAACACTATATAAACAGTGCCCCCATCATAAACTCTATATAAGCAGTGCCCCCATCATAAACACTATATAAACAGAGCCCCATCATAAACACTATATATAAACATTGCCCCCATCATAAACACTATATAAACAGTACCCGATCATAAACACTATATAAACAGTGCCCCCATCATAAACACTGTTTAAACAGTGCCCCCATCATAAACTCTGTATAAACAGTTCCCACATCATAAACAATATTTAAACAGTGCCACATTCATAAACACTATATGAACAGCACCCCCATCATAAACCCTATTTAAACAGTGCACCCATCATAAACACAATTTAAACAGTGTCCCTATCATAAACCCTATTTAAACAGTGCCCCCATCATAAACACTATATAAACAGTTCCCCCATCATAAACGCTATATAAACAGTGCCCCCATCATAAACACTGTTTAAACAGTGCCCCCATCATAAACACTTTATAAACAGTGCTCCCTTCATAAACCCTATATAAACAGTGCCCCCATCATAAACACTGTTTAAACAGTGCCCCATCATAAACACTATATAAACACAGCACCCATCATTAAAACTATTTAAACAGTGCCCCCATCATATACACTATATAAACAGTGCAACCATCATAAACACTATATAAAAAGTGCCCCATCATAAACACTATATAGGCAGTTCCCCCATCATAAACAAAATATAAACAGTCCCCCCATCATAAACTCTATTTAAAACAGTGCCCCCATCATAAACACAATCTAAACAGTGCCCCATCAAAATCCCTACTTAAACAGTGCCCCCATCATAAAACCTATTTATACAGTGCCCCATCATGAACACTATATAAACACTGCCCCCATCATAAACACAATTTAAACAGTGCCGCCATCATAAACACTATATAAACAGTGCCCTATCATAAACACTATATAAACAGTGCCCCATCATAAACACTATGAAAATAGTGGCCCATCATAAAACCTATTTAAACAGAGCCCCCATCATAAACACTATATAAACAGTGCCCCCATCATAAACAATATATAAACACTGCCCCCATCATAAACACTATTTAAACAGTGCCCCCATCATAAACACTATATAAACAGTGCCCCCATCATGAACCCTATTTAAAAGTGCGCCCGTCATAAACCCTATTTAAACAGTGCCCCCATCATAAACCCTATTTAAACAGTGCCCCCATCATAAACACTATATAAACAGTGCCCCCATCATAAACACTATATAAACAGTGCCCCCATCATAAACACTATATAAACAGTGCCCCCATCACAAACACTATATAAACAGTGCCCCCATCATAAACACTATTTAAACTGTGCACACATCATAAACACTATTTAAACAGTGCCCCCATCATAAACACTATACAAACAGTGCCCCATCATAAATACTATTTAAACAGTGCCCCCATCATAAATATTATATAACCAGTGTCCCCATCATAAACAGTAAGTATACAGTTTCCCCATCATAAACCCTATTTAGACAGTGCCCCATCATAAACACTATTTAAGCTGTGCCCCATCATAAACACTATTTAAACAGTGCCCCATCATAAACACTATTTAAACAGTGCACCATCATAAACACTATTTAAACTGTGCCCCCATCATAAACACTATATGAACAATTCCCCATCATAAACACTATTTAAACAGTGCCCCATCATAAATGCTATTTAAACAGTGCCCCCATCATAAACACTATTTAAACAGTGCCCCATTGTAAACAATATTTAAACAGTGCCCCCATCATTAACACTATATAAACAATGCCCCATCATAAATACTATTTAAACAGTGCCCCATCATAAACTCCATTTAAACAGTGACCCCATCATAAACAGTATATAAACAGTGCCCTCTCATAAACATTATTTAAACAGTGATGTGCTCTGTCCCAGGACTGACTTTAAATTCTGGCCCCATCACTATTTAAACAATTCCCCATCATAAACACTATATAGAGAGTGCCCAATCAAAAACAGAATATAAACAGTGCCCCATCATTAACACTACATAAACTGCTTTAACAGTGTTTATGATGTAGCACTGATTAAATTGTGATTATGATGGGTCACTGTTTAAATAGTGTTTATGCTGCGGGTGCTGCTTATATAGTGTTTATGATGGGGGCACTGTATAAATAGGGATTATGTTGGGGGCACTGTTTATACAGTTTAAACAAAAAAAACCATTCATAACAACAACAAATTCAACAACAACCTCAATATTGAAAATCCTCATCAAATTCAACGACCTCAACTTTGAAAAACACCAACAAATTCAAGAACAACCTCAACTTTAAAATATACAAAAAAGTTCAAAAAATAACATTGATAACACCAACAAATTCATCAACAACATCAACATTGAAAAACACCAACATATTCAACAACAAACTTAACATTGAAAAACGACAACATTTTGAACAACAACCTCAATATTGAAAATCCCCAACAAATTCAACAACCTCAACACTGAAAAACACGAACAAATTCAACAACAACCTTAACTTTTAGAAAAATAAACAAGTTCAACAAAAAAATATTGATAACAATTTTAACAAGAGTGAAAGACACCAGCAAATTGAACAACAACCTCAACATTGAAAAACACCAACAAATTCAAAAACAACCTCAACAATGAAAAACACAAAAAAGTTCATTAAACATTGATAACACCAACAAATTTAACAACAACCTCAATAATGAAAATCAGCGACAAATTCAACAACCTCAACATTGAATATCACCAAAAAATTCAGCAACAACCTCAAGATTGAAAAACACAAAAAAGTTCAAAAAAACCATTCATAACACCAACAAATTCAACAACAACCTCAACATTGAAAAACACGAACAAATTCAACAACCAGCTCAACATTGAAAAACACCAATAAATTCAGCAAAAACCTCAACATTGAAAAACACCAACAAATTCAACAACTGCTTTAAATTTGAAAAATACAAAAAGTTTCAAAAAAAAACATTGATAACACCAACATATTCAACAACAGCCTCAATATTGACAATCATCAACAATACCAACAACAGACTCAACATTGAAAAAAGCCATCAATTTCAACAACAACGTCAATATTGAAAATCCCAACAAATTCAACAACAACCTCAACTTTTAAAAGTACAAAACAGTTCAACAAAATAAACGTTGATAACATGAACAAATTTAACAACAACCTCAATATTGAAAATCACCGACAAATTCAAGAACCTCATCACTGAACATCACCAACAAATTCAGCAACAACCTGAACTTTGAAAAACTCAAAAAATTTCAAAAAAAACCATTGATAACACCAACAGATTCAACAACAACCTCAATAATGAAAATCAGCAACAATTTCAACGACCGCAAATTTGAAAAACACAAACAAATTCAATAACAACCTCAACTTTTAAAAATACCATCAAGTTCAACAGAAAAATATTGATAACACCTAAAAATTCAACAACAAATTCAATGTTGAAAATCAACAACGAATTCAACAACAACCTCAATATTGAAAGTCACCAAGATATTCAACAACCTCAACACTGAATAAACCAACAAATTCAACAACGAACTCAATATTGAAAATCACCAAGATATTCAACAACAACTTCAATATTGAAAATCACTAACAAATTCAACAACAACCTCAACATTGAAAAACACCAACAAATTCAATAACAACCTCAACTTTGAAAAGCACAAAAAAGTTCAAAAAAAAACATTCAGAACACCAACAAATTCAACAACAACCTCAATATTGAAAATCACCAACAATTTCAACGACCTCAACTTTGAAAAACACAAGTGAATTCAGCATCAACCTCAACATTGAAAAACAACAACAAATTAAACAGCGACCTCAACGTTCAAGAATACAAAAAAGTTGAAAAAATAACATTGATAACAGCAAAAAATTCAACAACAACCTGTACATTCATAAACACCCACAAATTCAACGACTACCTCAACATTGAAAAACAGCAACAAATTCAAAAACAACTTCAACTTTGAAAAATACAAAAAGTTTTTAAAAAATAACATTGATAACACCAACATGTTCAACAAAAACCTCAATATTGACAATCATCAACAATACCAACAACAAACTCAAGATTGAAAAACGCCATCAATTTCAACAACAACCTCAACTTTTAAAAGTACAAATAAGTTCAACAAAATAAACATTGATAACAGCGACAAATTGAACAACAACCTCAATATTGAAAATCTCCGACAAATTCAACAACCTAAACACTGAATATCACCAACAAATTCAACAACAACCTCAAGATTGAAAAACACAAAAAAGTTCAAAAAAACCATTCATAACACCAACAAATTCAACAACAACCTCAATATTGAAAATCACCAACAAATTCAACTACCTCAACTTTGAAAAGCACAAGTCAATTCAACATCAACCTCAACATTGAAAAACAACAACAAATTAAACAACAACCACAACATTCAAAAATAGAAAAATGTTCACAAAATAACATTGATAACAGCAACAAATTCAGCAACAACCTCAACATTGAAAAATACAAAAAGTTTCAAAAAAATAACATTGATAACACCAACATGTTCAACAACAACCTCAATATTGACAATCACCAATAATTCCAACAACAAACTCAACATTGAAAAATGCCAACAATTTCAACAACAACCTCATTATGGAAAATCACAACAAATTCAACAACAACCTCAACTTTTAAAAGTATAAAAAAGTCCAACAAAATAAACGTTGATAACACCAACAAATTGAACAACAACCTCAATATTGAAAATCAATGACAAATTCAACAACCTCAACACTGAATATCACCAACAAATTCAGCAACAAACTCAACTTTGAAAAGCACAAAAAATTTCAAAAAAAACATTGATAACATCAACAAATTCAACAACAAGCTGAATATTGAAAATTATGAACAAATTCAACGACCTCAACATTGAAAAACACCAACAAATTCAACAACAACCTCATCATTGGAAAACACCAATAAATTCAACAACAACCTCAACATTGAAAATCACCAACAAATTCAACAACAACCTCAGCTTTCAAAAATACAAAAAAGAACAAAAAATAACATTGATAATGTCAACAAATTCAACAATAACCTGAACATTGAAAAACACCAACAAATTCAACTACAACCTCAACATTGAAAAACACCAACAATTTCAACAACAACTTCAACATTGAAAAATATCAACAATAACAACAACAACCTCAACATTGAAAAACGCCAACAATTTCAACAACAACCTCAATATTGAAAATCCCAACAAATTCAACAACAACCTCAACTTTCAAAAGTACAAAAAAGTTCAAAAAATAACATTGATAGCACCAACAAATTCAACAACAACCTCAACATTGGAAAACACCGACAAATTCAACCACCTCAACACTGAGTATCACCAACACATTCAGCAACAACCTCAGCTTTGAAAAACACAAACAAATTAAAAAAAAAACATTCAGAACACCAACAATTTCAACAACAACCTCAATATTGAAAATCACCAACAAATTCAACAACCTTAACGCTGAATATCACCAACTAATTCATCAACAACCTCAATATTGAAAAACACCAACAAATTCAACGACCTCAACTTTGAAAAGCACAAGTAAATTCAACATCAACCTCAACATTGAAAAACAAAAATAAATTCAACAACAACCTCAACGTTCAAAAATACAAAAAAGTTCAAAAAATAAAATTGATAACACCAACAAATTCAACAACAATCTGAATATTGAAAAAAGCCAACAAATTCAACGACAACCTCAATATTGAAAATCACCAACAAATTCAACAACCTCAACATTGAAAATCACCAACAAATTCAGCAACAACCTCAAGAATGAAAAACACAAAAAAGTACAAAAAAAAGCATTCATAACACCAACAAATTCAACAACAACCTCAATATTGAAAATGACCAACAAATTCAACACCAACCTCTATATTGAAAATCACCAACAAATTCAACGACCTCAACATTGAAAAACACCAACAAATTCAACAACAACCTCAACATTGAAAAAAACCAATAAATTCAACAACAACCTCAACATTGAAAAACACCAACAAATGCAACAACAACCTCAACTTTCAAAAATACAAAAAAGTTCAAAAAATAACATTGATAACACCAACAAATTCAACAACAACCTCAACATTGGAAAACACAAAAAAGTTAAAAAAAAACATTCAGAACACCAAGAAGTGCAACAAAAACCTCAATATTAAAAATCACCAACAAAATCAACGACCTCAATTTTGAAAAACACAAGTTAATTCAACATCAACCTCAACACTGAAAAACAACAACAAATTAAACAGCAACCTCAACGTTGAAAAATACAAAAAGTTCAAAAATAACATTGATAACACCAACATATTCAACAACAACCTCAATATTGACAATCATCAACAATGCCAACAACAAACTCAACATTGTAAAATGCCAACAATTTCAACAACAACCTCAATATTGAAAATCTCAACAAATTCAACAACAACCTCAGCTTTTAAAAGTACAAAAAAGTTCAACAAAATAAACGTTGACAACACCAACAAATTTAACAAAAACCTCAATATTGAAAATCAGCGACAAATTCAACAACCTCAACACTGAATATCACCACGAAATTCAGAAACAACCTCAACTTTGAAAAACAGAAATAAGTTCAAAAAAAAATTGATAACACCAACAAATTCATCAACAAAATCAACAGTGAAAAACACCAACAAATTCAACAACAACCTCAACATTGAAAAATGCCAAGAAATTCAATAAGAACCTCAACAATTAAAAAACATTAACAAATTCAAAATCAACCTCGACTTTTAAATGTACAAAAATGTTCAACAAAATAAACATTGATAACACCAATAAATTCCGCAACAACCTCAACTTCGAAAAACACGAAAATGTTCAAAAAAAACTTTGATAACACCAACAAATTCATCAACAACATCAACATTGAAAAACATCAACAAATCCAACAACAACCTCAACATTGAAAAACACCAACAAATTCAACAACAAACTCAATATTGAAAATCACCAACAAATTCAATAACCTCAACACTGAATATCACCAACAAATTCACAACAGCCTCAACACTGAAAAACACCAACAAATTCAACAACAACCTCAACTTTTAAAAGTACAAAAAAGTTGAAAAAAGAACATTGATAACGCCAACAAATTCATCAACAAAATCAACACTGAAAAACACCAATAAATTCAACAACAAGCTCAACATTGAAAAACGCCAACAAATTCAACAACAACCTCAGCATTGAAAATCAAAAACAAATTCAACATCCTCAACACTGAATATCACCAACAAATTCAGCAACAAGCTCAACTTTGAAAAACACAAAGAATTTCAAAAAAAAATCATTGATAACACAAACAAATTGAACAACAAGCTCAATATTGAAAATCACCAACAAATTCAACGACTTCAACTTTGAAAAACACCAACAAATTCAACATATGCCTCAACTTTTAAAAGCAAAAAAGTTCAAAAAATAACATTGAAACACCATCAAATTAAACGACAACTTCAATATTGAAAATCACCAACAGATTCAATGACCTCAACTTATAAAAATGCCAAAAAACTGAACAACAACCTCAATATTGAAAAATACCAACAAATTCAACAACAACCTCAACATTGAAAAACACCAACAAATTCAACAAAAACCTCAACTTTTAAAAGTACAAAAAAGTTGAAAAAAGAACATTGATAATGCCAACAAATTCAGCAACAACCTCAACGATGAAAAACATAAAAAAATTCAACAACAACATCGACATTGAAAAACGCCAAGAAATCCAACAACAACCTCAACATTGAAAAACGCCAACAAATTCAACAACAAACTCAATATTGAAAATCACCAACAAATTCAATAACCTCAACACTGAATATCACCAACAAATTCACAACAGCCTCAACATTGAAAAACAGCAACAAATTCAACAACAACCTCAACTTTTAAAAGTACAAAAAAGTTGAAAAAAGAACATTGATAAAGCCAACAAATTCAACAACAACCTCAACTTTTAAAAGTACAAAAAAGTTGAAAAAAGAACATTGATAAAGCCAACAAATTCAACAACAGGCTCAACAATGAAAAGCACCAACAAATTCAACAACAACCTTAATATTGAAAATCACCAACAAATTCAACGACCTTTACTTTGAAAAACACCATCAAATTCAACAACAACCTCAACATTGAAAAACACAAAAAAGTTCAAAGAAAACCTTGATAACACCAACAAATTCAGCAACAAACTCAATGTTGAAAATCAACAACAAATTCAACAACATCAACATTGAAAAAGAATAAAAAATTCAGCAACAACCTCAACTTTTAAAACTACAAAAATGTTCAACAAAATAAACATTGACAACAACCACAAATTCAAATACATCCTCAATATTGAAAATCACAAACAAATTCAACAACAACCTCAACATTTAAAAACACCAACAAATTTAACAACCAACTCAACAATGAAAACACCAAAAAAATTAACAAAAACCTCACCATTGAAAAACAACCAACAAATTCAACCACAATCGCAACATTGAAAAATACTAACAAATTCAACAACAACCTCAACATTTAAAAATACAAAAATGTTCAAAAAATAACATTGATAACACCAATAAATTCAAAATCAACCTCAATATTGAAAATCACCAACAAATTCAACAACAACGTAAACATTGAAAAACGCCAAAAAATTCAAAAACTGTATATCACCAACAAATTCAGCAACAACCTCAACTTTGAAAAACACAAAAAAGTTAAAAAAAACATTGGTAACACTAACAAAATCAACATCAACCTCAATATTGAAAAACACCAACAAATTCAACAAAAACCTCAACTTGTAAAAATACAAAGAAGTTCAACAAAAAAACCATTGATAACACCAACAAATTCAACAAGAAACTCAACATTGAAACATAGCAACAAATTCAACAACAACCTCAACATTGACAAACGACAAATAATCAACAACAACCTCAACTTTTACAAGTACAAAAAAGTTGAAAAAAGAACATTGATAACACCAACAAATTCAACAACAACCTCAACATTGAAAAACACCAACAAATTCAACAACAACCGCAACTTTTAAAAGTACAAAAAAGTTCAACAAAATAAACCTTGATAACACCAACAAATTTAACAACAAACTCAATATTGAAAATCACCAACAAATTCAACAACCTCAACACTGAATATCACCACGAAATTCAGCATCAACCTCAACTTTGAAAAACACAAATAAGTTCAAAAAATAATTGATAACACGAAAAAATTCATCAACAAAATCAACATTGAAAAACACCAACAAAATCAACAACAACCTCAACATTGAAAAGCACCAACAAATTCAACAACAACCTCAACATTGAGAAACACCAACAAATTCATCAACAACCTCAACAAAGAAAAAAACCAACAAATTCAACAAAAACCTCAACTTTTAAAAGTACAGAAAAGTTGAAAAAAGAACATTGATAACACCAACAAATTCAGCAACAACCTCATCATTGAAAAACACCAACAAATCCAACAACAACCTCAACATTGAAAAACACCAACAAATTCAAAAAACAACTTTAACTTTTAAAAATACAAACAAGTTCAACAAAAAGCATTGATAACTCGAACAAACTCAACAACAACCTCAACATTGAAAAACAACAACAAATTCAACAACAACCTCAACATTGAAAAACGCCAACAAATTCAACGACAAACTCGATATTGAAAATCACCAACAAATTCAATAACCTCAACACTGAATATCACCAACAAATTCACAGCAGCCTCAACATTGAAAAACACCAACAAATT
This sequence comes from Cetorhinus maximus, assembly GCF_964194155.1. Classification (NCBI taxonomy): domain Eukaryota; kingdom Metazoa; phylum Chordata; class Chondrichthyes; order Lamniformes; family Cetorhinidae; genus Cetorhinus; species Cetorhinus maximus. Next base: position 179,346 of record NW_027596267.1, on the reverse strand, counting down.
CAACAACAACCTCAACTTTTAAAAGTACAAAAAAGTTGAAAAAACAACATTGATAACGCCAACAAATTCAATTACAACCTCAACAATAAAAAGCACCAACAAATTCAACAACAACCTTAATATTGAAAATCACCAATAAATTCAACGACCTTAATTTTGAAAAACACCATCAAATTCAACAACAACCTTAACTTTTAAAAGTACAAACAACTTAAACAAAAAAAAAATTGATAATACGAAGAAGTTCAACAACAACCTCAATATTGAAAATCACCAACAAATTCAACGACCTCAATTTTGAAAAACACAAGTAAATTCAGCATCAACCACAACATTGAAAAACAATAACAAATTAAACAACAACCTCAACTTTCAAAAACACAAAAAAGTTCAAAAATAACATTGATAACAGCAAAACTTTCAACATCAACCTCAACATTGATAAACACCCACAAATTCAACGACAACCTCAACATTGAAAAACACCAAAAAATTCAGCAACAACCTCAACATTTAAAAACACCAACAAATTCAACAACAACCTCAACAATGAAAAATACCAACAAATTCAAAATCAACCTCAACTTTTCAAAGTACAAGAAAGTTCAACAAAATAAACATTGATAACACCAATAAATTCAGCAACAACCATAACTTTGAAAATCACCAACAAATTCAACAACCTCAACAGTGAAAAACACAAAAAAGTTCAAAAAATACCATTCATAACACCAACAAATTCAACATTAACTTTAATATTGAAAATCACCAACAAATTTAACGACCTCAAGATTAAAAAAACCATCAAATTCAACAACAACCTCAATATTGAAAAATACCAACAAATTCAACAACAACCTCAACATTGAATAACACCAACAAATTCATCAACAACATCAACATTGAAAAACACCAACAAATTCAACAACAACCTCAACAATGAAAAACACCAGCAAATTCAAAATCAACCTCAAATTTTAAATGTACAAAAAAGTTCAACAAAATAAATATTGAAAACGCCAATATATTCAGCAACCACCTGAACTTTGAAAATCACCAACAAATTCAACAACCTCAACACTGAAAAACCCCTGCAAATTCAACAACATCCTCAACTTTTAAAAATACAAACAAGTTCAACAAAAAACATTGATAGCACCAACTAATTCAACAACAACCTCAACAATGAAAAACACCAACAAATTCAACTACAACCTCAACATTGAATTACACCAACAAATTCAACAACAAACTCAACATTGAAAAACACCAACAAATTCAACAACAAACTCAACAATGAAAAACACAAACAATTACAACAACATCCTCAATATTGAAAATCACCAACCAATTCAACGGCCTCAACAATGATAAACTTAAACAAATTCAACAACAACCTCAACATTGAAAAACAACAACATATTCAACAACAACCACAACAATGAAAAACAGCATAAAATTCAACAATAACCGCAACATTGAAAAATAACAAACAAATCAACAACAACCTCAACATTGAAAAATACAAAAAAGTTCAAAAAACAACACTGATAACAGCAACAAATTCAACATTAACCTCAATATTGAAAATCACCAACAAATTCAACAACAACCTCAACATTGAAAAACACCAACAAATTCAACAACAAACTCAACAATGAAAAACACCAACAAATTCAACAACATCCTCAATATTGAAAATCACCAACCAATTCAACGACCTCAACAATGATAAACTTAAACAAATTCAACAACAACCTCAACATTGAAAAACAACAACAAATTCAACAACAACCACAACAATGAAAAACAGCAAAAATATTCAACAATAACCGCAACATTGAAAAATATCAAGCAAAGCAACAACAACCTCAACATTGAAAAACACAAAAAAGTTCAAAAAACAACACTGATAACACCAACAAATTCAACATTAACCTCAATATTGAAAATCACCAACAAATTCAACAACAACCTCAACATTGAAAAATGCCAACAAAATCATCAACAACCTCAGTATTGAAAATCACCAGCAAATTCATCAACCTCAACATTGAATATCACCAACAAATTCAGCAACAACCTCAACTTTGAAAAACACAAAGAGGTTTAAAAAAACCATTCATAACACCAACAAATTCAACAACAACCTCAATATTGGTAATCACCAACAAATTCAACAATCTCAACTGTGAAAAACACTAACAAATTAAACAACAACCACAACTTTTAATAATACATACAAGTTCTACAAAATAAACATTGATGACACTATCCAATTCAACAACAATCTCAATATTGAAAATCACCAACAAACTCATCAACAACCTCAACATTGAAAAATACCAACAAATTTAACAACAACCTCAACAATGAAAAGACCAAAATATTCAACAAAAACCTCACCATTGAAAAACAACCAACAAATTCAACCACAATCGCAACATTGAAAAATACTAACAAATTCAACAACAACCTCAACATTTAAAAATACAAAAATGTTCAAAAAATAACATTGATAACACCAATAAATTCAAAATCAACCTCAATATTGAAAATCACCAACAAATTCAACAACAACGTAAACATTGAAAAACGCCAAAAAATTCAAAAACTGTATATCACCAACAAATTCAGCAAACAACCTCAACTTTGAAAAACACAAAAAAGTTAAAAAAAACATTGGTAACACTAACAAATTCAACATCAACCTCAATATTGAAAATCACCAACAAATTCAACGACCTCAACTTTGAAAAACACTAACAAATCGAACAACAACGTCAAAAAAGAAAAAAACCAACAAATTCAAAATCAACCTCAATTTTTAAAAGTACAAAAAAGTTCAACAAAATAAACAATGATAACATCAATAAATTCAGCAAAAACCTCAACTTTGAAAAACACAAAAAAGTTCAAAAAAACCCATTGATAACACCAAAAATTCAACAACATCCTCAATATTGAAAATCACCAACAAATTCAACGACCTCAACTTTGAAAAACACCAACAAATTCAACAACAACCTCAACAATGAAAAACACCAACAAATTCAACAACAACCGCAACATTGAATAACACGATCCAATGCAACAACAACCTCAACATTGAAAAACACCAACAACTTCAACAACAACCTGAACATTGAAAAACACCAACAAATACAACAACAACCTCAATATTGAAAATCACCATCAAATTCAACAACCTCAACATTGAATATCACCAACAAATACAGCAACAACCTCAACTTTGAAAAACACAAAAAAGTTAAAAAAAAACCATTCATAACACCAACAAATTCAACAACAACCTCAACATTGAAAAACACCAACAAATTCAACAACAAACTCAACAATGAAAAACACCAACAAATTCAACAACATCCTCAATATTGAAAATCACCAACCAATTCAACGACCTCAACAATGATAAACTTAAACAAATTCAACAACAACCTCAACATTGAAAAACAACAACAAATTCAACAACAACCACAACAATGAAAAACAGCAAAAAAATTCAACAATAACCACAACATTGAAAAATAACAAGCAAATCAACAACAACCTCAACATTGAAAAACACAAAAAAGTTCAAAAAACAACACTGATAACACCAACAAATTCAACATTAACCTCAATATTGAAAATCACCAACAAATTCAACAACAACCTCAACATTGAAAAATGCCAACAAAATAATCAACAACCTCAGTATAGAAAATCACCAGCAAATTCATCAACCTCAACATTGAATATCAACAACAAATTCAGCAACAACCTCAACTTTGAAAAACACAAAGAGGTTTAAAAAAACCATTCATAACACCAACAAATTCAACAACAACCTCAATATTGGTAATCACCAACAAATTCAACAATCTCAACTGTGAAAAACACTAACAAATTAAACAACAACCACAACTTTTAATAATACATACAAGTTCTACAAAATAAACATTGATGACACTATCCAATTCAACAACAACCTCAATATTGAAAATCACCAACAAATTCAACAACAACGTAAACATTGAAAAACGCCAAAAAATTCAAAAACTGTATATCACCAACAAATTCAGCAACAACCTCAACTTTGAAAAACACAAAAAAGTTAAAAAAAACATTGGTAACACTAACAAAATCAACATCAACCTCAATATTGAAAAACACCAACAAATTCAACAAAAACCTCAACTTGTAAAAATACAAAGAAGTTCAACAAAAAAACCATTGATAACACCAACAAATTCAACAAGAAACTCAACATTGAAACATAGCAACAAATTCAACAACAACCTCAACATTGACAAACGACAAATAATCAACAGCAACCTCAACTTTTACAAGTACAAAAAAGTTGAAAAAAGAACATTGATAACACCAACAAATTCAACAACAACCTCAACATTGAAAAACACCAACAAATTCAACAACAACCGCAACTTTTAAAAGTACAAAAAAGTTCAACAAAATAAACCTTGATAACACCAACAAATTTAACAACAAACTCAATATTGAAAATCACCAACAAATTCAACAACCTCAACACTGAATATCACCACGAAATTCAGCATCAACCTCAACTTTGAAAAACACAAATAAGTTCAAAAAAAATTGATAACACGAAAAAATTCATCAACAAAATCAACATTGAAAAACACCAACAAATTCAACAACAACCTCAACATTGAAAAGCACCAACAAATTCAACAACAACCTCAACATTGAGAAACACCAACAAATTCATCAACAACCTCAACAAAGAAAAAATACCAACAAATTCAACAAAAACCTCAACTTTTAAAAGTACAGAAAAGTTGAAAAAAGAACATTGATAACACCAACAAATTCAGCAACAACCTCATCATTGAAAAACACCAACAAATCCAACAACAACCTCAACATTGAAAAACACCAACAAATTCAAAAAACAACTTTAACTTTTAAAAATACAAACAAGTTCAACAAAAAGCATTGATAACTCGAACAAATTCAACAACAACCTCAACATTGAAAAACAACAACAAATTCAACAACAACCTTAACATTGAAAAACGCCAACAAATTCAACGACAAACTCGATATTGAAAATCACCAACAAATTCAATAACCTCAACACTGAATATCACCAACAAATTCACAACAGCCTCAACATTGAAAAACACCAACAAATTCAACAACAACCTCAACTTTTAAAAGTACAAAAAAGTTGAAAAAACAACATTGATAACGCCAACAAATTCAATTACAACCTCAACAATAAAAAGCACCAACAAATTCAACAACAACCTTAATATTGAAAATCACCAATAAATTCAACGACCTTAATTTTGAAAAACACCATCAAATTCAACAACAACCTTAACTTTTAAAAGTACAGACAACTTAAACAAAAAAAACAATTGATAATACGAAGAAGTTCAACAACAACCTCAATATTGAAAATCACCAACAAATTCAACGACCTCAATTTTGAAAAACACAAGTAAATTCAGCATCAACCACAACATTGAAAAACAACAACAAATTAAACAACAACCTCAACTTTCAAAAACACAAAAAAGTTCAAAAATAACATTGATAACAGCAAAACTTTCAACATCAACCTCAACATTGATAAACACCCACAAATTCAACGACAACCTCAACATTGAAAAACACCAAAAAATTCAGCAACAACCTCAACATTTAAAAACACCAACAAATTCAACAACAACCTCAACATTGAAAAACACCAACAAATACAACAACAACCTCAACAATGAAAAATACCAACAAATTCAAAATCAACCTCAACTTTTCAAAGTACAAGAAAGTTCAACAAAATAAACATTGATAACACCAATAAATTCAGCAACAACCATAACTTTGAAAATCACCAACAAATTCAACAACCTCAACAGTGAAAAACACAAAAAAGTTCAAAAAATACCATTCATAACACCAACAAATTCAACATTAACTTTAATATTGAAAATCACCAACAAATTTAACGACCTCAAGATTAAAAAAACCATCAAATTCAACAACAACCTCAATATTGAAAAATACCAACAAATTCAACAACAACCTCAACATTGAATAACACCAACAAATTCATCAACAACATCAACATTGAAAAACACCAACAAATTCAACAACAACCTCAACAATGAAAAACACCAGCAAATTCAAAATCAACCTCAAATTTTAAATGTACAAAAAAGTTCAACAAAATAAATATTGAAAACGCCAATATATTCAGCAACCACCTGAACTTTGAAAATCACCAACAAATTCAACAACCTCAACACTGAAAAACCCCTGCAAATTCAACAACATCCTCAACTTTTAAAAATACAAACAAGTTCAACAAAAAACATTGATAGCACCAACTAATTCAACAACAACCTCAACAATGAAAAACACCAACAAATTCAACTACAACCTCAACATTGAATTACACCAACAAATTCAACAACAACCTCAACATTGAAAAATACCAACAAATTCAACAACAAACTCAACAATGAAAAACACAAACAATTTCAACAACATCCTCAATATTGAAAATCACCAACCAATTCAACGGCCTCAACAATGATAAACTTAAACAAATTCAACAACAACCTCAACATTGAAAAACAACAACATATTCAACAACAACCACAACAATGAAAAACAGCAAAAAATTCAACAATAACCGCAACATTGAAAAATAACAAACAAATCAACAACAACCTCAACATTGAAAAATACAAAAAAGTTCAAAAAACAACACTGATAACAGCAACAAATTCAACATTAACCTCAATATTGAAAATCACCAACAAATTCAGCAACAACCTCAACATTGAAAAACGACAACAAAATCATCAACAACCTCAGTATTGAAAATCACCAGCAAATTCATCAACCTCAACATTGAATATCACCAACAAATTCAGCAACAACCTCAACTTTGAAAAACAAAAAGAGGTTTAAAAAAACCATTGATAACACCAACAAATTCAACAACAACCTCAATATTGGTAATCACCAACAAATTCAACAGTCTCAACTGTGAAAAACACTAACAAATTAAACAAACAACCACAACTTTTAATAATACATACAAGTTGTAAAAAATAAACATTGATGACACTATCCAATTCAACAACAATCTCAATATTGAAAATCACCAACAAATTCATCAACAACCTCAACATTGAAAAATATCAACAAATTTAGCAACAACCAAAACATTGAAAAATACCAACAAATTTAACAACAACCTCAACAATGAAAAGACCAAAATATTCAACAAAAACCTCACCATTGAAAAACAACCAACAAATTCAACCACCATCGCAACATTGAAAAATACTAACAAATTCAACAACAACCTCAACATTTAAAAATACAAAAATGTTCAAAAAATAACATTGATAACACCAATAAATTCAAAATCAACCTCAATATTGAAAATCACCAACAAATTCAACAACAACGTAAACATTGAAAAACGCCAAAAAATTCAAAAACTGTATATCACCAACAAATTCAGCAACAACCTCAACTTTGAAAAACACAAAAAAGTTAAAAAAAACATTGGTAACACTAACAAATTCAACATCAACCTCAATATTGAAAATCACCAACAAATTCAACGACCTCAACTTTGAAAAACACAAACAAATCCAACAACAACGTCAAAAATGAAAAAAACCAACAAATTCAAAATCAACCTCAATTTTTAAAAGTACAAAAAAGTTCAACAAAATAAACATTGATAACATCAATAAATTCAGCAAAAACCTCAACTTAGAAAAACACAAAAAAGTTCAAAAAAACCCATTGATAACACCAAAAATTCAACAACATCCTCAATATTGAAAATCACCAACAAATTCAACGACCTCAACTTTGAAAAACACCAACAAATTCAACAACAACCTCAACAATGCAAAACACCAACAAATTCAACAACAACCTCAACATTGAAAAACACGAACCAATGCAAACAACAACCTCAACATTGAAAAACACCAACAAATTCAACAACAACCTCAACATTGAAAATCACCAACAAATTCAACAACCTCAACATTGAATATCACCAACAAATACAGCAACAACCTCAACTTTGAAAAACACCAAAAAGTTAAAAAAAAACCATTCATAACACCAACAAATTCAACAACAACCTCAACATTGAAAAACACCAACAAATTCAACAACAAACTCAACAATGAAAAACACCAACAAATTCAACAACATCCTCAATATTGAAAATCACCAACCAATTCAACGACCTCAACAATGATAAACTTAAACAAATTCAACAATAACCGCAACATTGAAAAATAACAAGCAAAACAACAACAACCTCAACATTGAAAAACACAAAAATGTTCAAAAAACAACACTGATAACACCAACAAATTCAACATTAACCTCAATATTGAAAATCACCAACAAATTCAACAACAACCTCAACATTGAAAAACGACAACAAAATCATCAACAACCTCAGTATTGAAAATCACCAGCAAATTCATCAACCTCAACATTGAATATCACCAACAAATTCAGCAACAACCTCAACTTTGAAAAACACAAAGAGGTTTAAAAAAACCATTCATAACACCAACAAATTCAACAACAACCTCAATATTGGTAATCACCAACAAATTCAACAATCTCAACTGTGAAAAACACTAACAAATTAAACAACAACCACAACTTTTAATAATACATACAAGTTCTACAAAATAAACATTGATGACACTATCCAATTCAACAACAACCTCAATATTGAAAATCACCAACAAACTCATCAACAACCTCAACATTGAAAAATACCAACAAATTTAACAACAACCAAAACATTGAAAAATACCAACAAATTTAACAACAACCTCAACAATGAAAAGACCAAAATATTCAACAAAAACCTCACCATTGAAAAACAACCAACAAATTCAACCACAATCGCAACATTGAATAATACTAACAAATTCAACAACAACCTCAACATTTAAAAATACAAAAATGTTCAAAAAATAACATTGATAACACCAATAAATTCAAAATCAACCTCAATATTGATCAACCAACAAATTCAACAACAACGTAAACATTGAAAAACGCCAAAAAATTCAAAAACTGTATATCACCAACAAATTCAGCAACAACCTCAACTTTGAAAAACACAAAAAAGTTAAAAAAAACATTGGTAACACTAACAAAATCAACATCAACCTCAATATTGAAAATCACCAACAAATTCAACGACCTCAACTTTGAAAAACACAAACAAATCCAACAACAACGTCAAAAATGAAAAAAACCAACAAATTCAAAATCAACCTCAATTTTTAAAAGTACAAAAAAGTTCCACAAAATAAACGTTGATAACATCAATAAATTCAGCAAAAACCTCAACTTTGAAAAACACAAAAAAGTTCAAAAAAACCCATTGATAACACCAAAAATTCAACAACATCCTCAATATTGAAAATCACCAACAAATTCAACGACCTCAACTTTGAAAAACACCAACAAATTCAACAACAACCTCAACAATGAAAAACACCAACAAATTCAACAGCAACCTCAACATTGAAAAACACGAACCAATGCAACAACAACCTCAACATTGAAAAACACCAACAACTTCAATAACAACCTCAACATTGAAAAACACCAACAAATACAACAACCTCAATATTGAAAATCACCAACAAATTCAACAACCTCAACATTGAATATCACCAACAAATGCAGCAACAACCTCAACTTTGAAAAACACAAAAAAGTTAAAAAAAAACCATTCATAACACCAACAAATTCAACAACAACCTCAACATTGAAAAACACCAACAAATTCAACAACAAACTCAACAATGAAAAACACCAACAAATTCAACAACATCCTCAATATTGAAAATCACCAACCAATTCAACGACCTCAACAATGATAAACTTAAACAAATTCAACAACAACCTCAACATTGAAAAACAACAACAAATTCAACAACAACCACAACAATGAAAAACAGCAAAAAATTCAACAATAACCACAACATTGAAAAATAACAAGCAAATCAACAACAACCTCAACATTGAAAAACACAAAAAAGTTCAAAAAACAACACTGATAACACCAACAAATTCAACATTAACCTCAATATTGAAAATCACCAACAAATTCAACAACAACCTCAACATTGAAAAATGCCAACAAAATCATCAACAACCTCAGTATTGAAAATCACCAGCAAATTCATCAACCTCAACATTGAATATCAACAACAAATTCAGCAACAACCTCAACTTTGAAAAACACAAAGAGGTTTAAAAAAACCATTCATAACACCAACAAATTCAACAACAACCTCAATATTGGTAATCACCAACAAATTCAACAATCTCAACTGTGAAAAACACTAACAAATTAAACAACAACCACAACTTTTAATAATACATACAAGTTGTAAAAAATAAACATTGATGACACTATCCAATTCAACAACAATCTCAATATTGAAAATCACCAACAAATTCATCAACAACCTCAACATTGAAAAATACCAACAAATTTAACAACAACCAAAACATTGAAAAATACCAACAAATTTAACAACAACCAAAACATTGAAAAATACCAACAAATTTAACAACAACCTCAACAATGAAAAGACCAAAATATTCAACAAAAACCTCACCATTGAAAAACAACCAACAAATTCAACCACAATCACAACATTGAAAAATACTAACAAATTCAACAACAACCTCAACATTTAAAAATACAAAAATGTTCAAAAAATAACATTGATAACACCAATAAATTCAAAATCAACCTCAATATTGAAAATCACCAACAAATTCAACAACAACGTAAACATTGAAAAACGCCAAAAAATTCAAAAACTGTATATCACCAACAAATTCAGCAACAACCTCAACTTTGAAAAACACAAAAAAGTTAAAAAAAACATTGGTAACACTAACAAAATCAACATCAACCTCAATATTGAAAATCACCAACAAATTCAACGACCTCAACTTTGAAAAACACAAACAAATCCAACAACAACGTCAAAAATGAAAAAAACCAACAAATTCAAAATCAACCTCAATTATTAAAAGTACAAAAAAGTTCAACAAAATAAACATTGATAACATCAATAAATTCAGCAAAAACCTCAACTTTGAAAAACACAAAAAAGTTCAAAAAAACCCATTGATAACACCAAAAATTCAACAACATCCTCAATATTGAAATTCACAAACAAAATCAACGACCTCAACTTTGAAAAACACCAACAAATTCAACAACAACCTCAACAATGAAAAATACCAAAAAATTCAACAACAACCGCAACATTGAATAACACGATCCAATGCAACAACAACCTCAACATTGAAAAACACCAACAACTTCAACAACAACCTGAACATTGAAAAACACCAACAAATACAACAACAACCTCAATATTGAAAATCACCATCAAATTCAACAACCTCAACATTGAATATCACCAACAAATACAGCAACAACCTCAACTTTGAAAAACACAAAAAAGTTAAAAAAAAAACATTCATAACACCAACAAATTCAACAACAACCTCAACATTGAAAAACACCAACAAATTCAATAACAAACTCAACAATGAAAAACACCAACAAATTCAACAACATCCTCAATATCACCAACCAATTCAACGACCTCAACAATGATAAACTTAAACAAATTCAACAACAACCTCAACATTGAAAAACAACAACAAATTCAACAACAACCACAACAATGAAAAACAGCAAAAAATTCAACAATAACCGCAACATTGAAAAATAACAAACAAATCAACAACAACCTCAACATTGAAAAACACAAAAAAGTTCAAAAAACAACACTGATAACAGCAACAAATTCAACATTAACCTCAATATTGAAAATCACCAACAAATTCAACAAATTCAACAACAACCTCAACATTGAAAAACGACAACAAAATCATCAACAACCTCAGTATTGAAAATCACCAGCAAATTCATCAACCTCAACATTGAATATCACCAACAAATTCAACAACAACCTCAACATTGAAAAATGCCAACAAAATCATCAACAACCTCAGTATTGAAAATCACCAGCAAATTCATCAACCTCAACATTGAATATCACCAACAAATTCAGCAACAACCTCAACTTTGAAAAACACAAAGAGGTTTAAAAAAACCATTCATAACACCAACAAATTCAACAACAACCTCAATATTGGTAATCACCAACAAATTCAACAATCTCAACTGTGAAAAACACTAACAAATTAAACAACAACCACAACTTTTAATAATACATACAAGTTCTACAAAATAAACATTGATGACACTATCCAATTCAACAACAACCTCAATATTGAAAATCACCAACAAACTCATCAACAACCTCAACATTGAAAAATACCAACAAATTTAACAACAACCAAAACATTGAAAAATACCAACAAATTTAACAACAACCTCAACAATGAAAAGACCAAAATATTCAACAAAAACCTCACCATTGAAAAACAACCAACAAATTCAACCACAATCGCAACATTGAATAATACTAACAAATTCAACAACAACCTCAACATTTAAAAATACAAAAATGTTCAAAAAATAACATTGATAACACCAATAAATTCAAAATCAACCTCAATATTGATCAACCAACAAATTCAACAACAACGTAAACATTGAAAAACGCCAAAAAATTCAAAAACTGTATATCACCAACAAATTCAGCAACAACCTCAACTTTGAAAAACACAAAAAAGTTAAAAAAAACATTGGTAACACTAACAAAATCAACATCAACCTCAATATTGAAAATCACCAACAAATTCAACGACCTCAACTTTGAAAAACACAAACAAATCCAACAACAACGTCAAAAATGAAAAAAACCAACAAATTCAAAATCAACCTCAATTTTTAAAAGTACAAAAAAGTTCCACAAAATAAACGTTGATAACATCAATAAATTCAGCAAAAACCTCAACTTTGAAAAACACAAAAAAGTTCAAAAAAACCCATTGATAACACCAAAAATTCAACAACATCCTCAATATTGAAAATCACCAACAAATTCAACGACCTCAACTTTGAAAAACACCAACAAATTCAACAACAACCTCAACAATGAAAAACACCAACAAATTCAACAGCAACCTCAACATTGAAAAACACGAACCAATGCAACAACAACCTCAACATTGAAAAACACCAACAACTTCAATAACAACCTCAACATTGAAAAACACCAACAAATACAACAACCTCAATATTGAAAATCACCAACAAATTCAACAACCTCAACATTGAATATCACCAACAAATGCAGCAACAACCTCAACTTTGAAAAACACAAAAAAGTTAAAAAAAAACCATTCATAACACCAACAAATTCAACAACAACCTCAACATTGAAAAACACCAACAAATTCAACAACAAACTCAACAATGAAAAACACCAACAAATTCAACAACATCCTCAATATTGAAAATCACCAACCAATTCAACGACCTCAACAATGATAAACTTAAACAAATTCAACAACAACCTCAACATTGAAAAACAACAACAAATTCAACAACAACCACAACAATGAAAAACAGCAAAAAATTCAACAATAACCACAACATTGAAAAATAACAAGCAAATCAACAACAACCTCAACATTGAAAAACACAAAAAAGTTCAAAAAACAACACTGATAACACCAACAAATTCAACATTAACCTCAATATTGAAAATCACCAACAAATTCAACAACAACCTCAACATTGAAAAATGCCAACAAAATCATCAACAACCTCAGTATTGAAAATCACCAGCAAATTCATCAACCTCAACATTGAATATCAACAACAAATTCAGCAACAACCTCAACTTTGAAAAACACAAAGAGGTTTAAAAAAACCATTCATAACACCAACAAATTCAACAACAACCTCAATATTGGTAATCACCAACAAATTCAACAATCTCAACTGTGAAAAACACTAACAAATTAAACAACAACCACAACTTTTAATAATACATACAAGTTGTAAAAAATAAACATTGATGACACTATCCAATTCAACAACAATCTCAATATTGAAAATCACCAACAAATTCATCAACAACCTCAACATTGAAAAATACCAACAAATTTAACAACAACCAAAACATTGAAAAATACCAACAAATTTAACAACAACCAAAACATTGAAAAATACCAACAAATTTAACAACAACCTCAACAATGAAAAGACCAAAATATTCAACAAAAACCTCACCATTGAAAAACAACCAACAAATTCAACCACAATCACAACATTGAAAAATACTAACAAATTCAACAACAACCTCAACATTTAAAAATACAAAAATGTTCAAAAAATAACATTGATAACACCAATAAATTCAAAATCAACCTCAATATTGAAAATCACCAACAAATTCAACAACAACGTAAACATTGAAAAACGCCAAAAAATTCAAAAACTGTATATCACCAACAAATTCAGCAACAACCTCAACTTTGAAAAACACAAAAAAGTTAAAAAAAACATTGGTAACACTAACAAAATCAACATCAACCTCAATATTGAAAATCACCAACAAATTCAACGACCTCAACTTTGAAAAACACAAACAAATCCAACAACAACGTCAAAAATGAAAAAAACCAACAAATTCAAAATCAACCTCAATTATTAAAAGTACAAAAAAGTTCAACAAAATAAACATTGATAACATCAATAAATTCAGCAAAAACCTCAACTTTGAAAAACACAAAAAAGTTCAAAAAAACCCATTGATAACACCAAAAATTCAACAACATCCTCAATATTGAAATTCACAAACAAAATCAACGACCTCAACTTTGAAAAACACCAACAAATTCAACAACAACCTCAACAATGAAAAATACCAAAAAATTCAACAACAACCGCAACATTGAATAACACGATCCAATGCAACAACAACCTCAACATTGAAAAACACCAACAACTTCAACAACAACCTGAACATTGAAAAACACCAACAAATACAACAACAACCTCAATATTGAAAATCACCATCAAATTCAACAACCTCAACATTGAATATCACCAACAAATACAGCAACAACCTCAACTTTGAAAAACACAAAAAAGTTAAAAAAAAAACATTCATAACACCAACAAATTCAACAACAACCTCAACATTGAAAAACACCAACAAATTCAATAACAAACTCAACAATGAAAAACACCAACAAATTCAACAACATCCTCAATATCACCAACCAATTCAACGACCTCAACAATGATAAACTTAAACAAATTCAACAACAACCTCAACATTGAAAAACAACAACAAATTCAACAACAACCACAACAATGAAAAACAGCAAAAAATTCAACAATAACCGCAACATTGAAAAATAACAAACAAATCAACAACAACCTCAACATTGAAAAACACAAAAATGTTCAAAAAACAACACTGATAACAGCAACAAATTCAACATTAACCTCAATATTGAAAATCACCAACAAATTCAACAAATTCAACAACAACCTCAACATTGAAAAACGACAACAAAATCATCAACAACCTCAGTATTGAAAATCACCAGCAAATTCATCAACCTCAACATTGAATATCACCAACAAATTCAACAACAACCTCAACATTGAAAAATGCCAACAAAATCATCAACAACCTCAGTATTGAAAATCACCAGCAAATTCATCAACCTCAACATTGAATATCACCAACAAATTCAGCAACAACCTCAACTTTGAAAAACACAAAGAGGTTTAAAAAAACCATTCATAACACCAACAAATTCAACAACAACCTCAATATTGGTAATCACCAACAAATTCAACAATCTCAACTGTGAAAAACACTAACAAATTAAACAACAACCACAACTTTTAATAATACATACAAGTTCTACAAAATAAACATTGATGACACTATCCAATTCAACAACAACCTCAATATTGAAAATCACCAACAAACTCATCAACAACCTCAACATTGAAAAATACCAACAAATTTAACAACAACCAAAACATTGAAAAATACCAACAAATTTAACAACAACCTCAACAATGAAAAGACCAAAATATTCAACAAAAACCTCACCATTGAAAAACAACCAACAAATTCAACCACAATCGCAACATTGAATAATACTAACAAATTCAACAACAACCTCAACATTTAAAAATACAAAAATGTTCAAAAAATAACATTGATAACACCAATAAATTCAAAATCAACCTCAATATTGATCAACCAACAAATTCAACAACAACGTAAACATTGAAAAACGCCAAAAAATTCAAAAACTGTATATCACCAACAAATTCAGCAACAACCTCAACTTTGAAAAACACAAAAAAGTTAAAAAAAACATTGGTAACACTAACAAAATCAACATCAACCTCAATATTGAAAATCACCAACAAATTCAACGACCTCAACTTTGAAAAACACAAACAAATCCAACAACAACGTCAAAAATGAAAAAAACCAACAAATTCAAAATCAACCTCAATTTTTAAAAGTACAAAAAAGTTCCACAAAATAAACGTTGATAACATCAATAAATTCAGCAAAAACCTCAACTTTGAAAAACACAAAAAAGTTCAAAAAAACCCATTGATAACACCAAAAATTCAACAACATCCTCAATATTGAAAATCACCAACAAATTCAACGACCTCAACTTTGAAAAACACCAACAAATTCAACAACAACCTCAACAATGAAAAACACCAACAAATTCAACAGCAACCTCAACATTGAAAAACACGAACCAATGCAACAACAACCTCAACATTGAAAAACACCAACAACTTCAATAACAACCTCAACATTGAAAAACACCAACAAATACAACAACCTCAATATTGAAAATCACCAACAAATTCAACAACCTCAACATTGAATATCACCAACAAATGCAGCAACAACCTCAACTTTGAAAAACACAAAAAAGTTAAAAAAAACCATTCATAACACCAACAAATTCAACAACAACCTCAACATTGAAAAACACCAACAAATTCAACAACAAACTCAACAATGAAAAACACCAACAAATTCAACAACATCCTCAATATTGAAAATCACCAACCAATTCAACGACCTCAACAATGATAAACTTAAACAAATTCAACAACAACCTCAACATTGAAAAACAACAACAAATTCAACAACAACCACAACAATGAAAAACAGCAAAAAATTCAACAATAACCACAACATTGAAAAATAACAAGCAAATCAACAACAACCTCAACATTGAAAAACACAAAAAAGTTCAAAAAACAACACTGATAACACCAACAAATTCAACATTAACCTCAATATTGAAAATCACCAACAAATTCAACAACAACCTCAACATTGAAAAATGCCAACAAAATCATCAACAACCTCAGTATTGAAAATCACCAGCAAATTCATCAACCTCAACATTGAATATCAACAACAAATTCAGCAACAACCTCAACTTTGAAAAACACAAAGAGGTTTAAAAAAACCATTCATAACACCAACAAATTCAACAACAACCTCAATATTGGTAATCACCAACAAATTCAACAATCTCAACTGTGAAAAACACTAACAAATTAAACAACAACCACAACTTTTAATAATACATACAAGTTGTAAAAAATAAACATTGATGACACTATCCAATTCAACAACAATCTCAATATTGAAAATCACCAACAAATTCATCAACAACCTCAACATTGAAAAATACCAACAAATTTAACAACAACCAAAACATTGAAAAATACCAACAAATTTAACAACAACCAAAACATTGAAAAATACCAACAAATTTAACAACAACCTCAACAATGAAAAGACCAAAATATTCAACAAAAACCTCACCATTGAAAAACAACCAACAAATTCAACCACAATCACAACATTGAAAAATACTAACAAATTCAACAACAACCTCAACATTTAAAAATACAAAAATGTTCAAAAAATAACATTGATAACACCAATAAATTCAAAATCAACCTCAATATTGAAAATCACCAACAAATTCAACAACAACGTAAACATTGAAAAACGCCAAAAAATTCAAAAACTGTATATCACCAACAAATTCAGCAACAACCTCAACTTTGAAAAACACAAAAAAGTTAAAAAAAACATTGGTAACACTAACAAAATCAACATCAACCTCAATATTGAAAATCACCAACAAATTCAACGACCTCAACTTTGAAAAACACAAACAAATCCAACAACAACGTCAAAAATGAAAAAAACCAACAAATTCAAAATCAACCTCAATTATTAAAAGTACAAAAAAGTTCAACAAAATAAACATTGATAACATCAATAAATTCAGCAAAAACCTCAACTTTGAAAAACACAAAAAAGTTCAAAAAAACCCATTGATAACACCAAAAATTCAACAACATCCTCAATATTGAAATTCACAAACAAAATCAACGACCTCAACTTTGAAAAACACCAACAAATTCAACAACAACCTCAACAATGAAAAATACCAAAAAATTCAACAACAACCGCAACATTGAATAACACGATCCAATGCAACAACAACCTCAACATTGAAAAACACCAACAACTTCAACAACAACCTGAACATTGAAAAACACCAACAAATACAACAACAACCTCAATATTGAAAATCACCATCAAATTCAACAACCTCAACATTGAATATCACCAACAAATACAGCAACAACCTCAACTTTGAAAAACACAAAAAAGTTAAAAAAAAAACATTCATAACACCAACAAATTCAACAACAACCTCAACATTGAAAAACACCAACAAATTCAATAACAAACTCAACAATGAAAAACACCAACAAATTCAACAACATCCTCAATATCACCAACCAATTCAACGACCTCAACAATGATAAACTTAAACAAATTCAACAACAACCTCAACATTGAAAAACAACAACAAATTCAACAACAACCACAACAATGAAAAACAGCAAAAAATTCAACAATAACCGCAACATTGAAAAATAACAAACAAATCAACAACAACCTCAACATTGAAAAACACAAAAAAGTTCAAAAAACAACACTGATAACAGCAACAAATTCAACATTAACCTCAATATTGAAAATCACCAACAAATTCAACAAATTCAACAACAACCTCAACATTGAAAAACGACAACAAAATCATCAACAACCTCAGTATTGAAAATCACCAGCAAATTCATCAACCTCAACATTGAATATCACCAACAAATTCAACAACAACCTCAACATTGAAAAATGCCAACAAAATCATCAACAACCTCAGTATTGAAAATCACCAGCAAATTCATCAACCTCAACATTGAATATCATCAACAAATTCAGCAACAACCTCAACTTTGAAAAACACAAAGAGGTTTAAAAAAACCATTCATAACACCAACAAATTCAACAACAACCTCAATATTGGTAATCACCAACAAATTCAACAGTCTCAACTGTGAAAAACACTAACAAATTAAACAAACAACCACAACTTTTAATAATACATACAAGTTGTAAAAAATAAACATTGATGACACTATCCAATTCAACAACAATCTCAATATTGAAAATCACCAACAAATTCATCAACAACCTCAACATTGAAAAATACCAACAAATTTAACAACAACCTCAACAATGAAAAGACCAAAATATTCAACAAAAACCTCACCATTGAAAATCACCAACAAATTCAACAACCTCAACTTGAAAAAGACCAACAAATTAAACAACCTCAACTTTTAAAAATACAACCAAGTTCAACAAAAAAAACATTGATTACACCAACAAATTCAACAACAAGCTCAATATTGAAAATCACCAACAAATTCAACGACGTCAGCTTTGAAAAACACCAACAAATTCAACAACATCAACATTGAAAAGCACCAATAAATACAACAACAAACTCAACATTGAAAAGCAGCAACAAATTCAACAACAATCTCAACATTGAAAACCACCTACAAATTCAACGACCTCAACTTGAAAAAGACCAACAAATTAAACAACCTCAACTTTTAAAAATACAACCAAGTTCAACAAAAAAACATTGATTACACCAACAAATTCAACAACAAGTTCAATATTGAAAATCACCAACAAATTCAACGTCCTCAGCTTTGAAAAACACCAACAAATTCAACAACATCAACATTGAAAAGCACCAATAAATTCAACAACAAACTCAACATTGAAAAGCAGCAACAAATTCAACAACAATCTCAACATTGAAAAACGTCAACAATTTCAGCAACAACCTCAATATTGAAAATCCCAACAAATTCAACAATAACTTCAACTTTTAAAAGTAGAAAAAAGTTCAACAAAATAAATGTTGATAACACGAACAAATTCATCAACATCCTCAATATTGAAAATCACCAGCAGATTCAACAACCTCAACATTGAAAAACACAAAACAGTTCAAAAGAAAACATTGATAACACCAACAAAT
Source organism: Cetorhinus maximus (assembly GCF_964194155.1). Taxonomy (NCBI): domain Eukaryota; kingdom Metazoa; phylum Chordata; class Chondrichthyes; order Lamniformes; family Cetorhinidae; genus Cetorhinus; species Cetorhinus maximus. The sequence goes on along the minus strand of NW_027596267.1, from coordinate 158,829 downwards.
TCAACAACAACCTCAACAATGAAAAACACCAACAAATTCAAACAACAACCTCAACATTTAAAAACACCAACAAATTAAACAGCAACCTCAACAATGAAAAAAACAAAAAATTCAACAACAACCTCAACGTTGAAAAACGCCAACAAATTCAACAACAACCTCAACAATGAAAAATATCAACAAATTCAAAATCAACCTCAACATTGAAAATCACCAGCAAATTCAACAACAACCTCAACATTGAAAAACACTAATAAGTTCAACAACATCCTTAACTTTTAAAAATACAAACAAGTTCAACAGCAACCTCAACAATCAAAAACACCAAAAAAATCAACAACAACATCAACAATGAAAAACACCAACAAATTCAACAACAACCACAACATTTAAAAATACAAAATAGTTTAAAAAATAACATTGATAACACCAACAAATTCAACAACAACCTCAACATTGAAAAACACCAACAAATTCAACAACAAGCTCAATATTGAAAATCACCAACAAATTCAGCAACAACCTCAACTTTGAAAAACACACAAAAGTTATAAAAAAACCCATTCATAACACCAACAAATTCAACAACAACCACAATATTGAAAATCACCAACAAATTCAACGTCCTCAACTATGAAAACACCAACAAATTAAACAACAACCTCATATTTTAAAAATACAAACAAGTTCAACAAAAAAAACATTGATAACTCCAACAAATTCAACAACAAACTCAACATTGAAAAACACCAACAAATTCAACAACCTCAACATATTCAACACCAACAAATTCAACAACCTCAACAAATTCAACAACATCCTTAACTTTTAAAAATACAAACATGTTCAACAACAACCTCAACAATGATAAACGGCAAAAAATTCAACAATAACCGCAACATTGAAAAATACCAACAAATTCAACAACAACCTCAGCATTGAAAATTACAATAAAGTTCAAAAAATAACAGTGATAACACCAACAAATTCAACAATAACCTCAACTTTGAAAAACACAAAAAAGTTAAAAAAAACCATTCATAACACCTACAAATTCAACAACAACCTCATTATTCAAATTCATCAACAAATTCAACGACCTCAACTTTGAAAAACACCAACAAATTAAACAACAAGCTCAACATTTAAAAGTACAAAAAAGTTCAACAAAGTAAACATTGATAACGCCAATAAATTCAACAAGAACCACAACATTTAAAAATACAAACAAGGTCAACAAAATTATCATTGATAACCCTATCCAATTCAACAAGAACCTCAACATTTAAAATGACCAAGAAATTCAGCAAGCTCAACACTGAAAAACACAAACAAATTCATCAACATCAACATTGAAAAACAATTTAAAAATTCAGCAACAACCTCAATCATTGATGACCCTATCCAATTCAACAACAACCTCAACATTTAAAATCACCAAGAAATTCAGCAAGCTCAACACTGAAAAACACAAACAAATTCAACAACATCAACATTGAAAAACAATTTAAAAATTCAGCAACAACCTCAAACATTGATGACCCTATTCAATTCAACGACAACCTCAACATTTAAAATCACCAAGAAATTCAGCAACAACCTCAACATCGAAAAACACCAACAAATTCAACAACAATCTCAACATTGAAAAACACCAACAAATACAACAACAACCTCAACATTGAAAAACACCAACAAATTCAAAATCAACCTCAACTTTTAAAAGTACAAAAAAGTTCAACAAAATAAACATTGATAACACCAATATATTCAGAAACAACATCAACTTTGAAAATCACCAACAAATTCAACAACCTCAACATTGAAAAACACAAAAAAGTTCAAAAAATACCATTCATAACACCAACAAATTTAACAACAACCTTAATATTGAAAATCACCAACAAATTAAACGACCTCAACATTAAAAAAACCAACAAATTCAACAACAACCTCAACATTGAATAACACCAACAAATTCATCAACATCCTCAACATTGAAAAACACCAACAACTTCAACAACAACCTCAACAATGAAAAACACCAACAAATTCAAAATCAACCTCAAATTTAAAAAGTACAAAAAAGTTCAACAAAATAAATATTGAAAACACCAATATATTCAGCAACCACCTCAACTTTGAACATCACCAACAAATTCAACAACCTCAACATTGAAAAACCCCTGCAAATTCAACAACATCCTTAACTTTTAAAAATACAAACAAGTTCAACAAAAAACATTGATAACACCAACAAATTCAACAACAAACTCAACAATGAAAAACACCAACAAATTCAACAACAACCTCAACATTGAAGAACACCAACAATTTCAACAACAACCTCAACATTGAAAAACACCAACAAATTCAACAACAAACTCAACAATGAAAAACACCAACAGATTCAACAACATCCTCAATAATGAAAATCACCAACCAATTCAACGACCTCAACAAAGATAAACTTAAACAAATTCAACAACAACCTCAACATTGAAAAACGCCAACAAATTCATCAACAACCTCAGTATTGAAAATCACCAGCAAATTCAACAACCTTAACATTAAATAGCACCAACAAATTCAGCAACAAGCTCAATATTGAAAATCACCAACAAATTCAAAATCAACCTCAACTTTTAAAAATACAAAAAAAGTTCAACAAAATAAACATTGATAACACCAATACATTCAGCAACAACCTCAACATTGAAAAACACCAACAAATTCAACAACAACCTCAACATTGAAAAACAACAACAAATTCAACAACAACCACAACAATGAAAAACAGCAAAAAATTCAACAATAACCGCAACATTGAAAAATAACAAACAAATCAACAACAACCTCAACATTGAAAAATACAAAAAAGTTCAAAAAACAACACTGATAACACCATCAAATTCAACATTAACCTCAATATTGAAAATCACCAGCAAATTCATCAACATAAACAGTGATAACACCAATAAATTCAGCAACAACCTCAACTTTGAAAAACACAAACAAGATAAAAAAAACCCATTGATAACACCAACAAATTCAACAACAACTTCAATATTGAAAATCACCAACAAGTTCAACAACAACCTCAATATTGATAATCACCAACATATTCAATGATCTCAACTGTGAAAAACACTAACAAATTAAACAACAACCACAACTTTTAATAATACATACAAGTTCTACAAAATAAACATTGATGACACTATCCAATTCAACAACAATCTCAATATTGAAAATCACCAACAAATTCATCAACAACCTCAACAGTGAAAAACACCAACACATTTAACATCAACCTCAACATTAAAAAATACCAACAAATTTAACAACAACCTCAACAATGAAAAGACCAAAATATTCAACAAAAACCTCACCATTGAAAAACACCAACAAATTCAACAACAACTGCAACATTGAAAAATACCAACAAATTCAACAACAACCTCAACATTGAAAAATACAAAAAAGTTCAAAAAATAACGTTGATATCACCAACAAATTCAAAATCAACCTCAATATTGAAAATCACCAACAAATTCAACAACAACGTAAACATTGAAAAACGCCAAAAAATTCAAAAAACTGTATATCACCAACAAATTCAGCAACAACCTCAACTTTAAAAAACACAAAAAAGTTAAAAAAAAACATTGGTAACACTAACAAATTCAACAACAACCTCAATATTGAAAATCACCGACAAATTCAACGACCTCAACTTTGAAAGACACAAACAAATCCAACAACAACGTCAAAAATGAAAAACACCAACAAATTCAAAATCAACCTCAATTTTTAAAAGTACAAAAAAGTTCAACAAAATAAACATTGATAACATCAATAAATTCAGCAAAAACCTCAACTTTGAAAAACACAAAAAAGTTAAAAAAAAACCATCGATAACACCAACAAATTCAACAACAACCTCAATATTGAAAATCACCAACAAATTCAACAACAACCTCAACATTGAAAAACACCAACAAAGTCAACAACAACCTCAACATTGAAAAACACCAACAAATACAACAACAATCTCAATATTGAAAATCACCAACAAATTCAACAACCTCAACATTGAATATCACCAACAAATTCAGCAACAACCTCAACTTTGAAAAACACAAAAAAGTTCAAAAAAAACCATTCCTAACACCAACCAATTCACCAACAACCTCAATATTAAAAATCACCTACAAATTCAACGACCTCAACTTGAAAAAGACCAACAAATTAAACAACCTCAACTTTTAAAAATACAACCAAGTTCAAAAATAAAAACATTGATTACACCAACAAATTCAACAACAAGCTCAATATTGAAAATCACCAACAAATTCAACGACCTCAGCTTTGAAAAACACCAACAAATTCAACAACATCAACATTGAAAAACACCAATAAATTCAACAACAAACTCTACATTGAAAAGCACCAACAAATTCAACAACAATCTCAACATTGAAAAACGCCAACAATTTCAGCAACTTCCACAATATTGAAAATCCCAACAAATTCAACAATATCTTCAACTTTTAAAAGTACAAAAAAGTTCAACAAAATAAATGTTGATAACACGAACAAATTCATCAACATCCTCAATATTGAAAATCACCAGCAAATTCAACAACATCAACATTGAAAAACACCAACAAATTCAACAACAACCTCAACAAGGAAAAACACCAACAAATTCAAGCAACAACCTCAACATTTAAAAACACCAACAAATTAAACAGCAACCTCAACAATGAAAAAAAAAATTCAACAACAACCTCAACATTGAAAATCACCAACAAATTCAACAACAACCTCAACGTTGAAAAATGCCAACAAATTCAACAACAACCTCAACAATGAAAAACACCAACAAGTTCAACGACCTCAACTTTGAAAAAAACCAGCAAATTAAACAGCAACCTCAACTTTTAAAAAAACAAACAAGTTCAACTAAAATTCAACAACAACCTCAACTTTGAAAAACAAGAACAAATTTAACAACAACCTTAACAATGGAAACACCAAAAAATTCAACAAATACCCCACCATTGAAAAACACCGAGAAATTCAGCAACAACCTCAATTTTGAAAAACACAAAAAAGTTAAAAAAAAAACATTCATAACACCAACAAATTCAACAACAAACTCAATATTGAAAATCACCAACAAACTCAACGACCTAAACTTTGAAAAACGCCAAGAAATTAAACAACAACCTCAACTTTTAAATGTAAAAAAAAGTTCAACAAAATAAACATTGATGCCAATATCCAATTCAACAAGAACCTCAACATTTACATTCACCAACAAATTCAGCAACCTCAACACTGAAAATCACATACAAATTCAAGAAAAACATCAACATTGAAAAACAATAAAAAATTCAGCAATAACCTCAACTTTTAAAAGTAAAAAAAAGTTCAACAAAATAAACATTAACATCACCAACAAAGTCAACAACAACCTCAACGTTGAAAAACACCAACAAATTTAACAACAACCTCAACAATGAAAGCACCAAAAAAATCAACAAAAACCTCACCATTGTAAAACACCAACAAATTCAACAACAACCTCAACATTGAAAAACACCAACAAATTCAACAACCTCAACAATGAATAATACCAACAAATTCAGCAAGAACCTCAACTTTGAAAAACACAAACAAGTTCTAAAAAAGCCATTGATAACACCAACAAATTCAACAACACCCTCAATATTGAACATCACCAACAAATTCAACGACCTCAACCTAGAAAAACTCCAACAAAATCAACAACAACCCCAACTTTTAAAAATACAAACAAGTTCAACAAAAAAACTTTGATAACACCAACAAATTCAACAACAACCTCATCTTTCAAAAGTACAAAAAAGTTGAAAAAAGAACATTGATAACATCAACAAATTCAACAACAAACTCAACATTGAAAGACAACAACAAATTTAACAACAACCTCAACAATGAAAACACGAACAAATTCAAAATCAACTTCAACTTTTAAAAACACAAAAAAGTTCAAAAAAAACCATTCATAACACCAACCAATTCACCAACAACCTCAATATTAAAAATCACCTACAAATTCAATGACCTCAACTTGAAAAAGACCAACAAATTAAACAACCTCAACTTTTAAAAATACAACCAAGTTCAAAAATAAAAACATTGATTACACCAACAAATTCAACAACAAGCTCAATATTGAAAATCACCAACAAATTCAACGACCTCAGCTTTGAAAAACACCAACAAATTCAACAACATCAACATTGAAAAACACCAATAAATTCAACAACAAACTCTACATTGAAAAGCACCAACAAATTCAACAACAATCTCAACATTGAAAAACGCCAACAATTTCAGCAACTTCCACAATATTGAAAATCCCAACAAATTCAACAATATCTTCAACTTTTAAAAGTACAAAAAAGTTCAACAAAATAAATGTTGATAACACGAACAAATTCATCAACATCCTCAATATTGAAAATCACCAGCAAATTCAACAACATCAACATTGAAAAACACCAACAAATTCAACAACAACCTCAACAAGGAAAAACACCAACAAATTCAAGCAACAACCTCAACATTTAAAAACACCAACAAATTAAACAGCAACCTCAACAATGAAAAAAAAAATTCAACAACAACCTCAACATTGAAAATCACCAACAAATTCAACAACAACCTCAACGTTGAAAAATGCCAACAAATTCAACAACAACCTCAACAATGAAAAACACCAACAAGTTCAACGACCTCAACTTTGAAAAAAACCAGCAAATTAAACAGCAACCTCAACTTTTAAAAAAACAAACAAGTTCAACTAAAATTCAACAACAACCTCAACTTTGAAAAACAAGAACAAATTTAACAACAACCTTAACAATGGAAACACCAAAAAATTCAACAAATACCCCACCATTGAAAAACACCGAGAAATTCAGCAACAACCTCAATTTTGAAAAACACAAAAAAGTTAAAAAAAAAACATTCATAACACCAACAAATTCAACAACAAACTCAATATTGAAAATCACCAACAAACTCAACGACCTAAACTTTGAAAAACGCCAAGAAATTAAACAACAACCTCAACTTTTAAATGTAAAAAAAAGTTCAACAAAATAAACATTGATGCCAATATCCAATTCAACAAGAACCTCAACATTTACATTCACCAACAAATTCAGCAACCTCAACACTGAAAATCACATACAAATTCAAGAAAAACATCAACATTGAAAAACAATAAAAAATTCAGCAATAACCTCAACTTTTAAAAGTAAAAAAAAGTTCAACAAAATAAACATTAACATCACCAACAAATTCAACAACAACCTCAACGTTGAAAAACACCAACAAATTTAACAACAACCTCAACAATGAAAGCACCAAAAAAATCAACAAAAACCTCACCATTGTAAAACACCAACAAATTCAACAACAACCTCAACATTGAAAAACACCAACAAATTCAACAACCTCAACAATGAATAATACCAACAAATTCAGCAAGAACCTCAACTTTGAAAAACACAAACAAGTTCTAAAAAAGCCATTGATAACACCAACAAATTCAACAACACCCTCAATATTGAACATCACCAACAAATTCAACGACCTCAACCTAGAAAAACTCCAACAAAATCAACAACAACCCCAACTTTTAAAAATACAAACAAGTTCAACAAAAAAACTTTGATAACACCAACAAATTCAACAACAACCTCATCTTTCAAAAGTACAAAAAAGTTGAAAAAAGAACATTGATAACATCAACAAATTCAACAACAAACTCAACATTGAAAGACAACAACAAATTTAACAACAACCTCAACAATGAAAACACGAACAAATTCAAAATCAACTTCAACTTTTAAAAGTACAAAAAAGTTCAACAAAATAAGCATTGATAACACCAATAATATCACCAACAAATTCAACAACGTCAATATTGAAAATCACCAACAAATTCAACAACAACCTCAAATTTTAAAATGACAAAAAAGTTGAAAAAAGTACATGATAACACCAACAAATTGCACAACAACCTCAACATTGAAAAACACCAACAAATTCAACAACAACCTCAAGATTGAAAAACGCCAACAAATTCAACAATAACCTGAACAGTGAGAAACGCCAAAACATTCAAAATCAACCTCGACTTTTAAAAGTACAAAAAAGTTCAACAAAATAAACAGTGATAACACCAATAAATTCAGCAACAACCTCAACTTTGAAAAATACAAAAAAGATTTAAAAAAAACATTGATAACACCAACAAATTCAACGTCCTCAACATTGAAAAACGCCAACAAATTCAACAACAACCTCAACACTGAATATGACAAACAAATTCAGCAACAACATCAACTTTGAAAAACACAAACAAGTTCTAAAAAAACCATTGATAACACCATCAAATTCAACAACAATCTCAATATTGAAAATCACCAACAGATTCAACGACCTCAACTTTGAAAAACACCAACAAATTCAACAACAACCACAACTTTTAAAAATACAAAAAAGTTCAACAAAAAAACGTTGATAACACCAACAAATTCAACAACAACCTCATCTTTTAAAAGTACAAAAATTTGAAAAAAGGAACATTGATAACACCAACAAATTCAACAACCTCAACAATGATAAACACCGACAAATTCAGCAATAACCTCTACAATGAAAAACACCAACACATTCAAAATCAACTTCAACTTTTAAAAGTACAAAAAAGTTCAGCAAATTAAACATTGATAACACCAATAATTTCATCAACAACCTCATCTTTGAACAACGTAAAAACGTTCCAAAAAAAACATTGATTTCACCAACAAATTCAACAACAACGTCAATATTGAAAATCACCAACAAATTCAACAACAACCTCAATATTGAAAATCACCAACAAATTCAACAACAACCTCATCATTGAAAAATACCAACAAATTCAACAACAACCTCAACTTTTAAAAGTACAAAAACGTTGAAAAAAGAACATTGATAACACCAACAGATTCAACAACAACCTCAACAATGAAAACACCAAAAAATTCAACAACAACCTCAACGTTGAAAAATGCCAATAAATTCAACAACAACCTCAACAATGAAAAACACCAACAAGTTTAACGATTTCAACTTTGAAAAACACCAACAAATTAAACAACAACCTCAACGTTTAAAAATACAAACAAGTTCAACAAAAATTCAACAACAACCTCAACTTTGAAAAACAACAACAAATTTAACAACAACCTCAACAATGGAAACACAAAAAATTCAACAAATACCCCACCATTGAAAAACACCAACAAATTCAGCAACAACCTTAATTTTGAAAAACACAAAAAAGTTAAAAATAACAGTGATAACACCAATAAATTCAGCAACAACCTCAACTTTGAACAGCACAAAAACGTTCCAATAAAACCATTGATATCACCAGCAAATTCAACAACAGCGTCAATATTGAAAACCACCAACAAATTCAACAACAACCTCAATATTGAAAATCACCAGCAAATTCAACAACAACCTCAACGTTGAAAAACAACAACAAATTTAACAACAACCTCAACAACGAAAACACCAAAAAATTCACCAAAAACCTCACCATTGAAAAACACCAACAAATTCAACAACAACCTCAACATTGAACAACACAAAAATGTTCCAAAAAAACCATTGATAACACCAACAAATTTAACAACAACGACAATATTGAAAATCACCAACAAATTAAATAACAACCTCAATATTGAAAATCACCATCAAATTCAACAACATCCTCATCATTGAAAAACACCAACAAATTCAACAACAACCTCAACTTTTAAAAGTACAAAAAAGTTGAAAAAAGAACATTGATAACAGAAACAAATTCCAGAACAACCTCAACATTGACAAACATCAACAAATTTAACAACAACCTCAACAATGAAAACACCAACAAATTCAACAAAAACCTCAAAATTGAAAAACGCCTACAAATTCAACAATAACCTCAACAATGAAAAAAACCAAAACATTCAAAATCAACCTCACCATTTAAAAGTACAAAAAAGTTCAACAAAATAAACAGTGATAACACCAATAAATTCAGCAACAACCTCAACTTTGAAAAACACAAACAAGATAAAAAAAACCCATTGATAACACCAACAAATTCAACAACAACTTCAATATTGAAAATCACCAACAAGTTCAACAACAACCTCAATATTGATAATCACCAACATATTCAATGATCTCAACTGTGAAAAACACTAACAAATTAAACAACAACCACAACTTTTAATAATACATACAAGTTCTACAAAATAAACATTGATGACACTATCCAATTCAACAACAATCTCAATATTGAAAATCACCAACAAATTCATCAACAACCTCAACAGTGAAAAACACCAACACATTTAACATCAACCTCAACATTAAAAAATACCAACAAATTTAACAACAACCTCAACAATGAAAAGACCAAAATATTCAACAAAAACCTCACCATTGAAAAACACCAACAAATTCAACAACAACTGCAACATTGAAAAATACCAACAAATTCAACAACAACCTCAACATTGAAAAATACAAAAAAGTTCAAAAAATAACGTTGATAACACCAACAAATTCAAAATCAACCTCAATATTGAAAATCACCAACAAATTCAACAACAACGTAAACATTGAAAAACGCCAAAAAATTCAAAAAACTGTATATCACCAACAAATTCAGCAACAACCTCAACTTTAAAAAACACAAAAAAGTTAAAAAAAAACATTGGTAACACTAACAAATTCAACAACAACCTCAATATTGAAAATCACCGACAAATTCAACGACCTCAACTTTGAAAGACACAAACAAATCCAACAACAACGTCAAAAATGAAAAACACCAACAAATTCAAAATCAACCTCAATTTTTAAAAGTACAAAAAAGTTCAACAAAATAAACATTGATAACATCAATAAATTCAGCAAAAACCTCAACTTTGAAAAACACAAAAAAGTTAAAAAAAAACCATCGATAACACCAACAAATTCAACAACAACCTCAATATTGAAAATCACCAACAAATTCAACAACAACCTCAACATTGAAAAACACCAACAAAGTCAACAACAACCTCAACATTGAAAAACACCAACAAATACAACAACAATCTCAATATTGAAAATCACCAACAAATTCAACAACCTCAACATTGAATATCACCAACAAATTCAGCGACAACCTCAACTTTGAAAAACACAAAAAAGTTCAAAAAAAACCATTCCTAACACCAACCAATTCACCAACAACCTCAATATTAAAAATCACCTACAAATTCAACGACCTCAACTTGAAAAAGACCAACAAATTAAACAACCTCAACTTTTAAAAATACAACCAAGTTCAAAAATAAAAACATTGATTACACCAACAAATTCAACAACAAGCTCAATATTGAAAATCACCAACAAATTCAACGACCTCAGCTTTGAAAAACACCAACAAATTCAACAACATCAACATTGAAAAACACCAATAAATTCAACAACAAACTCTACATTGAAAAGCACCAACAAATTCAACAACAATCTCAACATTGAAAAACGCCAACAATTTCAGCAACTTCCACAATATTGAAAATCCCAACAAATTCAACAATATCTTCAACTTTTAAAAGTACAAAAAAGTTCAACAAAATAAATGTTGATAACACGAACAAATTCATCAACATCCTCAATATTGAAAATCACCAGCAAATTCAACAACATCAACATTGAAAAACACCAACAAATTCAACAACAACCTCAACAAGGAAAAACACCAACAAATTCAAGCAACAACCTCAACATTTAAAAACACCAACAAATTAAACAGCAACCTCAACAATGAAAAAAAAAATTCAACAACAACCTCAACATTGAAAATCACCAACAAATTCAACAACAACCTCAACGTTGAAAAATGCCAACAAATTCAACAACAACCTCAACAATGAAAAACACCAACAAGTTCAACGACCTCAACTTTGAAAAAAACCAGCAAATTAAACAGCAACCTCAACTTTTAAAAAAACAAACAAGTTCAACTAAAATTCAACAACAACCTCAACTTTGAAAATCAAGAACAAATTTAACAACAACCTTAACAATGGAAACACCAAAAAATTCAACAAATACCCCAGCATTGAAAAACACCGAGAAATTCAGCAACAACCTCAATTTTGAAAAACACAAAAAAGTTAAAAAAAAAACATTCATAACACCAACAAATTCAACAACAAACTCAATATTGAAAATCACCAACAAACACAACGACCTAAACTTTGAAAAACGCCAAGAAATTAAACAACAACCTCAACTTTTAAATGTAAAAAAAAGTTCAACAAAATAAGCATTGATAACACCAATAATATCACCAACAAATTCAACAACGTCAATATTGAAAATCACCAACAAATTCAACAACAACCTCAGCATTGAAAAACGCCAACAAATTCAACAATAACCTGAACAGTGAGAAACGCCAAAACATTCAAAATCAACCTCGACTTTTAAAAGTACAAAAAAGTTCAACAAAATAAACAGTGATAACACCAATAAATTCAGCAACAACCTCAACTTTGAAAAATACAAAAAAGATTTAAAAAAAACATTGATAACACCAACAAATTCAACGTCCTCAACATTGAAAAACGCCAACAAATTCAACAACAACCTCAACACTGAATATGACAAACAAATTCAGCAACAACATCAACTTTGAAAAACACAAACAAGTTCTAAAAAAACCATTGATAACACCATCAAATTCAACAACAATCTCAATATTGAAAATCACCAACAGATTCAACGACCTCAACTTTGAAAAACACCAACAAATTCAACAACAACCACAACTTTTAAAAATACAAAAAAGTTCAACAAAAAAACGTTGATAACACCAACAAATTCAACAACAACCTCATCTTTTAAAAGTACAAAAATTTGAAAAAAGGAACATTGATAACACCAACAAATTCAACAACCTCAACAATGATAAACACCGACAAATTCAGCAATAACCTCTACAATGAAAAACACCAACACATTCAAAATCAACTTCAACTTTTAAAAGTACAAAAAAGTTCAGCAAATTAAACATTGATAACACCAATAATTTCATCAACAACCTCATCTTTGAACAACGTAAAAACGTTCCAAAAAAACCATTGATTTCACCAACAAATTCAACAACAACGTCAATATTGAAAATCACCAACAAATTCAACAACAACCTCAATATTGAAAATCACCAACAAATTCAACAACAACCTCATCATTGAAAAATACCAACAAATTCAACAACAACCTCAACTTTTAAAAGTACAAAAACGTTGAAAAAAGAACATTGATAACACCAACAGATTCAACAACAACCTCAACAATGAAAACACCAAAAAATTCAACAACAACCTCAACGTTGAAAAATGCCAATAAATTCAACAACAACCTCAACAATGAAAAACACCAACAAGTTTAACGATTTCAACTTTGAAAAACACCAACAAATTAAACAACAACCTCAACTTTTAAAAATACAAACAAGTTCAACAAAAATTCAACAACAACCTCAACTTTGAAAAACAACAACAAATTTAACAACAACCTCAACAATGGAAACACAAAAAATTCAACAAATACCCCACCATTGAAAAACACCAACAAATTCAACAACAACCTCAACATTGAACAACACAAAAATGTTCCAAAAAAACCAGTGATAACACCAACAAATTCAACAACAACGACAATATTGAAAATCACCAACAAATTAAATAACAACCTCAATATTGAAAATCACCATCAAATTCAACAACATCCTCATCATTGAAAAACACCAACAAATTCAACAACAACCTCAACTTTTAAAAGTACAAAAAAGTTGAAAAAAGAACATTGATAACAGAAACAAATTCCAGAACAACCTCAACATTGACAAACATCAACAAATTTAACAACAACCTCAACAATGAAAACACCAACAAATTCAACAAAAACCTCAAAATTGAAAAACGCCAACAAATTCAACAATAACCTCAACAATGAAAAAAACCAAAACATTCAAAATCAACCTCACCATTTAAAAGTACAAAAAAGTTCAACAAAATAAACAGTGATAACACCAATAAATTCAGCAACAACCTCAACTTTGAAAAACACAAACAAGATAAAAAAAACCCATTGATAACACCAACAAATTCAACAACAACTTCAATATTGAAAATCACCAACAAATTCAACAACAACCTCAACATTGCAAATCACCAACAAATTCAACGACCACAACTATAATAAACACCAACAAATTCAACAACAAACTGAACTTTTAAAAATACAAACAAATTCAACAAAATAACATTGATAACGCCAACAAATTCAACAACAACCTCATCTTTTAAAAGTACAAAAAAGTTGAAAAAAGAACATTGATAACACCAACAAATTCAACAAGAACCTCAACAATGAAAAGCACCAACAAATTCAACAACAACCTGAACAATGAAAAACAAAAAAAAATTCAAATTCAACTTCAACTTTTATAAGTACAAAAAAGTTCAGCAAAATAAACATTGATTACACCAATAATTTCAGCAACAACTTCAAATTTGAACAACACCAAAACGTTCCAATAAAACCACTCATATCACCAACAAATTCAACAACAACGTCAATATTGAAAATCACCAACAACTTCAACATCCTCAACATTGCAAAACGCCAACAAATTCAACAACAACATCAACACTGAATAGCACGAACAAATTCAGAAACAACCTCAACTTTGAAAAACACAAAAAAGATTAAAAAAAAACCATTGACAACACCTACAAATTCAACAACAACTTCAATATTGATAATCACCAAAACATTCAAAGTCCTCAACATTGAAAAACGCCAACAAATTCAACAACAACATCAACACTGAATAGCACCAACAAATTCTGAAACAACCTCAACTTTGAAAAACACAAACAAGTTCTAAAAAAAACCATTGATAACACCAACAAATTAAATAACAACCCCAATATTGAAAATCACCAACAAATTCAACGGTCTCAACTTTGAAAAACACCAACAAATTCAACAACAACCTCAACTTTTAAAAATACAAACAAGTTCAACAAAAAAACATTGAAAACACCAACAAATTCAACAACAACCTCTTCTTTTAAAAGTACAAAAAAGTTGAAAAAAGAACATTGATAACACAAACAAATTCAACAACAAAGTCAACAATGAAAAACACCAACAAATTCAAAATCAACTTCAACATTTAAAAGTACATAAAAGTTCAACAAAATAAACATTGATAACACCAATAATTTCAGCAACAACCTCAACTTTGAACAACACAAAAAAGTTCCAAAAAAACCATTGATAACACCAACAAATTCAACAACAATGTCAATATTGAAAATCACCAACAAATTCAACAACAACCTCAATATTGAAAATCACCAACAAATTCCACAACAACCTCACCATTGAAACACACCAACAAATTCAACAACAACCTCAACATTGAAAAATACCAACAAATTCAGCAAAAAAATCAAGATTGAAAAATACAAAAAACAAGATTGATAACACCAACAAATTCAACAACAATCTCAATATTGAAAATCACCAACAAATTCAATGACCTCAACTTTGAAAAACACCAAAAAATTCAACAACAACGTCAACAATGAAAAACACCAACAAATTCAAAATCAACTTCAATTTTTAAAAGTACAATAAAGTTCAACAAAA
Organism: Cetorhinus maximus; assembly: GCF_964194155.1. Lineage (NCBI taxonomy): Eukaryota > Metazoa > Chordata > Chondrichthyes > Lamniformes > Cetorhinidae > Cetorhinus > Cetorhinus maximus. The sequence goes on along the minus strand of NW_027596267.1, from coordinate 142,998 downwards.
TAAACATTGATAACACCAATAAATTCAACAATAACGCCAACTTTTAAAAATACAAACAAGTTCAACAAAATAAACTTTGACGACACTACCCAATTTAACAACAACCTCAACATTTAAAATCACTAACAAATTCAGCAACCTCAAAACTGAAAATCACTAACAAAAAAAATATTGATAACAAAAGCAAATTCAAAAACAAACTCTATATTGAAAATCACCAACAAATTCAACAACAACCTCATCATTGAAAAACACCAACAAAATCATCAAAAACCTCAACTATTAAATGTACAAAAAAGTTGAAAAAAGAACATTGATAACACCAACAAATTCCACAACAACCTCATCATTGAAAAACAACAACAAATTTAACAACAACCTCAACAATGAAAACACCAAAAAATTCAATAACAACCTCAACATTGAAAAATGCCAACAAATTCAACAACAACCTCAACAATGAAAAACACCAACAAATTCAAAATCTACTTCAACTTTTAAAAGTACAAAAAAGTTCAACAAAATAAACATTGATAACACCAATAATCTCAGCAACAACCTCAACATTGAACAACACAAAAAAGTGCCAAAAAAACCAATGATATCACCAACAAATTCAACAACAACGTCAATATTGAAAATCACCAACAAATTCTACAAAATCAACATTGAAAAACACCAGCAAATTCAACAACAACCTCAATATTGAAAATCACCAGCAAATTCAACAACAACCTCATCATTGAAAACCAGCAACAAATTCAACAACAACCTCAACATTGAAAATCAACAACAAATTTAACAACAACCTCAACAATGAAAACACCAAAAAATTCAACAAAAGCATCACCATTGAGAAACACCAACAAATTCAACAACAACCTCAACATTGGAAAACGCCAACAAATTTAACAATAAGCTCAACAATGAAAAACATCAAAACATTCAAAATGAACCTCAACTTTTAAAAGTACAAAAAAGTTCATCAAAATAAACAGTGATAACACCAATAAATTCAGCAACAACCTCAACCTTGAAAAACACAAAAAAGATATAAAAAAACCATTGATAACACCAACAAATTCAACAACAACATCAACACTGAATAGCACCAACAAATTCAGCAAAAACCTCACCTTTCAAAAACACAAACAAGTTCTAAAAACACCATTGATAACACCAACAAATTCAACAACAACCTCAATATTGAAAATCACCAACAAATTCAACGGCCTCAACTTTGAAAAAGACCAACAAATTCAACAACAACCTCAACTTTTAAAAATACAAACAAGTTCAACAAAAAAAACATTGAAAACACCAACAAATTCAACAACAACCTCATCTTTTAAAAGTACAAAAAATTTGAAAAAAGAACATTGATAACACCAACAAATTCAACAAGAAAGTCAACAATGAAAAACACCAACAAATTCAACAACAACCTCAACAATGAAAAACACCAACAAATTCAAAATCAACTTCAACTTTTAAAAGTACATAAAAGTTCAACAAAATAAACATTGATAACACCTATAAGTTCAGCAACAACCTCAACTTTGAACAACACAAAAAAGTTCCAACAAAACCATTGATATCACCAACAAATTCAAAAACAATGTCAATATTGAAAATCACCAACAAATTCAACAACAACCTCAATATTGAAAATGACCAACAAATTCCACAACAACCTCAACATTGAAACACACCAACAAATTCAACAACAACCTCAACATTGAAAAACACCAACAAATTCAACAACAACCTCAAGATTGAAAAACGCCAACAAATTCAACAATAACCTCAACAGTGAGAAACACCAAAACATTCAAAATCAACCTCAACTTTTAAAAGTACAAAAAAGTTCAACAAAATAAACAGTGATAACACCAATAAATTCAGCAACAACCTCAACTTTGAAAAACACAAAAAATATCAAAAGAAACCATTGATAACATCAACAAATTCAACAACAACTTCAATATTGATAATCACCAACAAATTCAACGTCCTCAACATTGAAAAACGCCAACAAATTCAACAACAACCTCAACATTGAAAAACGCCAACAAATTCAACCATAACCTCAACAGTGAGAAACACCAAAACATTCAAAATCATCCTCAACTTTTAAAAGTACAAAAAAGATCAACAAAATAAACAGTGATAACACCAATAAATTCAGCAACAACCTCAACTTTGAAAAACACAAAAAATATCAAAAGAAACCATTGATAACATCAACAAATTCAACAACAACTTCAATATTGATAATCACCAACAAATTCAACGTCCTCAACATTGAAAAACGCCAACAAATTCAACAACGACCTCATCTTTGAAAAACACCAACAAATTAAACAAGAACCTCAACATTTAAAAGTACAAAAAACTTCAACAAAATAAACATTGATAACACCAATAAATTCAACAATAACCACAACTTTTAATAATACAAACAAGTTCAACAAAAAAAACTTTGATGACACTATCCAATTTAACAACAACCTCAACATTTAAAATCACTAACAAATTTAGCAACCTCAACACTGAAAATCACCAACAAAAAAACGTTGATAACAAAAGCAAATTCAAAAACAAACTCAATATTGAAAATCACCAACAAATTCAACAACAACCTCATTGTTGAAAAACACCAACAAATTCAACAACAACCTCAACTTTTAAAAGGACAAAAAAGTACAGAATAGAATTTTGTTAACATGAACAAATTCAATAACAACCTCAACAATGAAATATACCAAAACATTTAAAATCAACTTGAACTTTTAACAGTACAAACAAGTTCAACAAAATAAACAGTGATAACACCAATAATTTCAGCAACAACATCAACTTTGAAAAACACAAAAAAGTACAAAAAAAAACCATTGATAACAACAACAAATTCAACAACAACCTCAATATTGAAAATCACCAACAAATTCACCAACCTCAACACTGAATGTCACCAACAAATTCAGCAACAAATTCAATTTTGAAAAACACAAAAAAGTTAAAAAAAAAACATTCATAACACCAATAAATTCAACAACAAACTCAATATTTAAAATCACCAACAAATTCAACAACATCCTCATCATTGAAAAACACCAACAAATTCAACAACAACCTCGACTTATAAAAGTACAAAAAAGTTGAAAAAAGAACATTGATAACACCAACAAATTCCACAACAACCTCATCATTGAAAAACAACAACAAATTTAACAACAACCTCAACAATGAAAACACCAAAAAATTCAATAACAACCTCAATATTGAAAGATGCCAACAAATTCAACAACAACCTCAACAATGAAAAACACCAACAAATTCAAAATCTACTTCAACTTTTAAAAGTACAAAAAAGTTCAACAAAATAAACATTGATAACACCAATAATCTCAGCAACAACCTCAACTTTGAACAACACAAAAAAGTGCCAAAAAAACCATTGATATCACCAACAAATTCAACAACAACGTCAATATTGAAAATCACCAACAAATTCTACAAAATCAACATTGAAAAACACCAGCAAATTCAACAACAACCTCAATATTGAAAATCACCAACAAATTCAACAACAACCTCATCATTGAAAAACAGCAACAAATTCAACAACAACCTCAACATTGAAAATCAACAACAAATTTAACAACAACCTCAACAATGAAAACACCAAAAAATTCAACAAAAGCATCACCATTGAGAAACACCAACAAATTCAACAACAACCTCAACATTGGAAAACGCCAACAAATTTAACAATAAGCTCAACAATGAAAAACATCAAAACATTCAAAATGAACCTCAACTTTTAAAAGTACAAAAAAGTTCATCAAAATAAACAGTGATAACACCAATAAATTCAGCAACAACCTCAACCTTGAAAAACACAAAAAAGATATAAAAAAAACCATTGATAACACCAACAAATTCAACAACAACATCAACACTGAATAGCACCAACAAATTCAGCAAAAACCTCACCTTTCAAAAACACAAACAAGTTCTAAAAACACCATTGATAACACCAACAAATTCAACAACAACCTCAATATTGAAAATCACCAACAAATTCAACGGCCTCAACTTTGAAAAAGACCAACAAATTCAACAACAACCTCAACTTTTAAAAATACAAACAAGTTCAACAAAAAAAACATTGAAAACACCAACAAATTCAACAAAAACCTCATCTTTTAAAAGTACAAAAAAGTTGAAAAAAGAACATTGATAACACCAACAAATTCAACAAGAAAGTCAACAATGAAAAACACCAACAAATTCAACAACAACCTCAACAATGAAAAACACCAACAAATTCAAAATCAACTTCAACTTTTAAAAGTACATAAAAGTTCAACAAAATAAACATTGATAACACCTATAATTTCAGCAACAACCTCAACTTTGAACAACACAAAAAAGTTCCAACAAAACCATTGATATCACCAACAAATTCAAAAACAATGTCAATATTGAAAATCACCAACAAATTCAACAACACCCTCAATATTGAAAATGACCAACAAATTCCACAACAACCTCACCATTGAAACACACCAACAAATTCAACAACAACCTCAACATTGAAAAACACCAACAAATTCAACAACAACCTCAAAATTGAAAAACGCCAACAAATTCAACAATAACCTCAACAGTGAGAAACACCAAAACATTCAAAATCAACCTCAACTTTTAAAAGTACAAAAAAGTTCAACAAAATAAACAGTGATAACACCAATAAATTCAGCAACAACCTCAACTTTGAAAAACACAAAAAATATCAAAAGAAACCATTGATAACATCAACAAATTCAACAACAACTTCAATATTGATAATCACCAACAAATTCAACGTCCTCAACATTGAAAAACGCCATCAAATTCAACAACAACCTCAACATTGAAAAACGCCAACAAATTCAACAATAACCTCAACAGTGAGAAACACCAAAACATTCAAAATCAACCTCAACTTTTAAAAGTACAAAAAAGATCAACAAAATAAACAGTGATAACACCAATAAATTCAGCAACAACCTCAACTTTGAAAAACACAAAAAATATCAAAAGAAACCATTGATAACATCAACAAATTCAACAACAACTTCAATATTGATAATCACCAACAAATTCAACGTCCTCAACATTGAAAAACGCCAACAAATTCAACAACAACCTCAACATTGAAAAACAGCAACAAATTCAACAATACCCTCAACAATGAAAAACACCAAAACATTCAAAATCAACCTCAACGTTTAAAGTACAAAAAAGTTGAAAAAAGAACATTGATAACAACAACAAATTTAACAACCACCTCAACAATGAAAACACCAAAAAATTCAACAAAAACCTCATCATTGAAAAACACCAACAAATTCAACAACAACCACAACATTGAAATTCGCCAACATATTCAACAACAACCTCAACATTGAAAAACGCCAACAAATTCAACCATAACCTCAACAATGAAAAACACCAAAACATTCAAAATCAACCACAACTTTTAAAAGTACAAAAAAGTTCAACAAAATAAACAGTGATAACACCAATAAATTCAGCAACAACCTCAACTTTGAAAAACACAAAAAAGATCAAAGGAAACCATTGATAACACCAACAAATTCAACAACAACTTCAATATTGATAATCACCAACAAATTCAACAACAACCTCAACACTGAATATCACCAACAAATACAGCAACAACCTTAAAATTGAAAAACACCCAAAAGTTAAAATAAAACATTGATAACACCAACAAATTCAACAATAACCTAAATATTGAAAAACACCAACAAATTCAACAACAACCTCAACAATGAAAAACACCAAAAATGTAAAACAACAATCTCAACATTGAAAAATGCCAACAAATTCAACAACAACATCAACACTGAATATCACCAATAATTTCAGCAACAACCTTAAATTTGAAAAACACCAAAAAGTTTAAAAAAACATTGATAACGCCAACAAATTCAACAACAACCTAAATATTGAAAAACACCACAAATTCAACAACAACCTCAACTTTTAAAAATACAAACAAGTTCAACAAATATTCAACAACAAGCACAATTTTGAAAATCACCAACAATTTCAACAACATCAATATTGAAAAACACCAATAAATTCAAAAACAACCTCAACATTGAAAAACACCAACAAATTCAACAACCTCAACTTTCAAAAATAGAAAAAAGTTCAAAAAATAACTTGATCACGACAACAAATTCAACAACGACCTCATCTTTGAAAAACACCAACAAATTAAACAAGAACCTCAACATTTAAAAGTACAAAAAAGTTCAACAAAATAAACATTGATAACACCAATAAATTCAACAATAACCACAACTTTTAATAATACAAACAAGTTCAACAAAAAAAACTTTGATGACACTATCCAATTTAACAACAACCTCAACATTTAAAATCACTAACAAATTTAGCAACCTCAACACTGAAAATCACCAACAAAAAAACGTTGATAACAAAAGCAAATTCAAAAACAAACTCAATATTGAAAATCACCAACAAATTCAACAACAACCTCATTGTTGAAAAACACCAACAAATTCAACAACAACCTCAACTTTTAAAAGGACAAAAAAGTACAGAATAGAATTTTGTTAACATGAACAAATTCAATAACAACCTCAACAATGAAATACACCAAAACATTTAAAATCAACTTGAACTTTTAACAGTACAAACAAGTTCAACAAAATAAACAGTGATAACACCAATAATTTCAGCAACAACATCAACTTTGAAAAACACAAAAAAGTACAAAAAAAAACCATTGATAACAACAACAAATTCAACAACAACCTCAATATTGAAAATCACCAACAAATTCACCAACCTCAACACTGAATGTCACCAACAAATTCAGCAACAAATTCAATTTTGAAAAACACAAAAAAGTTAAAAAAAAACATTCATAACACCAATAAATTCAACAACAAACTCAATATTTAAAATCACCAACAAATTCAACAACATCCTCATCATTGAAAAACACCAACAAATTCAACAACAACCTCAACCTATAAATGTACAAAAAAGTTGAAAAAAGAACATTGATAACACCAACAAATTCCACAACAACCTCATCATTGAAAAACAACAACAAATTCAAAAACAACCTCAATATTGAAAATCACCAACAAATTCACCAACCTCAACACTGAATGTCACCAACAAATTCAGCAACAAATTCAATTTTGAAAAACACAAAAAAGTTACAAAAAAAACATTCATAACACCAATAAATTCAACAACAACCTCAATATTGAAAATCACCAGCAAATTCAACAACAACCTCATCATTGAAAAACAGCAACAAATTCAACAACAACCTCAACATTGAAAATCAACAACAAATTTAACAACAACCTCAACAATGAAAACACCAAAAAATTCAACAAAAGCATCACCATTGAGATACACCAACAAATTCAACAATAACCTCAACAATGGAAAACGCCAACAAATTTAACAATAAGCTCAACAATGAAAAACATCAAAACATTCAAAATGAACCTCAACTTTTAAAAGTACAAAAAAGTTCATCAAAATAAACAGTGATAACACCAATAAATTCAGCAACAACCTCAACCTTGAAAAACACAAAAAAGATATAAAAAAAACCATTGATAACACCAACAAATTCAACAACAACATCAAACACTGAATAGCACCAACAAATTCAGCAAAAACCTCACCTTTCAAAAACACAAACAAGTTCTAAAAACACCATTGATAACACCAACAAATTCAACAACAACCTCAATATTGAAAATCACCAACAAATTCAACGGCCTCAACTTTGTAAAAGACCAACAAATTCAACAACAACCTCAACTTTTAAAAATACAAACAAGTTCAACAAAAAAAACATTGAAAACACCAACAAATTCAAACAACAACCTCATCTTTAAAAAATACAAAAAAGTTGAAAAAAGAACATTGATAACACCAACAAATTCAACAAGAAAGTCAACAATGAAAAACACCAACAAATTCAACAACAACCTCAATAATGAAAAACACCAACAAATTCAAAATCAACTTCAACTTTTAAAAGTACATAAAAGTTCAACAAAATAAACATTGATAACACCTATAAGTTCAGCAACAACTTCAACTTTGAACAACACAAAAAAGTTCCAACAAAACCATTGATATCACCAACAAATTCAAAAACATTGTCAATATTGAAAATCACCAACAAATTCAACAACAACCTCAATATTGAAAATGACCAACAAATTCCACAACAACCTCACCATTGAAACACACCAACAAATTCAACAACAACCTCAACATTGAAAAACGCCAACAAATTCAACAACAACCTCAACATTGAAAAACGCCAACAAATTCAACAATAACCTCAACAGTGAGAAACACCAAAACATTCAAAATCAACCTCAACTTTTAAAAGTACAAAAAAGTTCAACAAAATAAACAGTGATAACACCAATAAATTCAGCAACAACCTCAACTTTGAAAAACACAAAAAATATCAAAAGAAACCATTGATAACATCAACAAATTCAACAACAACTTCAATATTGATAATCACCAACAAATTCAACGTCCTCAACATTGAAAAACGCCAACAAATTCAACAACAACCTCAACATTGAAAAACGGCAACAAATTCAACAATACCCTCAACAATGAAAAACACCAAAACATTCAAAATCAACCTCAACGTTTAAAGTACAAAAAAGTTGAAAAAAGAACATTGATAACAACAACAAATTTAACAACATCCTCAACAATGAAAACACCAAAAAATTCAACAAAAACCTCACCATTGAAAAACACCAACAAATTCAACAACAACCACAACATTGAAATTCGCCAACATATTCAACAACAACCTCAACATTGAAAAACGCCAACAAATTCAACCGTAACCTCAACAATGAAAAACACCAAAACATTCAAAATCAACCTCAACTTTTAAAAGTACAAAAAAGTTCAACAAAATAAACAGTGATAACACCAATAAATTCAGCAACAACCTCAACTTTGAAAAACACAAAAAAGATCAAAAGAAACCATTGATAACACCAACAAATTCAACAACAACTTCAATATTGATAATCACCAACAAATTCAACAACAACCTCAACACTGAATATCACCAACAAATACAGCAACAACCTTAAATTTGAAAAACACCAAAAGGTTAAAATAAAACATTGATAACACCAACAAATTCAACAATAACCTAAATATTGAAAAACACCAACAAATTCAACAACAACCTCAACAATGAAAAACACCAAAAATGTAAAACAACAATCTCAACATTGAAAAATGCCAACAAATTCAACAACAACATCAACACTGAATATCACCAATAATTTCAGCAACAACCTTAAATTTGAAAAACGCCAAAAAGTTTAAAAAAACATTGATAACGCCAACAAATTCAACAACAACCTAAATATTGAAAAACACCACAAATTCAACAACAACCTCAACTTTTAAAAATACAAACAAGTTCAACAAATATTCAACAACAAGCACAATTTTGAAAATCACCAACAATTTCAACAACATCAATATTGAAAAACATCAATAAATTCAAAAACAACCTCAACATTGAAAAACACCAACACATTCAACAACCTCAACTTTCAAAAATAGAAAAAAGTTCAAAAAATAACTTGATCACAACAACAAATTCAACAACGACCTCATCTTTGAAAAACACCAACAAATTAAACAAGAACCTCAACATTTAAAAGTACAAAAAACTTCAACAAAATAAACATTGATAACACCAATAAATTCAACAATAACCACAACTTTTAATAATACAAACAAGTTCAACAAAAAAAACTTTGATGACACTATCCAATTTAGCAACAACCTCAACATTTAAAATCACTAACAAATTTAGCAACCTCAACACTGAAAATCACCAACAAAAAAACGTTGATAACAAAAGCAAATTCAAAAACAAACTCAATATTGAAAATCACCAACAAATTCAACAACAACCTCATTGTTGAAAAACACCAACAAATTCAACAACAACCTCAACTTTTAAAAGGACAAAAAAGTACAGAATAGAATTTTGTTAACATGAACAAATTCAATAACAACCTCAACAATGAAATACACCAAAACATTTAAAATCAACTTGAACTTTTAACAGTACAAACAAGTTCAACAAAATAAACAGTGATAACACCAATAATTTCAGCAACAACATCAACTTTGAAAAACACAAAAAAGTACAAAAAAAAACCATTGATAACAACAACAAATTCAACAACAACCTCAATATTGAAAATCACCAACAAATTCACCAACCTCAACACTGAATGTCACCAACAAATTCAGCAACAAATTCAATTTTGAAAAACACAAAAAAGTTAAAAAAAAAACATTCATAACACCAATAAATTCAACAACAAACTCAATATTTAAAATCACCAACAAATTCAACAACATCCTCATCATTGAAAAACACCAACAAATTCAACAACAACCTCGACTTATAAAAGTACAAAAAAGTTGAAAAAAGAACATTGATAACACCAACAAATTCCACAACAACCTCATCATTGAAAAACAACAACAAATTTAACAACAACCTCAACAATGAAAACACCAAAAAATTCAATAACAACCTCAACATTGAAAAATGCCAACAAATTCAACAACAACCTCAACAATGAAAAACACAAACAAATTCAAAATCTACTTCAACTTTTAAAAGTTCAAAAAAGTTCAACAAAATAAACATTGATAACAACAATAATCTCAGCAACAACCTCATCTTTGAACAACACAAAAAAGTGCCAAAAAAACCATTGATATCACCAACAAATTCAACAACAACGTCAATATTGAAAATCACCAACAAATTCTACAAAATCAACATTGAAAAACACCAGCAAATTCAACAACAACCTCAATATTGAAAATCACCAGCAAATTCAACAACAACCTCATCATTGAAAACCAGCAACAAATTCAACAACAACCTCAACATTGAAAATCAACAACAAATTTAACAACAACCTCAACAATGAAAACACCAAAAAATTCAACAAAAGCATCACCATTGAGAAACACCAACAAATTCAACAACAACCTCAACATTGGAAAACGCCAACAAATTTAACAATAAGCTCAACAATGAAAAACATCAAAACATTCAAAATGAACCTCAACTTTTAAAAGTACAAAAAAGTTCATCAAAATAAACAGTGATAACACCAATAAATTCAGCAACAACCTCAACCTTGAAAAACACAAAAAAGATATAAAAAAACCATTGATAACACCAACAAATTCAACAACAACTTCAATATTGATAATCACCAACAAATTCAACGTCCTCAACATTGAAAAATGCCAACAAATTCAACAACAACCTCACCAATGAAAAACACCAACAAATTCAAAATCTACTTCAACTTTTAAAAGTACAAAAAAGTTCAACAAAATAAACATTGATAACACCAATAATCTCAGCAACAACCTCAACTTTGAACAACACAAAAAAGTGCCAAAAAAACCATTGATATCACCAACAAATTCTACAAAATCAACATTGAAAAACACCAGCAAATTCAACAACAACCTCAATATTGAAAATCACCAGCAAATTCAACAACAACCTCATCATTGAAAAACAGCAACAAATTCAACAACAATCTCAACATTGAAAATCAACAACAAATTTAACAACAACCTCAACAATGAAAACACCAAAAAATTCAACAAAAGCATCACCATTGAGAAACACCAACAAATTCAACAACAACCTCAACATTGGAAAACGCCAACAAATTTAACAATAAGCTCAACAATGAAAAACATCAAAACATTCAAAATGAACCTCAACTTTTAAAAGTACAAAAAAGTTCATCAAAATAAACAGTGATAACACCAATAAATTCAGCAACAACCTCAACCTTGAAAAACACAAAAAAGATATAAAAAAACCATTGATAACACCAACAAATTCAACAACAACATCAACACTGAATAGCACCAACAAATTCAGCAAAAACCTCACCTTTCAAAAACACAAACAAGTTCTAAAAACACCATTGATAACACCAACAAATTCAACAACAACCTCAATATTGAAAATCACCAACAAATTCAACGGCCTCAACTTTGAAAAAGACCAACAAATTCAACAACAACCTCAACTTTTAAAAATACAAACAAATTCAACAAAAAAAACATTGAAAACACCAACAAATTCAACAACAACCTCATCTTTTAAAAGTACAAAAAAGTTGAAAAAAGAACATTGATAACACCAACAAATTCAACAAGAAAGTCAACAATGAAAAACACCAACAAATTCAACAACAACCTCAACAATGAAAAACACCAACAAATTCAAAATCAACTTCAACTTTTAAAAGTACATAAAAGTTCAACAAAATAAACATTGTTAACACCTATAATTTCAGCAACAACCTCAACTTTGAACAACACAAAAAAGTTCCAACAAAACCATTGATATCACCAACAAATTCAAAAACAATGTCAATATTGAAAATCACCAACAAATTCATCAACAACCTCAATATTGAAAATGACCAACAAATTCCACAACAACCTCACCATTGAAACACACCAACAAATTCAACAACAACCTCAAGATTGAAAAACGCCAACAAATTCAACAATAACCTCAACAGTGAGAAACACCAAAACATTCAAAATCAACCTTAACTTTTAAAAGTACAAAAAAGTTCAACAAAATAAACAGTGATAACACCAATAAATTCAGCAACAACCTCAACTATGAAAACACAAAAAATATCAAAAGAAACCATTGATAACATCAACAAATTCAACAACAACTTCAATATTGATAATCACCAACAAATTCAACGTCTTCAACATTGAAAAACGCCAACAAATTCAACAACAACCTCAAGATTGAAAAACGCCAACAAATTCAACAATAACCTTAACAGTGAGAAACACCAAAACATTCAAAATCAAGCTCAACTTTTAAAAGTACAAAATAGATCAACAAAATAAACAGTGATAACACCAATAAATTCAGCAACAACCTCAACTTTGAAAAACACAAAAAATATCAAAAGAAACCATTGATAACATCAACAAATTCAACAACAACTTCAATATTGATAATCACCAACAAATTCAACGTCCTCAACATTGAAAAACGCCAACAAATTCAACAACAACCTCAACATTGAAAAACGGCAACAAATTCAACAATACCCTCAACAATGAAAAACACCAAAACATTCAAAATCAACCTCAACGTTTAAAGTACAAAAAAGTTGAAAAAAGAACATTGATAACAACAACAAATTTAACAACAACCTCAACAATGAAAACACCAAAAAATTCAACAAAAACCTCACTTGAAAAACACCAACAAATTCAACAACAACCACAACATTGAAATTCGCCAACATATTCAACAACAACCTCAACATTGAAAAACGCCAACAAATTCAACCATAACCTCAACAATGAAAAACACCAAAACATTCAAAATCAACCTCAACTTTTAAAAGTACAAAAAAGTTCAACAAAATAAACAGTGATAACACCAATAAATTCAGCAACAACCTCAACTTTGAAAAACACAAAAAAGATCAAAAGAAACCATTGATAACACCAACAAATTCAACAACAACTTCAATATTGATAATCACCAACAAATTCAACAACAACCTCAACACTGAATATCACCAACAAATACAGCAACAACCTTAAATTTGAAAAACACCAAAAGGTTAAAATAAAACATTGATAACACCAACAAATTCAACAATAACCTAAATATTGAAAAACACCAACAAATTCAACAACAACCTCAACAATGAAAAACACCAAAAATGTAAAACAACAATCTCAACATTGAAAAATGCCAACAAATTCAACAACAACATCAACACTGAATATCACCAATAATTTCAGCAACAACCTTAAATTTGAAAAACACCAAAAAGTTTAAAAAAACATTGATAACGCCAACAAATTCAACAACAACCTAAATATTGAAAAACACCACAAATTCAACAACAACCTCAACTTTTAAAAATACAAACAAGTTCAACAAATATTCAACAACAGGCACAATTTTGAAAATCACCAACAATTTCAACAACATCAATATTGAAAAACACCAATAAATTCAAAAACAACCTCAACATTGAAAAACACCAACAAATTCAACAACCTCAACTTTCAAAAATAGAAAAAAGTTCAAAAAATAACTTGATCACGACAACAAATTCAACAACGACCTCATCTTTGAAAAACACCAACAAATTAAACAAGAACCTCAACATTTAAAAGTACAAAAAACTTCAACAAAATAAACATTGATAACACCAATAAATTCAACAATAACCACAACTTTTAATAATACAAACAAGTTCAACAAAAAAAACTTTGATGACACTATCCAATTTAACAACAACCTCAACATTTAAAATCACTAACAAATTTAGCAACCTCAACACTGAAAATCACCAACAAAAAAACGTTGATAACAAAAGCAAATTCAAAAACAAACTCAATATTGAAAATCACCAACAAATTCAACAACAACCTCATTGTTGAAAAACACCAACAAATTCAACAACAACCTCAACTTTTAAAAGGACAAAAAAGTACAGAATAGAATTTTGTTAACATGAACAAATTCAATAACAACCTCAACAATGAAATACACCAAAACATTTAAAATCAACTTGAACTTTTAACAGTACAAACAAGTTCAACAAAATAAACAGTGATAACACCAATAATTTCAGCAACAACATCAACTTTGAAAAACACAAAAAAGTACAAAAAAAACCATTGATAACAACAACAAATTCAACAACAACCTCAATATTGAAAATCACCAACAAATTCACCAACCTCAACACTGAATGTCACCAACAAATTCAGCAACAAATTCAATTTTGAAAAACACAAAAAAGTTAAAAAAAAAACATTCATAACACCAATAAATTCAACAACAAACTCAATATTTAAAATCACCAACAAATTCAACAACATCCTCATCATTGAAAAACACCAACAAATTCAACAACAACCTCGACTTATAAAAGTACAAAAAAGTTGAAAAAAGAACATTGATAACACCAACAAATTCCACAACAACCTCATCATTGAAAAACAACAACAAATTTAACAACAACCTCAACAATGAAAACACCAAAAAATTCAATAACAACCTCAACATTGAAAAATGCCAACAAATTCAACAACAACCTCAACAATGAAAAACACCAACAAATTCAAAATCTACTTCAACTTTTAAAAGTACAAAAAAGTTCAACAAAATAAACATTGATAACACCAATAATCTCAGCAACAACCTCAACTTTGAACAACACAAAAAAGTGCCAAAAAAACCATTGATATCACCAACAAATTCAACAACAACGTCAATATTGAAAATCACCAACAAATTCTACAAAATCAACATTGAAAAACACCAGCAAATTCAACAACAACCTCAATATTGAAAATCACCAGCAAATTCAACAACAACCTCATCATTGAAAACCAGCAACAAATTCAACAACAACCTCAACATTGAAAATCAACAACAAATTTAACAACAACCTCAACAATGAAAACACCAAAAAATTCAACAAAAGCATCACCATTGAGAAACACCAACAAATTCAACAACAACCTCAACATTGGAAAACGCCAACAAATTTAACAATAAGCTCAACAATGAAAAACATCAAAACATTCAAAATGAACCTCAACTTTTAAAAGTACAAAAAAGTTCACCAAAATAAACAGTGATAACACCAATAAATTCAGCAAACAACCTCAACCTTGAAAAACACAAAAAAGATATAAAAAAACCATTGATAACACCAACAAATTCAACAACAACATCAACACTGAATAGCACCAACAAATTCAGCAAAAACCTCACCTTTCAAAAACACAAACAAGTTCTAAAAACACCATTGATAACACCAACAAATTCAACAACAACCTCAATATTGAAAATCACCAACAAATTCAACGGCCTCAACTTTGAAAAAGACCAACAAATTCAACAACAACCTCAACTTTTAAAAATACAAACAAATTCAACAAAAAAAACATTGAAAACACCGACAAATTCAACAACAACCTCATCTTTTAAAAGTACATAAAAGTTGAAAAAAGATCATTGATAACACCAACAAATTCAACAAGAAAGTCAACAATGAAAAACACCAACAAGTTCAACAACAACCTCAACAATGAAAAACACCAACAAATTCAAAATCAACTTCAACTTTTAAAAGTACATAAAAGTTCAACAAAATAAACATTGATAACACCTATAATTTCAGCAACAACCTCAACTTTGAACAACACAAAAAAGTTCCAACAAAACCATTGATATCACCAACAAATTCAAAAACAATGTCAATATTGAAAATGACCAACAAATTCAACAACATCCTCAATATTGAAAATGACCAACAAATTCCACAACAACCTCACCATTGAAACACACCAACAAATTCAACAACAACCTCAACATTGAAAAACACCAACAAATTCAACAACAACCTCAAGATTGAAAAACGCCAACAAATTCAACAACAACATCAACACTGACTATCACCAATAAATTCAGCAACAACATCATCTTTGAAAAACACAAAAAAGTTTAAAAAAAAACCGTTGATAACAACAACAATTTCAACAACAACCTCAACATTGAAAAACAACAGCAATTTCAACAACAACCTCAACATTGAAAAACTCCGACAATTTCAACAACATCCTCAATAATGAAAATCCCAACAAATTCAACAACAAACGAAACTTTTAAAAGTGCAAAAAAGTTCAACAAAATAAACGTTGATAACACCAACAAACTTAACAACAACCTCAATATTGAAAATCAGTGACAAATTCAACAACCTCAACATTGAATATCACCACGAAATTCAGCATCAACCTCATCTTTGAAAAACACAAATAAGTTCAAGAAATAATTGATAACACCAACAAATTCATCAACAACATCAACATTGAAAAACACCAACAAATTCAACAACAACCTCAACATTAAAAAGTACAAAAAGTTCAACAGAATGAACAGTGATAACACGAATAAATTCAACAACAACCACAACTTTTAAAAAAACAAACAAGGTCAACAAAATAAACAGTGATGACACTGTACAATTCAACAACAACCTCAACATTTAAAATCACCTAAAAATTCAACAACAACCTCAAAAATGAAAAACACCAACAAATTCAAAATCAACCTCAACTTTTAAAAATACAAAAAAGTTCAACAAAATAAATAATTGATAACACCAATAATTTCAGCAACGTCAACTTTGAACAACACAAAAAAGTTCAAAAAAACCCATTGATAACACCATCAAATTCAACAACAACGTCAATATCGAAGATCACCAACAAATTCAACAACAACATCAACTTCTAAAAGTACAAAAAAGTTGAAAAAAGAACATTGATAACACCAACAAATTCAACAACAGACTCAACCTTGAAAAATAACATTAAATTTAACAACAACCTCAACAATGAAAACACCAACACATTCAACAAAAACCTCACCATTGAAAAACACCAACAAATTCAACAACAACCTCAACATTGAAAAACACCAACAAATTCAACAACAACCTCAAGATTGAAAAACGCCAACAAATTCAACAACAACATCAACACTGACTATCACCAATAAATTCAGCAACAACATCATCTTTGAAAAACACAAAAAAGTTTAAAAAAAAACCATTGATAACAACAACAATTTCAACAACAACCTCAACATTGAAAAACAACAGCAATTTCAACAACAACCTCAACATTGAAAAACTCCGACAATTTCAACAACATCCTCAATAATGAAAATCCCAACAAATTCAACAACAAACGAAACTTTTAAAAGTGCAAAAAAGTTCAACAAAATAAACGTTGATAACACCAACAAACTTAACAACAACCTCAATATTGAAAATCAGTGACAAATTCAACAACCTCAACATTGAATATCACCACGAAATTCAGCATCAACCTCATCTTTGAAAAACACAAATAAGTTCAAGAAATAATTGATAACACCAACAAATTCATCAACAACATCAACATTGAAAAACACCAACAAATTCAACAACAACCTCAACATTAAAAAGTACAAAAAGTTCAACAGAATGAACAGTGATAACACGAATAAATTCAACAACAACCACAACTTTTAAAAAAACAAACAAGGTCAACAAAATAAACAGTGATGACACTGTACAATTCAACAACAACCTCAACATTTAAAATCACCTAAAAATTCAACAACAACCTCAAAAATGAAAAACACCAACAAATTCAAAATCAACCTCAACTTTTAAAAATACAAAAAAGTTCAACAAAATAAATAATTGATAACACCAATAATTTCAGCAACGTCAACTTTGAACAACACAAAAAAGTTCAAAAAAACCCATTGATAACACCATCAAATTCAACAACAACGTCAATATCGAAGATCACCAACAAATTCAACAACAACATCAACTTCTAAAAGTACAAAAAAGTTGAAAAAAGAACATTGATAACACCAACAAATTCAACAACAGACTCAACCTTGAAAAATAACATTAAATTTAACAACAACCTCAACAATGAAAACACCAACACATTCAACAAAAACCTCACCATTGAAAAACACCAACAAATGCAACAACAAGCTCAACATTGAAAAACGCCAACAAATTCAACAACAACCTCAACATTGAAAAACGCCAACAAATTCAACAACAACCTCAACAATGAAAAACACCAAAACATTCAAAATCAACCTCAACGTTTAAAAGTACAAAAAAATTCAACAAAATAAAAAGTGATAACACAAATACATTCAGCAACAACCCCAACTTTGAAAAACACAAAAAATTTCAAAATAAACCATTGATAACACCATCAAATTCAACAACAACGTCAATATTGAAAATCACCAACAAGTTCAAAAACAACCTCAACTTTTAAAAGTACAAAGTTTGAAAAAAAAAACATTGATAACACCATCAAATTCAACAACAACCTCAACATTGAAAAAAACATCAAATTTAACAACAACCTCAACAATGTAAACACCAACAAATTCAACAAAAACCTTACCATTGAAAATCACCAACAAATTCAACAACAACCTCAACAATGAACGGCACCAAAAAATTCAACAACAATCTTCAGATTGAAAACCGCCAACAAAATCAACAACAACCTGAACAATGAAAAACAAACAACAAATTCAAAATCAACCTCAACGTTTAATTGTACAACAAAGTTCAACAAAACAAAAATTCTTGACATCAATGAATTCAGCAAAAACCTGAACTTTGAAAAACACAAAAAAGTTCAAAAAAAACCACTGATAACCCCATCAAAATCAACAGCAACAGCAATATTGAAAATCACCAACCAATTCAACGACCTAAACATTCAAAATCAACAACAGATAAAACAACATCCTCAACATTTAAAAATACAAACAAGTACAACAAAAAAATTGATACCACCAACAAATTCAACAACAACATCAACATTGAAAAACATCCACAAATTCAACAAAAACCTCAACAATGAAAAACACCAAAAATTTGAACATCAATCGCAACATTGAAAAATATCAACAAATTCAACAACAACCACAACATTGAAAAATACAAAACAGTTCAAAAAATAACATTGATAACAGCAACAAATTCAACAACGACCTCGACATTGAAAAACATCAACAAATTCAACAACAAACTCAACATTGAAAAACACTATACAAATTCAACAACAACCTCTATATTGAAAATCCAAACAATTTCAACAACAACCTCAACTTTTAAAAGTACAAAAAAGTTCAACAAAATAAACGTTGATATCACCAACAAATTCATCAACAACCTCAACATTGAAAAACACAAAACAGTTCAAAAGAAAACATTGATAACACCAATAAATTCAACAACATCAACATTGAAAAAAACCGACAAATTCAAAGACCTCAACTTTGAAAAAGACCAAAAAATTAAACAACAGCCTCAACATTGAAAAACACCAAAAAATTCAACAACAATCGCAACATTGAAAAATACCAACAAATTCAACAACAACCTCAACATTGAAAAATACAAAACAGTTCAAAAAATAACATTGATATCACCAACAATTTCAACAACAACCCCAATATTGAAAATCACCAACAAATTCAACGACAAACTCAATATTGAAAATCACCAACAAATTCATCAACAAACTCAACATTGAAAAAGACCAACAAATTGAACTACTACGTCAACATTGAAAAGCACCAACAAATTCAACATCAACTTCAACATTGAAAAATACACAACAGTTCAAAAAATAACATTGATAACACCAACAAATTCAACAACAACCCCAATACTGATAATCGCCAACTAATTCAACAACAACCTCAACATTGAAAAACACCAGCAATTTCAACTACATCCTCAACGTTGAAAAATACCAACAAATTCAACAACAACTTCAACTTTGAAAAATACAAAAAAGTTCAAAAAATAACATTGATAACACCAAGAAATTCAACAACAACCTCAACATTGAAAAACGCCAACAATTTCAACAACAACCTCAATATTAAAAATCCCAACAATTTCAACAACAACCTCAACTTTTAAAAGTACAAAAAAGTTCAACAAAATAAACATTGATAAAACCAACAAATTCATCAAAAACCTCAATATTGAAAATCACCAGCAAATTCAACAACCTCAACATTGAAGAACACAAAACAGTTCAACAGAAAACATTGATAACTCCAACAAATTCAACAACATCAACATTGAAAAAAAACAAATTCAACAACAACCTCAATATTGAAAATCACCAACAATTTCAACGACGTCAACTTTGAAAAACACCAACAAATTAAACAACAACCTCAACATTTAAAAGTACAGAAAAGTTCAACAAAATGAACAGTGATAACAGCAAAAAATTCAACAACAACCACAAATTTTAAAAATACAAACAATTTCAACAAAATAAACATTGATGACACTGTCCAATTCAACAACAACCTCAACATTTAAAAACACCAACAAATTCAACAACAACCTCAACAATGAAAAACACCAACAAATTCAACAACATCAAGATTGAAAAACACCAACCAATTCAACAACAACCTCAGTATTGAAAATCACCAACAAATTCAACGACATCAACTTTGAAAAACACCAAAAAATTAAAAAACAACTTCAACAATGAAAAACATCAACAAATTCAACAACAACCTCAAAATTGAAAAATACAAAACAATTCAAAAAATAACATTGATAACACCAACAAATTCAACATCAACCCCAATATTGAAAATCACCAACAAATTCAACAACAACCTCAACATTGAAAAACAACAACAAATTCAACAACAAACTAAATATTGAAAATCACCAACAAATTCAACAACCTCAATAATGAAAATCACCAACAAATTCTATAACAACCTCAACATTGAAAAAGACCAAGAAATTCAACTACAACCTCAACATTGAAAAGCACGAACAAATTCAACAACAACTTCAACATTGAAAAATACAAAACAGTTCAAAAAATAACATTGATAACACCAACAAATTCAACAACAACCCCAATATTGAAAATCACCAACAAATTCAACAACAACCTCAACATTGAAAATCAAGAACAAATTCAACTACAACCTCAACATTGAAAAATACCAACAAATTCAACAACAACTTCCACTTTGAAAAATACAAAATCTTCTAAAAATAACATTGATAACACCAATAAATTCAGCAACTACCTCAACTTTGAAAAACACAAAAAAGTCAAAAAAAACCATTGACAACCCCTACAATTTCTACAACAACCTCAACAATGAACAGCACCAAAAAATTCAACAAGAACCTCAACATTGAAAACCGCCAACAAATTCAACAACAACCTCAACAATGAAAAACACCAAAACATTCAAAATCTACCTCAACGTTTAAAAGTACAAAAAAGTTCAACAAAATAAACATTGATAACATCAATACATTCAGCGAAAACCTCAACTTTGAAAAACACAAAAAAGTGCAAAAAAAACTATTTAAACCCCAACAAATTCAACAGCAACAGCAATATTGAAAATCACCAACCAATTCAACGACCTCAACTTTCAAAAACACCAACAGATTCAACAACATCCTCAACGTTTCAAAATACAAACAAGTTCAACAAAAAAATTGATAACACCAACAGATTCAACAACATCATCAACAATGAAAAACACCAACAAATTCAACAACAACCTCAACATTGAAAAACACCAACAAATTCAACAACAACATCAACATTGAAAAACATCCACAAATCCAACAACAACCTCAAAAATGAAAAGCACCAAAAATTTGAACAACAATTGCAACATTGAAAAATACCAACAAATTCAACAACAACCACAACATTGAAAAATACAAAACAGTTCAAAAAATAACATTGATAACAGTAACAAATTCAACAACGACCTCGACATTGAAAAACATCAACAAATTCAACAACAAACTCAACATTGATAAACACTATACAAATTCAACAACAACCTCTATATTGAAAATCCAAACAATTTCAACAACAACCTCAACTTTTAAAAGTACAAAAAAGTTCAACAAAATAAACGTTGATATCACCAACAAATTCATCAACAACCTCAACATTGAAAAACACAAAACAGTTCAAAAGAAAACATTGATAACACCAATAAATTCAACAACATCAACATTGAAAAAAACCGACAAATTCAAAGACCTCAACTTTGAAAAAGACCAAAAAATTAAACAACAGCCTCAACATTGAAAAACACCAAAAAATTCAACAACAATCGCAACATTGAAAAATACCAACAAATTCAACAACAACCTCAACATTGAAAAATACAAAACAGTTCAAAAAATAACATTGATAACACCAACAATTTCAACAACAACCCCAATATTGAAAATCACCAACAAATTCAATGACAAACTCAATATTGAAAAACACCAACAAATTCAACAACAACCTCAACATTGAAAATCACCAACAAATTCATCAACAAACTCAACATTGAAAAAGACCAACAAATTGAACTACTACGTCAACATTGAAAAGCACCAACAAATTCAACATCAACTTCAACATTGAAAAATACACAACAGTTCAAAAAATAACATTGATAACACCAACAAATTCAACAACAACCCCAATACTGATAATCGCCAACTAATTCAACAACAACCTCAACATTGAAAAACACCAGCAATTTCAACTACATCCTCAACGTTGAAAAATACCAACAAATTCAACAACAACTTCAACTTTGAAAAATACAAAAAAGTTCAAAAAATAACATTGATAACACCAAGAAATTCAACAACAACCTCAACATTGAAAAACGCCAACAATTTCAACAACAACCTCAATATTAAAAATCCCAACAATTTCAACAACAACCTCAACTTTTAAAAGTACAAAAAAGTTCAACAAAATAAACATTGATAAAACCAACAAATTCATCAAAAACCTCAATATTGAAAATCACCAGCAAATTCAACAACCTCAACATTGAAGAACACAAAACAGTTCAACAGAAAACATTGATAACTCCAACAAATTCAACAACATCAACATTGAAAAAAAACAAATTCAACAACAACCTCAATATTGAAAATCACCAACAATTTCAACGACGTCAACTTTGAAAAACACCAACAAATTAAACAACAACCTCAACATTTAAAAGTACAGAAAACTTCAACAAAATGAACAGTGATAACAGCAAAAAATTCAACAACAACCACAAATTTTAAAAATACAAACAATTTCAACAAAATAAACATTGATGACACTGTCCAATTCAACAACAACCTCAACATTTAAAAACACCAACAAATTCAACAACAACCTCAACAATGAAAAACACCAACAAATTCAACAACATCAAGATTGAAAAACACCAACCAATTCAACAACAACCTCAGTATTGAAAATCACCAACAAATTCAACGACATCAACTTTGAAAAACACCAAAAAATTAAAAAACAACTTCAACAATGAAAAACATCAACAAATTCAACAACAACCTCAAAATTGAAAAATACAAAACAATTCAAAAAATAACATTGATAACACCAACAAATTCAACATCAACCCCAATATTGAAAATCACCAACAAATTCAACAACAACCTCAACATTGAAAAACAACAACAAATTCAACAACAAACTAAATATTGAAAATCACCAACAAATTCAACAACCTCAATAATGAAAATCACCAACAAATTCTATAACAACCTCAACATTGAAAAAGACCAAGAAATTCAACTACAACCTCAACATTGAAAAGCACGAACAAATTCAACAACAACTTCAACATTGAAAAATACAAAACAGTTCAAAAAATAACATTGATAACACCAACAAATTCAACAACAACCCCAATATTGAAAATCACCAACAAATTCAACAACAACCTCAACATTGAAAATCAAGAACAAATTCAACTACAACCTCAACATTGAAAAATACCAACAAATTCAACAACAACTTCCACTTTGAAAAATACAAAATCTTCTAAAAATAACATTGATAACACCAATAAATTCAGCAACTACCTCAACTTTGAAAAACACAAAAAAGTCAAAAAAAACCATTGACAACCCCTACAATTTCTACAACAACCTCAACAATGAACAGCACCAAAAAATTCAACAAGAACCTCAACATTGAAAACCGCCAACAAATTCAACAACAACCTCAACAATGAAAAACACCAAAACATTCAAAATCTACCTCAACGTTTAAAAGTACAAAAAAGTTCAACAAAATAAACATTGATAACATCAATAAATTCAGCGAAAACCTCAACTTTGAAAAACACAAAAAAGTGCAAAAAAAACTATTTAAACCCCAACAAATTCAACAGCAACAGCAATATTGAAAATCACCAACCAATTCAACGACCTCAACTTTCAAAAATACCAACAGATTCAACAACATCCTCAACGTTTCAAAATACAAACAAGTTCAACAAAAAAATTGATAACACCAACAGATTCAACAACATCATCAACAATGAAAAACACCAACAAATTCAACAACAACCTCAACATTGAAAAACACCAACAAATTCAACAACAACATCAACATTGAAAAACATCCACAAATCCAACAACAACCTCAAAAATGAAAAGCACCAAAAATTTGAACAACAATTGCAACATTGAAAAATACCAACAAATTCAACAACAACCACAACATTGAAAAATACAAAACAGTTCAAAAAATAACATTGATAACAGTAACAAATTCAACAACGACCTCGACATTGAAAAACATCAACAAATTCAACAACAAACTCAACATTGAAAAACACTATACAAATTCAACAACAACCTCTATATTGAAAATCCAAACAATTTCAACAACAACCTCAACTTTTAAAAGTACAAAAAAGTTCAACAAAATAAACGTTGATATCACCAACAAATTCATCAACAACCTCAACATTGAAAAACACAAAACAGTTCAAAAGAAAACATTGATAACACCAATAAATTCAACAACATCAACATTGAAAAAAACCGACAAATTCAAAGACCTCAACTTTGAAAAAGACCAAAAAATTAAACAACAGCCTCAACATTGAAAAACACCAAAAAATTCAACAACAATCGCAACATTGAAAAATACCAACAAATTCAACAACAACCTCAACATTGAAAAATACAAAACAGTTCAAAAAATAACATTGATATCACCAACAATTTCAACAACAACCCCAATATTGAAAATCACCAACAAATTCAACGACAAACTCAATATTGAAAATCACCAACAAATTCATCAACAAACTCAACATTGAAAAAGACCAACAAATTGAACTACTACGTCAACATTGAAAAGCACCAACAAATTCAACATCAACTTCAACATTGAAAAATACACAACAGTTCAAAAAATAACATTGATAACACCAACAAATTCAACAACAACCCCAATACTGATAATCGCCAACTAATTCAACAACAACCTCAACATTGAAAAACACCAGCAATTTCAACTACATCCTCAACGTTGAAAAATACCAACAAATTCAACAACAACTTTAACTTTGAAAAATACAAAAAAGTTCAAAAAATAACATTGATAACACCAAGAAATTCAACAACAACCTCAACATTGAAAAACGCCAACAATTTCAACAACAACCTCAATATTAAAAATCCCAACAATTTCAACAACAACCTCAACTTTTAAAAGTACAAAAAAGTTCAACAAAATAAACATTGATAAAACCAACAAATTCATCAAAAACCTCAATATTGAAAATCACCAGCAAATTCAACAACCTCAACATTGAAGAACACAAAACAGTTCAACAGAAAACATTGATAACTCCAACAAATTCAACAACATCAACATTGAAAAAAAACAAATTCAACAACAACCTCAATATTGAAAATCACCAACAATTTCAACGACGTCAACTTTGAAAAACACCAAAAAATTCAACAACAACCACAAATTTTAAAAATACAAACAATTTCAACAAAATAAACATTGATGACACTGTCCAATTCAACAACAACCTCAACATTTAAAAACACCAACAAATTCAACAACAACCTCAACAATGAAAAACACCAACAAATTCAACAACATCAAGATTGAAAAACACCAACCAATTCAACAACAACCTCAATATTGAAAATCACCAACAAATTCAACGACATCAACTTTGAAAAACACCAAAAAATTAAAAAACAGCCTCAACAATGAAAAACATCAACAAATTCAACAACAACCTCAAAATTGAAAAATACAAAACAGTTCAAAAAATAACATTGATAACACCAACAAATTCAACATCAACCCCAATATTGAAAAACATCAAAAAATTCAATGACCTCAACTTTGAAAAACGCCAAAAAATTAAACAACAACCTCAACATTGAAAAACATCAACAAATTCAACAACAACCTCAACATTGAATAATACAAAACAGTTCAAAAAATAACATTGATAACACCAACAAATTCAACAACAACCCCAATATTGAAAATCACCAACAAATTCAACAACAACCACAACATTGAAAAACACCAACAAATTCAACAACAAACTCAATATTGAAAATCACCAACAAATTCAACAACAACTTCAACTTTGAAAAATATAAAAAAGATCAAAAAATAACATTGATAACACCAACAAGTGCAACAACAACCTCAATATTGAAAATCCAAACAATTTCAACAACAACCTCAACTTTTAAAAGTACAAAAAAGTTCAACAAAATAAACGTTGATAACACCAACAAAATCATCAACAACCTCAATATTGAAAATCACCAGCAAATTCAACAACCTCAACATTGAAAAACACAAAACAGTTCAAAAGAAAACATTGATAACTCCAACAAATTCAACAACATCAACATTGAAAAAACCAACAAATTCAACAACAACCTCAAGTATTGAAAATCACCAATATAATCAACGACGTCAACTTTGAAAAACACCAACAAATTAAACAACAACCTCAACACTTAAAAGTACAAAAAAGTTCAACAAAATGAACAGTGAGTACACCAGTAAATTCAACAACAACCACAACTTGTAAAAATACAAACAAGTTCAACAAAATAAACATTGATGACACTGTCCAATTCAACAACTAACTCAACATTTAAAATCACCAAAAAATTAAACAACAACCTCAACAATGAAAAACACCAACAAATTCAAAATCAACTTCAACTTTTAAAAGTTCAAAAAAGTTCAACAAAATAAATCATTGATAAGACCAATTATTTCAGCAACAACCTCAACTTTGAACAACACAAAAAAGTTCAAAAAAAACCATTGATAACACCAACAAATTCAACAACAACCTCAATATTGAAAATCACAAACAAATTCAACAACAACCTCAACATTGAAAATCACCAACAAATTCAAACACAACCTCAACTTTTAAAAGTACAAAAAAGTTGAAAATCTGGATAACACCATCAAATTCAACAACAACCTAATCATTGAAAAACATCAAATTTAACAACAACCTCAACAATGAAAACATCAACAAATTCAACAAAAACCTCACCATTGAAAAACACCAACAAAGGGAACAACAAACATAACATTGAAAAACGCCAACAAATTCAACAACAACCTCAACAATGAAAAACACCAAAACATTCAAAATCAACCTCAACGTTTAAAAGTACAAAAAAGTTCAACAAAATAAACGATGATAACACCAATAAATTCAGCAACAACCTCAACTTTGAAAAACACAGAACATTCAAAAAAAACCATTGACAAACCTTACAAATTCAAGAACAACCTCAACAATAAACATCACCAAAAAATTCAATAACAACCTCAACATTGAAAACCATCAACAAATTAAACGACAACCTCAACAATTAAAAACACCAAAACATTCAAAATCAACCTCAACGTTTAAAAGTACAAAAAAGTTCAACAAAATAAACAGTGATAACATCAATAAATGCAGCAACAAACTCAACTCAAAAAAAACCATTGACAAACCCTACAAATTCAACAACAACCTCAACAATGAACAGCACCAAAAAATTCAATAACAACCTCAATAATGAAAATCACCAGCAAATTCAACAACCTCAACATTGAAAAACACAAAACAGTTCAAAAGAAAACATTGATAATTCCAACCAATTCAACAACAACCTCAATATTGAAAATCACCAACAAATGCAACGACTTCAATTTTGAAAAACACCAAAAATTAAACAACAACCTCAACATTTAAAATACAAACAAGTTCAGCAAAATAAACATTGATGACACTCTCCAATTCAACAAGAACCTCAACATTTAGAATCACAAACAAATTTAACAACAACCTCAATATTGAAAATCAGCAACAAATTCAACTACAACCTCAACATTGAAAAACACCAACAAATTCCACAACAACCTAAACAATGAAAAACACCAAAAAATTCAACAACAACCGCAACAATGAAAAATACCAACAAATTCAATAACAACCACAACATTGTAACACGCCAACAAATTCAACAACAACCTCAATATTGAAAATCACCAACAGATTCTACAACCTCAACACTGAAAATCACCAACAAATTCAACGACCTAAGCTTTGAAAAACACAACAATTTCAACAACAACCTCATCATTCAAAAAAACCAACAAATGCAACAACTACCTCAACTTTCAAAAGTACAAAAAAGTTCAAAAAAGAACATTGATAATACCAACAAATTCAACAACAAGCTCAACAATGAAAAATACCACAAAATTCAACAACAACCTCAACATTGAAAAACGCCAACAAATTCAACAACAACCTCAAAAATGAAAAACACCAACAAGTTCAAAATCAACATCAACTTTTAAAATTACAAAAAAGTTCAACAAAATAAACATTGACAACACCAAAAAATTCAACAACAACCTCAACTATGAAAAACACCAACAAATTCAACCATAACCTCATCATTGAAAAACACCAACAAATTCAACAAACAACCTCAACATGGAAACACACCAACAAATTCAAGAACAACCTCATCATTGAAAAACGCCAACAAATTCAACAACAACCTCAATATTGAAAATCACCAACAAATTCAACAACCTTAACGCTGAATATCACCGACAATTTCGCAACAAGTTCAACTTTGAAAAACACAAAAAAGTTGAAAAAAAACATTCATAACACCAACAAATTCAACAACAACCTTAATATTGAAAAACACCAACAAATTCAACAACAACATCAACATTGAAAAACGCCAGCAAATTCATCAACAACCTGAACAATGAAAAAAAACAAAAAAATCAACAACAACCTCAACATTGAAAAACACCAACAAATTCAACAACAAACTCAACATTCAAAACTACAAAAAGGTTCAACAAAATAAATATTGACAAAAACAACAAATTCAACTACAACCTCAATATTAAAAATCACCAACAAATTCAATAACAACCTCAACATTGAAAAATACCAACAAATTTAAAAACAACCTCAACAATGAAAACACCAAAATATTCAATAAAACCCTAACCTTTGCAAAACACCAACAAATTCAACAAAAACTTCAACTTTAAAAAATACAAACAAGTTGAACAAAAAAATCATTGATTACACCAACACATTCAACAACAACCTCAGCATTGAAAAACACCAACAAATTCAACAACAACCTCAATATTGAAAATCACCAACAAATTCAACAACCTCAATATTGAAAATCACCAACAAATTCAACAACAACCTCTACATTGAAAAGCACCAACAGATTCAACCGCAACCTCAACATTGAGAAACACCAAAAAATTCAACAACAACTTCCACTTTGAACAATACAAAAAAGTTCAAAAAATAACATTGATAACACCAACAAGTTCAACAATAACCTCAACATTGAAAAACGCCCAGAATTTCAACAACAACCTCAATATTGAAAATCCAAACAATTTCAACAACAACCTCAACATTTAAAAGTACAAAAAAGTTCAACAAAATAAACGTTAATAACTCCAACAAATTCATCAACAACGTCAATATTGAAAATCACCAGCAAATTCAACAACCTCAACATTGAAAAACAAAAAACAGTTCAAAAGAAAACATTGATAACACGGACAAATTCAACAACACCAACGTTGAAAAACACCAACAAATTCAACAACAACCTCAACATTTAAAAGTTCAAAAATGTTTAACAAAATAAACATTGATAACACCAATATATTCAGCAACAACCACAATATTGAATATCACCAACAAATTCAACATCCTCAACATTGAAAAACACCAACAAATTCAACAACAACCTTAACTTATAAACATTCCAGCAAGTTGAACAAAACACATTCATAACACCAACAAATTCAACAACAACCTCAACAATGAAAAACGCCAATAAATTCATCAACATCCTGAATATTGAAAATCAGCAACAAATTCAACAACCTCAACACTTTATAGCACCAACAAATTCGTAACAACCTCAACTTTGCAAAACACAAAAAAGTTTTTAAAAAAGCCATTCATGAAAACAAACAAATTAAACAACAAGATTAATGTTGAAAATCACCAACAAATTCAGCGAGCTAAACTTTGAGAAACAGCAACAAATTCAACAAGAACCTCAACTTTTAAAAATACATACAAGTTCAACGAAAAAAAGCATTGTTAACACCAAGAAATTCAACAACAAACTCAGTATTGAAAATCACCAACAAATTCAACAACAACAACTTTGAAGAACACCAATAAATTCAACATCAACCTCAACATTGAAAAACACAAAACAAATTCAACAACAACCTCAACTTTTAAAAGTACAAAAAAGTTCAACAAAATAAACAATGATAACAGCAATATATTCAGCAACAACCACAACTTTGAATATCACCAACAAATTCAACAACTTCAACATTGAAAAACACCAACAAATTCAACAAAAACCTTAACTTTTAAAAATACAAACAAATTGAACAAAAAACATTCATAACACCAACAAATTCAACAACATCCTCAACAATGAAAAAGACCAACAAATTCAACGACAACCTCAACATTGAAAAACACCAACAAATTCAACCACAACCTCAACATTTAAAAATACCAACAAATTCAACAACAACCTCAACATTGAAAAAGACCAACAATTTCAACAACAACCTCAACATTTAAAACTAGAAAAAAGTTCAAAAAAGTTCATTGATAAAACCAACAAATTCAACAACAACCTGTATATTGAAAGTAACAAACAAATTAAACAACAACCTCAACACTGAAAAACAGCAATAAATTCAACAAACAACCTCATCATTGAAGAAAACCAACAAATTGAACAATAAGCTCAACTTTCAAAAATAAAAAAAAGTTCAAAAATTAATATTGATAACAGCAACAAATTCAACAACAACCACAATATTGAAAATCACCAACAAATTCAACAACAACCTCAACATTGAAAAACAGCAACATATTCAACAACAACCTCAAAAATAAAAAAAACAACAAATTCAACAACAACCTCAACATTGAAAAATACCAACAAATTCAACAACAACCTCAATATTGATAAACACATAAAAGTTCAATAAATAGCAGTGATAACACCAACAACTTCAACAACAATCTCATTATTGAATATCACCAACAAATTAAACAACAACCTCAACATTGAAAAACACCAACAAATTCATCAACAACCTCAATATTGAAAATCAGCAACAAATTCAACAACAACCTCAACATTGAAAAACACCAACAACTTCAACAACCTCAACAATGAAAAGCAACAAATAATTCAACAACAACCGCAACATTGACAAACACCAACAAATTCAACAACAACCTCAACATTGAAAAATTGAAAAAAGTTCAAAAAATAACATTGATAACACCAACAAATTCAACAACAACCTCAACATTGAAAAACACCATCAAATTCAACAACAATCTCAACTTTAAAAACAAGAGAAAAAGTTTAAAAAAGAACATTGATAAAATCAACAAATTCAACAACAACCTCAATATTGATAATCACCAACAAATTGAACAACCTCAACATTGGAAAACACCAACAGATTCAACAACAACCTTAATATTGAAAAACACCAACAAATTCAACAACAACATCAACATTGAAAAACGCCAGCAAATTCATCAACAACCTGAACAATGAAAAAAAACAAAAAAATCAACAACAACCTCAACATTGAAAAACACCAACAAATTCAACAACAAACTCAACATTCAAAACTACAAAAAGGTTCAACAAAATAAATATTGACAAAAACAACAAATTCAACTACAACCTCAATATTGAAAATCACCAACAAATTCAATAATAACCTCAACATTGAAAAACACCAACAAATTTAAAAACAACCTCAACAATGAAAACACCAAAATATTCAATAAAACCCTAACCTTTGCAAAACACCAACAAATTCAACAAAAACTTCAACTTTAAAAAATACAAACAAGTTGAACAAAAAAATCATTGATTACACCAACACATTCAACAACAACCTCAGCATTGAAAAATACAAAACAGTTCAAAAAATAACATTGATAAAACCAACAAATTCAACAAACAACCTCAATACTGAAAATTGCATACAAATTCAACAACAACCTCAACATTGAAAAACACCAACAAATTCAACAACAACCTCAACATTGAAAAACACCAACAAACACATCAACAACCTCAAAATTGAAAAAGGCCAACAAATTCAACAACATCCTGAATATTGAAAATAAGCAAGAAATTCAACAACCTCAACACTTTATAGCACCAACAAATTCGTAACAACCTCAACTTTGCAAAACACAAAAAAGTTTTTAAAAAAGCAATTCAGGAAAACAAACAAATTCAACAACAAGATTAATGTTGAAAACCACAAACAAATTCAGCGACCTAAACTTTGAAAAACAGCAACAAATTCAACAAGAACCTCAACTTTTAAAAATACATACAAGTTCAACGAAAAAAAACATTGTTAACACCAAGAAATTCAACAACTAACTCAATTTTGAAAATCACCATAAATTCAACAACCTCAACACTGAATATCACCAACAAATTCGCAACAACTTCAACTTTGAAAAACACAAAAAAGTTAAAAAAAAACCATCATGACACCAACAAATTCAACAATAAGCTTAAAATTTAAAATCACCAACAAATTCAAAGACCTAACCTTTGAAAAACACCAACAAATTCAACAACAAACAAATTTTAAAAATACAAACAAATTCAAAAAAAAACATTGATAACACTAATTGAACATCAAACTCAACATTGAAAATCACCAACAAATTCAACAACATCAACACTGAAAAACAGCAATAAATTCAACAACAACCTCAACATTGAAAAACACCAACAAATTCAAAAACAAACTCAACTTTTAAAAATACAAACAAGTTCAACAAAAAAAACATTGATAACACCAACAAATTCAACTACAAACTCAACATTGAAACATACCATCCAATTCAATAACAACGTCAACATTGAAAAAAAACAACAAATTCAAAAACAACCTCAACTTTTAAAAGTACAAAAAAGTTGAAAAAAGAACATTGATAACACCAACAAATTCAACAACAACCTCAACAATGAAAAACACCAAAAAATTCAACAACAGCCTCAACATTGAAAAACGCCAACAATTTCAACGACAACCTCAACAATGAAAAACACCAACAAATTCAAAACCAACCTCAACTTTTAAAATTACAAAAAAGTTCAACAAAATAAACAGTGATAACACCAATAAATTCAGCATCAACCTCAACTTTGAAAAACACAGAAAATTCAAAAAAAAACCATTGACACACCATACAAATTCAAGAACAACCTCAACAATAAACATCACCAAAAAATTCAATAACAACCTCAACATTGAAAACCACCAACAAATTAAACGACAACCTCAACAATGAAAAACACCAAAACATTCAAAATCAACCTCAACATTTAAAAGTACAAAAATGTTCAACAAAATAAACAGTGATAACACCAATAAATGCAGAAACAACCTCAACTTTGAAAAACACAACAAAGTTAAAAAAAACCATTGACAAACCCTACAAATTCAACAACAACCTCAACAATTAACAGCACCAAAAAATTCAATAACAACCTCAATATTGAAAATCACCAGCAAATTCAACAACCTCAACATTGAAAAACACAAAACAGTTCAAAAGAAAACATTGATAACACCAACCAATTCAACAACAACCTCAATATTGAAAATCACCAACAAATGCAACGACTTCAATTTTGATAAACACCAAAAATTAAACAACAACCTCAACATTTAAAATACAAACAAGTTCAACAAAATAAACATTGATGACACTATACAATTCAACAACAACCTCAACATTTAAAATCACAAACAAATTTAACAACAACCTCAATATTGAAAAACAGCAACAAATTCAACAACAACCTCAACATTGAAGAACACCAACAAATTCAACAACAACCTCAACAATGAAAAACACCAAAAAATTCAACAACAACCGCAACATTGAAAAATACCAACAAATTCAATAACAACCACAACATTGTAACACGCCAACAAATTCAACAACAACCTCAATATTGAATATCACCAACAGATTCAACAACCTCAACACTGAAGATCACCAACAAATTCAGCAACAACCTTAACTTTGAAAAACACAAAAACGTTTAAAAAAAACCATTGATAACTCCAGCAAATTCAACAACAACCTAAATATTGAATATCACCAACAAATTCAACGACCTCAGCTTTGAAAAACACCAACAAATTCAACAACAACCTCATCATTGAAAAAAACCAACAAATGCAACAACTACCTCAACTTTTAAAAGTACAAAAAAGTTCAAAAAACAACATTGATAATACCAACAAATTCAACAACAAGCTCAACAATGAAAAATACCTCAAAATTCAACAACAACCTCAACATTGAAAAACGCCAACAAATTCAACAACAACCTCAAAAAT
Organism: Cetorhinus maximus; assembly: GCF_964194155.1. NCBI lineage: Eukaryota > Metazoa > Chordata > Chondrichthyes > Lamniformes > Cetorhinidae > Cetorhinus > Cetorhinus maximus. Next base: position 107,325 of record NW_027596267.1, on the reverse strand, counting down.
GAAAAACACAAACAAATTCAAAATCAACATCAACTTTTAAAATTACAAAAAAGTTCAGCAAAATAAACATTGACAACACCAACAAATTCAACAACAACCTCAACTATGAAAAACACCAACAAATTCAACCATAACCTCATCATTCAAAAACACCAACAAATTCAACAAACAACCTCAACATTGAAACACACCAACAAATTCAAGAACAACCTCATCATTGAAAAACGCCAACAAATTCAACAACAAAATCAATATTGAAAGTCACCAACAAATTCAACAACCTTAACGCTGAATATCACCGACAATTTCGTAACAAGCTCAACTTTGAAAAACACAAAAAAGTTGAAAAAAAACATTCATAACACCAACAAATTCAACAACAACATCATCTTTGAAAAACGCCAGCAAATTCATCAACAACCTGAACAATGAAAAAAACCAAAAAAATTAACAACAACCTCAACATTGAAAAACACCAACAAATTCAACGACAACCTCGACATGGAAAAACACCAACAAATTCAACAACAACTTCCACTTTGAAAAATACAAAAAAGTTCAAAAAATAACACTGATAACACCAACAAGTTAAACAACATTGAAAAACGCCAACAATTTCAACATGAACCTCAATATTGAAAATCCAAACAATTTCAACAACAAGCTCAAATTTTAAAAGTACAAAAAAGTTCAACAAAATAAACGTTGATAACTCCAACAAATTCATCAACAACCTCAATATTGAAAATCACCAGCAAATTAAACAACCTCAACATTGAAAAACAAAAAACAGTTCAAAAGAAAACATTGATAACACGGACAAATTCAACAACACCAACGTTGAAAAACACCAACAAATTCAACAACAACCTCAATATTTAAAATCGTCGACAAATTCAATGGCCTCAACGTTGAAAAACACCAACAAATTAAACAACAACCTCAACATTTAAAAGTTCAAAAATATTTAACAAAATAAACATTGATAACACCAATATATTCAGCAACAACCACAATTTTGAATTTCACCAACAAATTCAACAACATCCTCAACATTGAAAAACACCAACAAATTCAACAACAACCTTAACTTATAAACATTCAAACAAGTTGAACAAAATACATTCATAACACCAACAAATTCAACAACAACCACAACAATGAAAAACAACAACAAATTTAACAACAACCTCAACATTGAAAAACGCCAATAAATTCATCAACATCCTGAATATTGAAAATCAGCAACAAATTCAACAACCTCAACACTTTATAGCACCAACAAATTCGTAACAACCTCAACTTTGCAAAACACAAAAAAGTTTTTAAAAAAGGCATTCATGAAAACAAACAAATTCAACAACAAGATTAAAATGGAAAATCACCAACAAATTCAGCGACTTAAACTTTGAAAAACAGCAACAAATTCAACAAGAACCTCAACTTTTAAAAATACATACAAGTTCAACGAAAAAAAACATTGTTAACACCAAGAAATTCAACAACAAACTCAATATTGAAAATCACCAACAAATTCAACAACATCAACATTGAAAAACACCAATAAATTCAACATCAACCTCAACATTGAAAAACACAAAACAAATTCAACAACAACCTCAACTTTTAAAAGTACAAATAAGTTCAACAAAATAAACATTGATAACACTAATATATTCAGCAACAACCACAACTTTGAATATCAGCAACAAATTCAACAATTTCAACATTGAAAAACACCAACAAATTCAGCAAAAACCTTAACTTTTAAAAATACAAACAAGTTGAACAAAAAACATTCATAACACCAACAAATTCAACAACAACCTCAACAATGAAAAACAACAACAAATTCAACAACAACCTCAACATTGAAAAACACCAACAAATTCAACAACAACCTCAACATTGAAAAACACCAACAAACTCGTCAACAACCTCAAAATTGAAAAACGCCAACAAATTCAACAACATCCTGAATATTGAAAATAAGCAACAAATTCAACACCCTCAACACTGAATAGCTCCAACAAATTCGCAACTACCTCAACTTTGAAAAAAACCAAAAAGATTTTTAAAAAACCATTCATGCAACCAACAAATTCAACAACAAGCTTAATATTGAAAACCACCAACCAATTCAACAGCAACCTCTAATTTTAGAAATACATACAAGTAAAACAAAAAAGAACATTGACAACACCAAGAAATTCAACAACAAACTCAATATTGAAAACCACCAACAAATTCATCAACATCAACACTGAAAAACACCAATAAATTCAACAACATCCTCAACATTGAAAAACACCAACAAATTCAAAAAACAACCTCAACTTTTAGAAATACAAACAAGTTCAACAAAAAAAACATTGATAACACCAACAAATTCAACAACAAACTCAATATTGAAAATCACCAACAAATTCAACAACCTCAACACTTAATATCACCAAAAAATTCGCAACAACTTCAACTTTGAAAAGCACAAAAAAGTTAAAAAAAACACCATCATGACATAAACAAATTCAAGAATAAGCTTAATATTGAAAATCATCAACAAATTCAACGACCTTTACTTTGAAAAACACCAACAAATTCAACAACAAACAACATTTAAAAATACAAAGAACTTCATAAAATAAACATTGATAACACTAACTAATTGAACAACAAACTCAATATTGAAAATCACCAACAAATTCAACAACATCAACATAGAAAAACATCAATAAATTCAACAACAACCTCAACATTAAAAAATACAAACAAGTTCAACGAAAAAAAACATTGATAACACCAACAAATTCAACAACAAACTCAATATTGTAAACCACCAACAAATTCAACAACATTAACATTGAAAAACATCAATAAATTCAACAACAACCTCAAAATTGATAACACCAACAAATTCAACAACAAACTCAATGTTGAAAATTAACAACAAATTCAACAACAACCACAACATTTAAAAACACCAACAATCTCAACAACAACCTCAACATTGAAAAACGCCAACAAATTCAACAACATCCTTAATATTGAAAATCAACAACAAATTCAACAACAACCTCAACATTGAAAAACAACAACAAACTCATCAACAACCTCAAAATTGAAAAACGCCAACAAATTCAACAACATCCTGAATTTGAAAAAAAGCAACACATTCAACAACCTCAACACTGAATAGCGCCAAGACATTCGCAACCACCTCAACTTTGAAAAACACCAAAAAGATTTTTAAAAAACCATTCATGCAACCAACAAATTCAACAACAAGCTTAATATTGAAAACCACCAACCAATTCAACAGCAACCACTACTTTTAAAAATTCGTACAAGCAAAACAAAAAAAAACATTGATAACACCAAGAAATTCAACAACAAACTCAATAATGAAAACCACCATCAAATTCATCAACATCAACATCGAAAAACACCAATAAATACAACAACATCCTCAACATTGAAAAACACCAACAAATTCAAAAACAACCTCAACTTTTAGAAATACAAACAAGTTCAACAAAAAAAACATTGATAACACAAACAAATTCAACAACAAACTCAATATTGAACGTCACCAACAAATTCAACAACCTCAACACTTAATATCACCTACAAATTCGCAACAACTCCAACTTTGAAAAGCACAAAAAAGTTTAAAAAACACCATCATGGCAACAAAAAATTCAAGAATAAGCTTAATATTGAAAATCATCAACAAATTCAACGACCTAAACTTTGAAAAACATCAATAAATTCAACAACAACCTCAACATTTAAAAATACACCGAGTTCAACAAAAAAACATTGATAACACCAACAAATTCAACAACAAACTCAATATAGAAAACCACCAACAAATTCAACAACATTAACATTGAAAAACATCAATAAATTCAACAACAACCTCAACATTGATAACACCAACAAATTCAACAACAAACTCAATGTTGAAAATCACCAACAAATTCAACAACAACCTCAACATTTAAAAACACCCACAATCTCAACAACAACCTCAACATTGAAAAACGCCATCAAATTCAACAACATCCTCAATATTGAAAATAACCAACAAATCCAACGATCTAAACGTTGAAAAACACCAACAAATACAACAACAAACAACTTTTAAAAAAAAAAATTCAAAAAAAAAATAACACCAACAAATTGAACAACAAACTCAATATTGAAAATCACCAACAAATTCAACAACCTCAACGTTGAAAAACACTAACAAATTCAACAACAACGTCAACATAGAAAAACACCAACAAATTCAACAACAACGTCAACATTGAAAAGCACGAACAAATTCAATAAAAACTTCAACTTTAAAAAATACAAACAAGTTGAACAATAAAATCATTGATAACACCAACACATTCAACAACAACCTCAGCATTGAAAAATACAAAACAGTTCAAAAAATAACATTGATAACACCAACAAATTCAACAACAACCTCAACATTGAAAAACACCAACAAATTCAACAACAACCTTAACTTATAAACATTCAAACAAGTTGAACAAAATACATTCATAACACCAACAAATTCAACAACAACCACAACAATGAAAAACAACAACAAATTTAACAACAACCTCAACATTGAAAAACGCCAATAAATTCATCAACATCCTGAATATTGAAAATCAGCAACAAATTCAACAACCTCAACACTTTATAGCACCAACAAATTCGTAACAACCTCAACTTTGCAAAACACAAAAAAGTTTTTAAAAAAGGCATTCATGAAAACAAACAAATTCAACAACAAGATTAAAATGGAAAATCACCAACAAATTCAGCGACTTAAACTTTGAAAAACAGCAACAAATTCAACAAGAACCTCAACTTTTAAAAATACATACAAGTTCAACGAAAAAAAACATTGTTAACACCAAGAAATTCAACAACAAACTCAATATTGAAAATCACCAACAAATTCAACAACATCAACATTGAAAAACACCAATAAATTCAACATCAACCTCAACATTGAAAAACACAAAACAAATTCAACAACAACCTCAACTTTTAAAAGTACAAATAAGTTCAACAAAATAAACATTGATAACACTAATATATTCAGCAACAACCACAACTTTGAATATCAGCAACAAATTCAACAATTTCAACATTGAAAAACACCAACAAATTCAGCAAAAACCTTAACTTTTAAAAATACAAACAAGTTGAACAAAAAACATTCATAACACCAACAAATTCAACAACAACCTCAACAATGAAAAACAACAACAAATTCAACAACAACCTCAACATTGAAAAACACCAACAAATTCAACAACAACCTCAACATTGAAAAACACCAACAAACTCGTCAACAACCTCAAAATTGAAAAACGCCAACAAATTCAACAACATCCTGAATATTGAAAATAAGCAACAAATTCAACACCCTCAACACTGAATAGCTCCAACAAATTCGCAACTACCTCAACTTTGAAAAAAACCAAAAAGATTTTTAAAAAACCATTCATGCAACCAACAAATTCAACAACAAGCTTAATATTGAAAACCACCAACCAATTCAACAGCAACCTCTAATTTTAGAAATACATACAAGTAAAACAAAAAAGAACATTGACAACACCAAGAAATTCAACAACAAACTCAATATTGAAAACCACCAACAAATTCATCAACATCAACACTGAAAAACACCAATAAATTCAACAACATCCTCAACATTGAAAAACACCAACAAATTCAAAAAACAACCTCAACTTTTAGAAATACAAACAAGTTCAACAAAAAAAACATTGATAACACCAACAAATTCAACAACAAACTCAATATTGAAAATCACCAACAAATTCAACAACCTCAACACTTAATATCACCAAAAAATTCGCAACAACTTCAACTTTGAAAAGCACAAAAAAGTTAAAAAAAACACCATCATGACATAAACAAATTCAAGAATAAGCTTAATATTGAAAATCATCAACAAATTCAACGACCTTTACTTTGAAAAACACCAACAAATTCAACAACAAACAACATTTAAAAATACAAAGAACTTCATAAAATAAACATTGATAACACTAACTAATTGAACAACAAACTCAATATTGAAAATCACCAACAAATTCAACAACATCAACATAGAAAAACATCAATAAATTCAACAACAACCTCAACATTAAAAAATACAAACAAGTTCAACGAAAAAAAACATTGATAACACCAACAAATTCAACAACAAACTCAATATTGTAAACCACCAACAAATTCAACAACATTAACATTGAAAAACATCAATAAATTCAACAACAACCTCAAAATTGATAACACCAACAAATTCAACAACAAACTCAATGTTGAAAATTAACAACAAATTCAACAACAACCACAACATTTAAAAACACCAACAATCTCAACAACAACCTCAACATTGAAAAACGCCAACAAATTCAACAACATCCTTAATATTGAAAATCAACAACAAATTCAACAACAACCTCAACATTGAAAAACAACAACAAACTCATCAACAACCTCAAAATTGAAAAACGCCAACAAATTCAACAACATCCTGAATTTGAAAAAAAGCAACACATTCAACAACCTCAACACTGAATAGCACCAACACATTCGCAACCACCTCAACTTTGAAAAACACCAAAAAGATTTTTAAAAAACCATTCATGCAACCAACAAATTCAACAACAAGCTTAATATTGAAAACCACCAACCAATTCAACAGCAACCACTACTTTTAAAAATTCGTACAAGCAAAACAAAAAAAAACATTGATAACACCAAGAAATTCAACAACAAACTCAATAATGAAAACCACCATCAAATTCATCAACATCAACATCGAAAAACACCAATAAATACAACAACATCCTCAACATTGAAAAACACCAACAAATTCAAAAACAACCTCAACTTTTAGAAATACAAACAAGTTCAACAAAAAAAACATTGATAACACGAACAAATTCAACAACAAACTCAATATTGAACGTCACCAACAAATTCAACAACCTCAACACTTAATATCACCTACAAATTCGCAACAACTCCAACTTTGAAAAGCACAAAAAAGTTTAAAAAACACCATCATGGCAACAAAAAATTCAAGAATAAGCTTAATATTGAAAATCATCAACAAATTCAACGACCTAAACTTTGAAAAACATCAATAAATTCAACAACAACCTCAACATTTAAAAATACACCGAGTTCAACAAAAAAACATTGATAACACCAACAAATTCAACAACAAACTCAATATAGAAAACCACCAACAAATTCAACAACATTAACATTGAAAAACATCAATAAATTCAACAACAACCTCAACATTGATAACACCAACAAATTCAACAACAAACTCAATGTTGAAAATCACCAACAAATTCAACAACAACCTCAACATTTAAAAACACCCACAATCTCAACAACAACCTCAACATTGAAAAACGCCATCAAATTCAACAACATCCTCAATATTGAAAATAACCAACAAATCCAACGATCTAAACGTTGAAAAACACCAACAAATACAACAACAAACAACTTTTAAAAAAAAAATTCAAAAAAAAAATAACACCAACAAATTGAACAACAAACTCAATATTGAAAATAACCAACAAATTCAACAACCTCAACGTTGAAAAACACTAACAAATTCAACAACAACGTCAACATAGAAAAACACCAACAAATTCAACAACAACGTCAACATTGAAAAGCACGAACAAATTCAATAAAAACTTCAACTTTAAAAAATACAAACAAGTTGAACAATAAAATCATTGATAACACCAACACATTCAACAACAACCTCAGCATTGAAAAATACAAAACAGTTCAAAAAATAACATTGATAACACCAACAAATTCAACAACAACCTCAACATTGAAAAACACCAACAAATTCAACAACAACCTTAACTTATAAACATTCTAACAAGTTGAACAAAATACATTCATAACACCAACAAATTCAACAACCTCAACGTTGAAAAACACTAAAAAATTCAACAACAACGTCAACATTGAAAAACACCAACAAATTCAACAACAACGTCAACATTGAAAAGCACCAACAAATTCAACAACAACGTCAACATTGAAAATCACCAACAAATTCAACTACAACGTCAACATTGAAAATCACCAACAAATTCAACTACATCCTCAACATTGAAAAGCACGAACAAATTCAATAAAAACTTCAACTTTAAAAAATACAAACAAGTTGAACAATAAAATCATTGATAACACCAACACATTCAACAACAACCTCAGCATTGAAAAATACAAAACAGTTCAAAAAATAACATTGATAACACCAACAAATTCAACAACAACCTCAATATTGAAAATTGCATACAAATTCAACAACAACCTCAACATTGAAAAACACCAACAAATTCAACAACAACCTCAATATTGAAAATCACCAACAAATTCAACAACCTCAATATTGAAAATCACCAACAAATTCAACAACAACCTCTACTTTGAAAAGCACCAACAAATTCAACTGCAACCTCGACATGGAAAAACACCAACAAATTCAACAACAACTTCCACTTTGAAAAATACAAAAAAGTTCAAAAAATAACATTGATAACACCAACAAGTTCAAAAACATTGAAAAACGCCAACAATTGCAACAACAACCTCAATATTGAAAATCCAAACAATTTCAACAACAACCTCAACTTTTAAAAGTACAAAAAAGTTCAACAAAATAAACGTTGATAACTCCAACAAATTCATCAACAACCTCAATATTGAAATTCACCAGCAAATTCAACAACCTCAACATTGAAAAACAAAAAACTGTTCAAAATAAACCATTGATAACACGAACAAATTCAACAACACCAACGTTGAAAAACACCAACAAATTCAACAACAACCTCAATATTTAAAATCATCAACAAATTCAACGGCCTCAACGTAGAAAAACACCAACAAATTAAACAACAACCTCAACATTTAAAAGTTCAAAAATGTTTAACAAAATAAACATTGATAACACCAATATATTCAGCAACAATCACAATTTTGAATATCACCAACAAATTCAACATCCTCAACATTGAAAAACACCAACAAATTCAATAACAACCTTAACTTATAAACATTCAAACAAGTTGAACAAAACACATTCATAACACCAACAAATTCAACAACAACCACAACAATGAAAAACAACAACAAATTTAACAACAACCTCAACATTGAAAAACGCCAATAAATTCATCAACATCCTGAATATTGAAAATCAGCAACAAATTCAACAACCTCAACACTTTAGAGCACCATCAAATTCGTAACAACCTCAACTTTGCAAAACACAAAAAAGTTTTTAAAAAAGGCATTCATGAAAACAAACAAATTCAACAACAAGATTAAAATGGAAAATCACCAACAAATTCAGCGACTTAAACTTTGAAAAACAGCAACAAATTCAACAAGAACCTCAACTTTTAAAAATACATACAAGTTCAACGAAAAAAATACATTGTTAACACCAAGAAATTCAACAGCAAACTCAATATTGAAAATCACCAACAAATTGAACAACATCAACATTGAAAAACACCAATAAATTCAACATCAACCTCAACATTGAAAAACACAAAACAAATTCAACAACAACCTCAACTTTTAAAAGTACAAATAAGTTCAACAAAATAAACATTGATAACACCAATATATTCAGCAACAACCACAACTTTGAATATCAGCAACAAATTCAACAATTTCAACATTGAAAAACACCAACAAATTCAGCAAAAACCTTAACTTTTAAAAATACAAACAAGTTGAACAAAAAACATTCATAACACCAAGAAATTCAACAACAACCTCAACAATGAAAAACAACAACAAATTCAACAACAACCTCAACATTGAAAAACACCAACAAATTCAACAACAACCTCAACATTGAAAAACACCAACAAACTCATCAACAACCTCAAAATTGAAAAACACCAACAAATTCAACAACATCCTGAATATTGAAAATAAGCAACAAATTCAACAACCTCAACATTGAAAAGCACCAACAAATTCGCAACCACCTCAACTTTGAAAAACACCAAAAAGATTTTTAAAAAACATTCATGCAACCAACAAATTCAACAACAAGCTTAATATTGAAAACCACCAACCAATTGAACAGCAACCTCTACATTTAAAAATACGTTCAAGTAAGACAAAAAAAAACATTGATAACACCAAGAAATTCAACAACAAACTAAATATTGAAAACCACCAGCAGATTCATAAGCATCAACATTGAAAAATACCAATAAATTCAACAACATCCTCAACATTGAAAAACACCAACAAATTCAAAAAACAACCTCAACTTTTAGAAATACAAACAAGTTCAACAAAAAAAACATTGATAACACCAACAAATTCAACAACAAACTCAATATTGAAAATCACCAACAAATTCAACAACCTCAACACTTAATATCACCAACAAATTTGCAACAACTTCAACTTTGAAAAGCACAAAAAAGTTAAAAAAAACACCATCATGACACCAACAAATTCAAGAATAAGCTTAATATTGAAAATCATCAACAAATTCAAGCACCTAAACTTTGAAAAATACCAACAAATTCAACCACAAACAACTTTTAAAAATACAAAGAACTTCATAAAATAAACATTGATAACACTAACTAATTGAACAACAAACTCAATACTGAAAACCACCAACAAATTCAACAACATTAACATTGAAAAACAGCAATAAATTCAACAACAACCTCAAAATTGATAACACCAACAAATTCAACAACAAACTCAAAGTTGAAAATCACCAACAAATTCAACAACAACCACAACATTAAAAAACACCAACAATCTCAACAACAACCTCAACATTGAAAAACGCCAACAAATTCAACAACATCCTCAATATTGAAAATCAACAACAAATTCAACAACAACCTCAACATTGAAAAACACCAACAAACTCATCAACAACCTCAAAATTGAAAAACGCCAACAAATTCAACAACATCCTGAATATTGAAAATAAGCAACACATTCAACAAGCTCAACACTGAATAGCACCAACATATTCGCAACCACCTCAACTTTGAAAAACACCAAAAAGATTTTTAAAAAACCATTCATGCAACCAACAAATTCAACAACAAGCTTAATATTGAAAACCACCAACCAATTCAACAGCAACCACTACTTTCAAAAATACGTACAAGCAAAACAAAAAAAAACATTGATAACACCAAGAAATTCAACAACAAACTCAATATTGAAAACCACCATCAAATTCATCAACATCAACATTGAAAAACACCAATCAATTCAACAACAACCTCAACATTTAAAAATACACCAAGTTCAAAAAAAAAACATTGATTACACCAACAAATTCAACAACAAACTCAATATAGAAAACCACCAACAAATTCAACAACATTAACATTGAAAAACATCAATAAATTCAACAACAACCTCAACATTGATCACACCAACAAATTCAACAACAAACTCAATGTTGAAAATCACCAACAAATTCAACAACAACCTCAACATTTAAAAACACCCACAATCTCAACAACAACCTCAACATTGAAAAACACCATCAAATTGAACAACATCCTCAATATTGAAAATCACCAACAAATTCAACAACCTCAACATTGAATATCACCAACAAATTCGCAACAACTTCAACTTTGAAAAACAGAAAAAAGTTTTTAAAAAACCATTCATGACACCAACAAATTCAACAATAAGCTTAATATTGAAAATAACCAACAAATCCAACGATCTAAACTTTGAAAAACACCAACAAATACAACAACAAATAACTTTAAAAAAAAAATTAAAAAAAAATAACACCAACAAATTGAACAACAAACTCAATATTGAAAATCACCAACAAATTCAACAACCTCAACGTTGAAAAACACTAAAAAATTCAACAACAACGTCAACATTGAAAAACACCAACAAATTCAACTACAACGTCAACATTGAAAAGCACCAACAAATTCAACAACAACGTCAACATTGAAAATCACCAACAAATTCAACTACAACCTCAACATTGAAAAGCACGAACAAATTCAATAAAAACTTCAACTTTAAAAAATACAAACAAGTTGAACAATAAAATCATTGATAACACCAACACATTCAACAACAACCTCAGCATTGAAAAATACAAAACAGTTCAAAAAATAACATTGATAACACCAACAAATTCAACAACAACCTCAATATTGAAAATTGCATACAAATTCAACAACAACCTCAACATTGAAAAACACCAACAAATTCAACAACAACCTCAATATTGAAAATCACCAACAAATTCAACAACCTTAATATTGAAAATCACCAACAAATTCAACAACAACCTCTACATTGAAAAGCACCAACGAATTCAACTGCAACCTCGACATGGAAAAACAACAACAAATTCAACAACAACTTCCACTTTGAAAAATACAAAAAAGTTCAAAAAATAACATTGATAACACCAACAAGTTCAAAAACATTGAAAAACGCCAACAAATTCATCAACAACCTCAATATTGAAATTCACCAGCAAATTCAACAGTCTCAACATTGAAAAACAAAAAACTGTTCAAAATAAACCATTGATAACACGAACAAATTCAACAACACCAACGTTGAAAAACACCAACAAATTCAACAACAACCTCAATATTTAAAATCATCAACAAATTCAACGGCCTCAACGTAGAAAAACACCAACAAATTAAACAACAACCTCAACATTTAAAAGTTAAAAAATGTTTAACAAAATAAACATTGATAACACCAATATATTCAGCAACAACCACAACTTTGAATATCAGCAACAAATTCAACAACTTCAACATTGAAAAACACCAACAAATTCAGCAAAAACCTTAACTTTTAAAAATACGAACAAGTTGAACAAAAAACATTCATAACACCAACAAATTCAACAACCACCTCAACAATGAAAAACAACAACAAATTCAACAACAACCTCAACATTGAAAAACACCAACAAATTCAACAACAACCTCAACATTGATCACACCAACAAATTCAACAACAAACTCAATGTTGAAAATCACCAACAAATTCAACAACAACCTCAACATTTAAAAACACCCACAATCTCAACAACAACCTCAACATTGAAAAACACCATCAAATTGAACAACATCCTCAATATTGAAAATCACCAACAAATTCAACAACCTCAACATTGAATATCACCAACAAATTCGCAACAACTTCAACTTTGAAAAACAGAAAAAAGTTTTTAAAAAACCATTCATGACACCAACAAATTCAACAATAAGCTTAATATTGAAAATAACCAACAAATCCAACGATCTAAACTTTGAAAAACACCAACAAATACAACAACAAATAACTTTAAAAAAAAAAAATTAAAAAAAAATAACACCAACAAATTGAACAACAAACTCAATATTGAAAATCACCAACAAATTCAACAACCTCAACGTTGAAAAACACTAAAAAATTCAACAACAACGTCAACATTGAAAAACACCAACAAATTCAACTACAACGTCAACATTGAAAGGCACCAACAAATTCAACAACAACGTCAACATTGAAAATCACCAACAAATTCAACTACAACCTCAACATTGAAAAGCACGAACAAATTCAATAAAAACTTCAACTTTAAAAAATACAAACAAGTTGAACAATAAAATCATTGATAACACCAACACATTCAACAACAACCTCAGCATTGAAAAATACAAAACAGTTCAAAAAATAACATTGATAACACCAACAAATTCAACAACAACCTCAATATTGAAAATTGCATACAAATTCAACAACAACCTCAACATTGAAAAACACCAACAAATTCAACAACAACCTCAATATTGAAAATCACCAACAAATTCAACAACCTTAATATTGAAAATCACCAACAAATTCAACAACAACCTCTACATTGAAAAGCACCAACGAATTCAACTGCAACCTCGACATGGAAAAACAACAACAAATTCAACAACAACTTCCACTTTGAAAAATACAAAAAAGTTCAAAAAATAACATTGATAACACCAACAAGTTCAAAAACATTGAAAAACGCCAACAAATTCATCAACAACCTCAATATTGAAATTCACCAGCAAATTCAACAGTCTCAACATTGAAAAACAAAAAACTGTTCAAAATAAACCATTGATAACACGAACAAATTCAACAACACCAACGTTGAAAAACACCAACAAATTCAACAACAACCTCAATATTTAAAATCATCAACAAATTCAACGGCCTCAACGTAGAAAAACACCAACAAATTAAACAACAACCTCAACATTTAAAAGTTAAAAAATGTTTAACAAAATAAACATTGATAACACCAATATATTCAGCAACAACCACAACTTTGAATATCACCAACAAATTCAACAACTTCAACATTGAAAAACACCAACAAATTCAGCAAAAACCTTAACTTTTAAAAATACGAACAAGTTGAACAAAAAACATTCATAACACCAACAAATTCAACAACCACCTCAACAATGAAAAACAACAACAAATTCAACAACAACCTCAACATTGAAAAACACCAACAAATTCAACAACAACCTCAACATTGAAAAACACCAACAAACTCATCAACAACCTCAAAATTGAAAAACGCCAACAAATTCAACAACATCCTGAATATTGAAAATAAGCAACAAATTCAACAACCTCAACACTGAATAGCACCAACAAATTTGCAACCACCTCAACTTTGAAAAACACCAAAAAGATTTTTTAAAAACCATTCTTTCAAGCAACAAATTCAACAACAAGCTTAATATTGAAAACCACCAACCAATTCAACAGCAACCTCTACGTTTAAAAATACGTACAAGTAAAACAAAAAAAAACATTGATAACACCAAGAAATTCAACAACAAACTCAATGTTGAAAACCACCAACAAATTCATCAACATCAACATTGAAAAACACCAATAAATTCAACAACATCCTCAACATTGAAAAACATCAACAAATTCAAAAACAACCTCAACTTTTAGAAATACAAACAAGTTCAACAAAAAAAAAATACATAACGCCAACAAATTCAACAACAAACTCAAAATTTAAAATCACCAACAAATTCAACAACCTCAACACTTAATATCACCTACAAATTCGCAACAACTTCAACTTTGAAAAGCACAAATAAGTTTAAAAAACACCATCATGGCACCAACAATTTCAAGAATAAGCTTAATATTGAAAATCATCAACAAATTCAACGACCTAAACTTTGAAAAACACCAACAAATTCAACAACAAACAACTTTTAAAAATAGAAACAGCTTCATAAAATAAACATTGATAACACTACCTAATTGAACAACAAACTCAATATTGAAAATCACCAACAAATTCAACAACATCAACATTGAAAAACATCAATAAATTCAAAAACAACCTCAACATTTAAAGATACAAACAAGTTCAACAAAAAAAAACATTGATAACACCAACAAATTCAACAACAAACTCAATATTGAAAACCACCAACAAGTTCAACAACATTAACATTGAAAAACATCAATAAATTCAACAACAACCTCAGCATTGATCACACCAACAAATTCAACAACAAACTCAATGTTGAAAATCACCAACAAATTCAACAACAACCTCAACATTTAAAAACGCCAACAATCTCAACAACAACCTCAACATTGAAAAACGCCAACAAGTTCAACAACATCCTCAATGTTGAAAATCAACAATAAATACAACAACCTCAACACTGAATATCACCAACAAATTCGCAACAACTTCAACTTTGAAAAACAGAAAAAAGTTTTTAAAAAACCATTCATGACACCAACAAATTCAACAATAAGCTTAATATTGAAAATAACCAACAAATCCAACGATCTCAACTTTGAAAAACACCAACAAATACAACAACAAACATCTTTAAAAAAAAATCAAAAAAAAATAACACCAACAAATTGAACAACAAACTCATATTGAAAATCAGCAACAAATTCAACAAACTCAACGTTGAAAAACACTAACAAATTCAACAACAACGTCAACATTGAAAAACACCAACAAATTCAACAACAACCCCAATATTGAAAAACACCAACAAATTCAACAACAACTTCAACATTGAAAATCACCGACCAATACAACTACAACCTCAACATTGAAAAATACCAACAAATTCAACAACAACTTCCACTTTGAAAAATACAAAAAATGTTCAAAAAATAACATTGATAACATCAATAAATTCAGCAACAAGCTCAACGTTGAAAAACACAAAAAAGTTCAAAAAAAACCATTGACAACCCCTACAAATTCTACAACAACCTCAACAATGAATAGCACCAAAAAATTCAACAACAACCTCAACATTGAAAACCGCCAACAAACTCAACAATAACCTCAGCAATGAAAAACACCAAAACATTCAAAACCTACCTCAACGTTTAAAAGTACAAAAAAGTTCAACAAAATAAACATTGATAACATCAATAAATTCAGCGAAAACCTCAACTTTGAAAAACACAAAAAAGATAAAAAAAACCTATTTAAACCCCTACAAATTCAACAGCAACAGCAATATTGATAATAACCAACCAATTCAACGACCACAACTTTCAAAAACACCAACAGATTCAACAACATCCTCAACGTTTCAAAATACAAACAAGTTCAACAAAAAAATTGATAAAACCAACAGATTCAACAACATCATCAACAATGAAAAACACCAACAAATTCAACAACAACCTCAACATTGAAATAGACCAACAAATTCAACAACAACATCAACATTGAAAAACATCCACAAAAACAACAACCTCAAAAATGAAAAGCACCAAAAATTTGAACAACAATCGCAACTTTGAAAAATACCAACAAATTCAACAACAACTACAACATTGAAAAATACAAAACAGTTCAAAAAATAACATTGATAACACCAACAAATTCAACAACAACCTCAACATTGAAAAACATCAACAAATTCAACAACAAACTCAACATAGAAAAATACCAACAAATTCAACAACAACTTCAACTTTGAAAAATACTAAAAAGTTCGAAAAATAACATTGATAAAACCAACAAGTTTAACAACAACCTCAACATTGAAAATCACCAACAATTTCAATAACAACCTCAATATTGAAAATCCAAACAATTTCAACAACAAACTCAACTATTAAAAGTACCAAAAAGTTCAACAAAATAAACGGTGATAATACCAACAAATTCATCAACAACCTCAATATTGAAAACGCCAACAAATTCAACAACAACCTCAACAATGAAAAACACCAAAACATTCAAAATCAATCTCAGCGTTTAAAATTACAAAAAAGTTCAACAAAATAAACAGTGATAACACCAATAAATTCAGCAACAACCTCAACTTTGAAAAACACAACAAAATTCAAAAAAAACCATTGACAAACCCTACAAATTCAACACCAACCTCAACAATAAACATCACCAAAAAATTAAATAACAACCTCAACATTGAAAACCACCAACAAATTCAACAACAACCTCAACAATGAAAAGCACCAAAACATTCAATATCAACCTCAACGTTTAAAAGTACAAAATAGTTCAACAAAATAAACAGTGATAACACCAATAAATTCAGCAACAACCTCAACTTTGAAAAACACAACAAAGTTAAAAAAAAACCATTGACAAACCCTACAAATCCAACAACAACCTCAACAATGAACAGCACCAAAAAATTCAATAACATCCTCAATATTGAAAAACGCCAATAAATTCATCAACATCCTGAATATTGAAAATCAGCAACAAATTCAACAACCTCAACACTTTAGAGCACCAACAAATTCGTAACAACCTCAACTTTGCAAAACACAAAAACGTTTTTAAAAAAGGCATTCATGAAAACAAACAAATTCAACAACAAGATTAATATTGAAAATCACCAACAAATTCAGCGACCTAAACTTTGAAAAACAGCAACAAATTCAACAAGAACCTCAACTTTAAAAATACATACAAGTTCAACGAAAAAAAACATTGTTAACACCAAGAAATTCAACAACAAACTCAATATTGAAAATCACCAACAAATTCAACAACATCAACATTGAAAAATACCAATAAATTCAACATCAACCTCAACATTGAAAAACACAAAACAAATTCAACAACAACCTCAACTTTTAAAAGTACAAATAAGTTCAACAAAATAAACATTGATAACAACAATATATTCAGCAACAACCACAACTTTGAATATCACCAACAAATTCAACAACTTCAACATTGAAAAACACCAACAAATTCAGCAAAAACCTTAACTTTTAAAAATACAAACAAGTTGAACAAAAAACATTCATAACACCAACAAATTCAACAACAACCTCAACAATGAAAAACACCAACAAATTTAACAACAACCTCAAAATTGAAAAACACCAACAAACTCATCAACAACCTCAAAATTGAAAAACACCAACAAATTCAACAACATCCTGAATATTGAAAATAAGCAACAAATTCGCAATCACCTCAACACTGAATAGCACCAACAAATTCGCAACCACCTCAACTTTGAAAAACACCAAGAAGATTTTTTAAAAAACATTCATGCAACCAACAAATTCAACAACAAGCTTAATATTGAAAACCACCAACCAATTCAACAGCAACCTCTACTTTTAAAAATACGTTCAAGTAAGACAAATAAAAACATTGATAACACCAAGAAATTCAACAACAAACTAAATATTGAAAACCACCAACAGATTCATAAACATCAACATTGAAAAACACCAATAAATTCAACAACATCCTCAACATTGAAAAACACCAACAAATTCAAAAACAACCTCAACTTTTAGAAATACAAACAAGTTCAACAAAAAAAACATTGATAACACCAACAAATTCAACAACAAGCTCAATATTGAAAATCACCAACAAATTCAACAACCTCAACACTTAATATCACCAACAAATTAGCGACAACATCAACTTTGAAAAGCACAAAAAAATTAATAAAACACCATCATGACACCAACAAATTCAAGAATAAGCTTAATATTGAAAATCATCAACAAATTCAACGACCTAAACTTTGAAAAACACCAACAAATTCAACAACAAACAACTTTTAAAAATACAAACAACTACATGAAATAAACATTGGTAACACTAACTAATTGAACAACAAACTCAATATTGAAAATCACCAACAAATTCAACAACATCAACATTGAAAAACAACAATAAATTCAACAACAAACTCAATATTGAAAACCACCAACAAATTCAACAACATGAACATTGAAAAACATCAATAAATTCAACCACAACCTCAACATTGATAAAACCAACAAATTCAACAACAAACTCAATGTTGAAAATCATCAACAAATTCAACAACAACCTCAACATTTAAAAACACCAACAATCTCAACAACAACCTCAACATTGAAAAACGCCAACAAATTCAACAACATCCTCAATATTTAAAATCAACAACAAATTCAACAACCTCAACACTGAATATCACGAACAAATTCCCAACAACTTCAACTTTGAAAAACAGAAAAAAGCTTTTAAAAAACCATTCATGACACCAACAAATTCAACAATAAGCTTAATGTTGAAAATAACCAACAAATCCAACGATCTAAACTTTGATAAACACCAACAAATGCAACAACAAACAACTTTAAAAAAAAATTCAAAGAAAAATAACACCAACAAATTGAATAACAAACTCAATATTGAAAATCACCAACAAATTCAACAACCTCAACGTTGAAAAACACTAACAAATTCAACAACAACGTTAACATTGAAAATCACCAACAAATTCAACAACAACGTCAACATTGAAAATCACCAACAATCTCAACAACAACCTCAACATTGGAAAATGCCAACAAATTCAACAAGATCCTCAATATTGAAAATCACCAACAAATTCAACAACCTCAACACTGAATATCACCAACAAATTCGCAACAACTTCAACTTTGGAAAACACAAAAAAGTTTAAAAAAAACCATCATGACACCAACAAATTCAACAATAAGCTTAATATTGACAATCACCAACAAATTCAATGACCTAAACTTTGAAAAACACCAACAAATTCAACAACAAACAAATTTTAAAAATACAAACTAATTCAAAAAAAAACATTGATAACACTAACTAATTGAACATCAAACTCAATATTGAAAATCACCAACAAATTCAACAACATCAACATTGAAAAACAGCAATAAATTCAACAACAACCTCAACATTGAAAATCACCAACAAATTCAACAACATCAACATTGAAAAACACTAACAAATTCAACAACAACCTCAACTTTTAAAAATACAAACAAGTTCAAAAAAAAAACATTGATGACACCAACAAATTCAGCAACAAACTCAACGTTGAAACATACCATCCAATTCAACAACAACGTCAACATTGAAAAAAAACAACAAATTCAAAAACAACCTCAACTTTTAAAAGTACAAAAAAGTTGAAAAAAGAACATTGATAACATCAACAAATTCAAAAACAACCTCCAAATGAAAAACACCAACAAATTCAAAATCAACATCAACTTTTAAAATTACAAAAAAGTTCAACAAAATAAACATTGACAACACCAACAAATTCAACAACAACCTCAACTATGAAGAACACCAACAAATTCAACCACAACCTCATCATTGATAAACACCAACAAATTGAACAACAACCTCAACACTGAAACACACCAACAAATTCAAGAACAACCTCATCATTGAAAAACGACAACAAATTCAACAAAAACCTCAATATTGAAAATCACCAACAAATTCAACAACCTTAACGCTGAATATCACCGACAAATTCCCAACAACCTCCACTTTGAAAAACACAAAAAAGTTGTAAAAAAACATTCATAACACCAACAAATGCAACAACAACCTTAATATTGAAAAACACCAACTAATTCAACAAAAACTTCAACTTTAAAAAATACAAACAAGTTGAACAAAAAAATCATTGATAACACCAACATATTCAACAACAACCTCAACATTGAAAAACACCAACAAATTCAACAACAACCTCAATATTGAAAATCACCAACAAATTCAACAACCTCAATATTGAAAATCACCAACAAATTCAACAACAAACTCTACATTGAAAAGCACCAACAAATTCAACTGCAACCTCAACATTGAAAAACACCAACACATTCAACAACGTCAATATTGAAAATCACCAACAAATTCAACGACAACCTCGACATGGAAAAACACCAACAAATTCAAAAACAACTTCCACTTTGAAAAATACAAAAAAGTTCAAAAAATAACATTGATAACACCAACAAGTTCAACAACATTGAAAATCACCAACAAATTCAACAACCTCAACACTTAATATCACCAACAAATTCGCAACAACTTCAACTTTGAAAAGCACAAAAAAGTTAATAAAACACCATCATGACACCAACAAATTCAAGAATAAGCTTAATATTGAAAATCATCAACAAATTCAACGACCTAAACTTTGAAAAACACCAACAAATTCAACAACAAACAACTTTTAAAAATACAAACAACTTCATAAAATAAACATTGATAACACTAACTAATTGAACAACAAACTCAATATTGAAAATCACCAACAAATTCAACAACATCAACATTGAAAAACATCAATAAATTCAACAACAACCTCAACATTAATAAATACAAACAAGTTCAACAAAAAAAAACATTGATAACACGAACAAATTCAACAACAAACTCAATATTGAAAACCACCAACAAGTTCAACAACATTAGCATTGAAAAACATCAATAAATTCAACAACAACCTCAACATTGATAACACCAACAAATTCAACAACAAACTCAATGTTGAAAATCACCAACAAATTCAACAACAACCTCAACATTTAAAAACACCCACAATCTCAACAACAACCTCAACATTGAAAAACGCCTTCAAATTCAACAACATCCTCAATATTGAAAATCAACAACAAATTCAACAACCTCAACACTGAATATCACCGACAAATTCGCAACAACTTCAACTTTGAAAAACAGAAAAAAGTTTTTATAAAACTATTCATGACACCAACAAATTCAACAATAAGCTTAATATTGAAAATAACCAACAAATCCAACGATCTATACTTTGAAAAACGCCAACAAATACAACAACAAACAACTTTAAAAAAATAACACCAACAAATTGAATAACAAACTCAATATTGAAAATCACCAACAAATTCAACA
This sequence comes from Cetorhinus maximus, assembly GCF_964194155.1. Taxonomy (NCBI): domain Eukaryota; kingdom Metazoa; phylum Chordata; class Chondrichthyes; order Lamniformes; family Cetorhinidae; genus Cetorhinus; species Cetorhinus maximus. Next base: position 84,965 of record NW_027596267.1, on the reverse strand, counting down.
ACCTCAACGTTGAAAAACACCAACAAATTCAACAACAACATCAACATTGAAAAGCACCAACAAATTCAACAACAACATCAACATTGAAAATCACCAACAATCTCAACAACAACCTCAACATTGAAAAACACCAACAAATTCAGAAAAAACCTTAACTTTTAAAAATACAAACAAGTTGAACAAAAAACATTCATAACACCAACAAATTCAACAACAACCTGAACAATGAAAAACAACAACAAATTTAACAACAACCTCAACATTGAAAAACACCAACAAATTCAACAACAACCTCAACATTGAAAAACACCAACAAACTCATCAACAACCTCAAAATTGAAAAACGCCAACAAATTCAACAACATCCTGAATATTGAAAATAAGCAACAAATTCAACAACCTCAACACTGAATACCACCAGCAAATTCGCAACCACCTCAACTTTGAAAAACACCAAAAAGATTTTTAAAAAACCATTCATGCAACCAACAAATTCAGCATCAAGCTTAATATTGAAAACCACCAACCAATTCAACAGCAAACTCTACTTTTAAAAATACATACAAGTAAAACAAAAAAAAAACATTGATAACACCAAGAAATTCAACAACAAACTCAATATTGAAAACCACCAACAAATTCATCAACATCAACATTGAAAAACACGAATTAATTCAACAACATTCTCAACATTGAAAAACACCAACAAATTCAAAAACAACCTCAACTTGTGGAAATACAAACAAGTTCAACAAAAAAAACATTGATAACACCAACAAATTCAACAACAAACTCAATATTGAAAATCACCAACAAATTCAACAACCTCAACACTGAATATCACCAACAAATTCGCAACAACTTCAACTTTGAAAAACACAAAAAAGTTTTAAAAAAACCATCATGACAACAAACAAATTCAACAATAAGCTTAATATTGAAAATCAACAACAAATTCAACGACCTAAACTTTGAAAAACACCAACAAATTCAACAACAAACAACTTTTAAAAATACAAACAACTTCATAAAATAAACATTGATAACACTAACTAATTGAACAACAAACTCAGTATTGAAAATCACCAACAAATTCAACAACATCAACATTGAAAAACATCAATAACTTCAACAACACCCTCAACATTTAAAAATACAAACAAGTTCAACAAAAAAAAATTGATAACACCAACAAATTCAACAACAAACTTAATATTGAAAACCACCAACAAATTCAACAACATTAACATTGAAAAACATCAATAAATTCAACAACAACCTCAACATTGATAACACCAACAAATTGAACAACAAACTCAATGTTGAAAAGCTCCAACAAATTCAACAACAACGTCAACATTGAAAATCACCAACAAATTCAACAACAACGTCAACATTGAAAATCACCAACAATCTCAACAACAACCTCAACATTGGAAAATGCCAACAAATTCAACAAGATCCTCAATATTGAAAATCACCAACCAATTCAACAACCTCAACATTGAATATCACCAACAAATTCGCAACAACTTCAACTTTGGAAAACACAATAAAGTTTAAAAAAAACCATCATGACAACAAACAAATTCAACAATAAGCTTAATATTGAAAATCAACAAAAAATTCAACGACCTAAACTTTGAAAAACACCAACAAATTCAACAACAAACAAATTTTAAAAATACAAACAATTTCAAAAAAAAAACATTGATAACACTAACTAATTGAACATCAAACTCAATATTGAAAATCACCAACAAATTCAACAACATCAATATTGAATATCACCAACAAATTCAACAACAACCTCAACATTGAAAATCACCAACAAATTCAACAACATCAATATTCAATATCACCAACAAATTCAACAACACCCTCAACATTGAAAAATACAAAAAGTTCAAAAAATAGCATTGATAACAATAACGAATTCAACATCAAACCCAACATTGAAAATCAACAACAAATTCAACAACAACCTCAATATTGAAAAACACCAATAAATTCAACAACAACCACAACATGGTAAAAAAAACAACAAATTCAACAACAAACTCAACATTGTAAAACACCAACAAATTCACCAACAACCGCAACATTAAAAAGTACAAACAAGTTCAACAAAAAACATTGATAGCACCAACAAGTTCAACAACAACCTCAACATTGAAAAACAGCGACAAATTCAACAACAACCTCAACAATGAAAAACACCATAAATTCAACAACGACCTCAACATTGAAAATCAGCAACAAATTCAACAATAAGCTCCACTTTCAAAAATAAATAAAAGTTCAAAAAATAACATTGATAACACCAACAAATTCAACAACAACCTCAACAATCAAAAACACAAACAAATTCAACTACAACCTCAACATTGAAAAATACAAAAAAGTTCAAAAAATAACATTGAAATACCAACAAATTCAACAACAACCTCAACATTGAAAAACAGCAACAAATTCAACAACAACCTCAACAATGAAAAATACCAACAAATTCAACAACCTCAACATTGAAAAACACCTACATATTCAACAGCAACCTCAATATTGAAAGACACCAACATATTCAACAACAACCTCAACAGTTAAATTGACCAACAAATTCAACAACTTCAATATTGAAAATCACCAACAAATTCAACAACAACCTCAACATTGAAAAACACCAAAAATTCAACATGAACCACAATATTGAAAGTCACCAACAAATTCAACAAAAACCACAACATTGAAAAACACCAACAAATTCAACAGCAACCTCAACAATGAAAAATACAAAAATTCAACAACCGCAACATTGAAAAATATTAACAAATTCAACAACAACCCCAACTTTTAAAAGAAGAGAAAAGTTCAAAAAAAACATGGATAACAACAACAAATTAAACAACAACCTCAACATTAATTAATACAAAAATTCAAAAAATAACATTGATAGCATCAACAAATTCAACAACAACCTCAACATTGAAAAATACAAAAAGTTCAAAAAATAGCATTGATAACAACAACGAATTCTACATCAAACACAACAATGAAAATCAACAACAAATTCAACAACAACCTCAACATTGAAAAACACCAATAATTTCAACAACAACAACAACATGGAAAAAAAGCCAACAAATTCAACAACAAACTCAACATTGTAAAACAACAAGAAATTCACCAACAACCACAACATTAAAAAGTACAAACAAGTTCAACAAAAATCATTGATAACACCAACAAGTTCAACAACAACCTCAACATTGAAAAACAGCGACAAATTCAACAACAACCTCAACAATGAAAAAACCAACCAATTCAACAACGACCTCAACATTGAAAATCAGTAACAAATTCAACAACAATCTCAACATTGAAAAACGCCAAAAATTTCAACAACAACCTCAATATTGAAAATCACCAACAAAAAATCACCAGCAAATTCAACATCAACCACAACATTGAAAAACACTAACAATTACAACAACAACCTCAAAATTCAAAAAAACGTACAAATTCAACAACAAGCTCAACATTGAAAAGCACCAACAAATTCAACAACAACCTCAGCATTGAAAAACGCCATCAAATTCAAAATCAACCTCAATATTGAAAAATACAAAAAAGTTCAAGTAATAACAATGATAACACCAACAAATTCAACAACAACCTCAACATTGAAAATCAGCAACATATTCAAAAAGATTCCCAACGTTGCAAAACGTCAACAAATTCAACAACAACCTCAACATTGAAAAATACAAAAAAGTTCAACAAAATAAACATTGATAACACCAACAAATTCAACAACAACCTCAATATTGAAAATAACCAACAAATTTAACAACAATCTCAACATTAAAAATCACCAACAAATTCAACAAGGACCACAACTTTGAAAAACACCAACAAATTCAAGAACAACCTCAAACTTGAAAATCACAAACTAATTCAACAAAAACCTGAACATTTAAAGGAAGATAAAAAGTTCAAAAAAAAACATTGACAACACCAGCAAATTCAACAACAACCTCAACATTGAAAAAGACAAACAAATTCAACAACAACCTCAATATTGAAAGACACCAACAAATTCAACAACAACCTCAACATTGAAAAACACCAACAAATTCAACAACACCCTCAACTTTTAAAAGAAGAGAAAAAGTTCAAAAAAATCATTGATAACACCAACAAATTCAACATCAACCTCAATATTGAAAAATACAAAAAATTCGAAAAATAACAATGATAACACAAACAAATTCAACAACAACCTCCAACTTGAAAAACACAAACTAATTCAACAACAACCACAAGATCTAAATGAAGATAAAAAGTTGAAAAAAGCATTGATAACACCAACAAATTCAACAGAAACCCCAACATTGAAAAACGCCAAATAATTCAACAACAACCTCAATATTGAAAGACACCAACAAATTCATCAACAACGTCAATATTGAAAATCACCAACAAATTCAACAACAACCTCAACATTTAAAAACACCAACAAATTCAACAACAACCTCAACTTTTAAAAGAAGAGAAAAAGTTCAAAAAAACATTGATAACACCAACAAATTCAACAATAACCTCAATATTGAAATATACACAAAAGTTCAAAAAATAACATTGTTAACACCAACAAATTCAACAACAACCTCAGCGTGGAAAACTACAAAAATGTTCAAAAAATAACATTGATAACAATCTCAACATTGTAAATGACCAACAAATTCAACAAGGACCACAACTTTGAAAAACACCATCAAATTCAACAACAAGCTCAACATTGAAAATTACGAACAAATTCAACAACATCAATATTGAAAATCACCAACAAATTCAAGAACAACCTCAACATTGAAAAACGCCAACAAATTCAACAACAACATCAACATTGAAAAACGCCGACAAATTCAACAACAACCTCAACATTGATAAATACAAAAAGTTCAAAAAATAACATTGAGAACACCAACAAATTCAACAACAACTTCAATATTGAAAATCAGCAACAAATTCAAAAAGAATCTCAACATTGAAAAACGTCAACAAATTCAACAACAACCTCAACATTGAAAAACGCCAACAAATTCAACAACAACCTCAATATTGAAAATCATCAACAAATTCAAGAACAACCTAAACATTGAAAAACATCAACAGATTCAACAACAACCTCAACTTTAAAAAGAAGAGAAAAGGATCAAAAAAACATTGATAACACCAACAAATTCAACAATAACCTCAACATTGACAAACACCTACAAATTCAACAACAACCTCAATATTGAAAAACGCCAACAAATTCAACAACAACCTCAACATTGAAAAACGCCAACAAATTCAACAACAAACTCAATATTGAAACACGCCAACAATTTCAAAATCAACTTCAACATTGAAAAACAACAACAAATTGTACAACAACGTCAACTTATAAAAGAAGAGAAAAAGTTCAAAAAAACATTGATAACATCAACAAATTCAACAACAACCTCAACATTGAAAAACACCAACAAATTGAACAACAATCTCAACTTTTAAAAGAAGAGAAAAAATTCAAAAAAACAATGAGAACACCAGCAAATTCAACAACAACCTCAATATTGAAAAACACCAACAAATTCGACAACAACCACAACCTTGAAAAACACCAACAAATTCAACAACAACCTCAACATTGAAAAATACAAAAAAGTTCAAAAAATATCATTGATAACACCAACAAATTCAGCACAACCTCAACATTGAAAAATATGAAAAAGTTCGAAAAATAACATTGATAACACCAACAAATTCAACAACAAATTCAACATTGAAAAAAACCAACAAATTCAACAACAAGCTTAACACTGAAAATCACCAACAAATTCAACAACATCCCCAACATTGAAAAACGCCAACAAATTTAACAACAACCTCAATATTGAAAGACACCAACAAATTGAACAACAACCTCAACATTTAAAATGACCAACAAATTCAACAACTTCAATATTGAAAATCACCAACAAATTCAACAACAAATTCAACATTGAATAATACAAAAAAGTTCAAAAAATAACATTGATAACACCAACAAATTCAATAACAACCTCAACATTGAAAGAAACCAACAAATTGAACAACAAACTCCACATTGTAAAACACCATCAAATCCAACAACAACCTCAAATATTAAAAGTACTAAAAAGTTTTAATAAAAACATTGATCACACCAACAAATTAAACAACAAGCTCAATTTTGAAAATCAACAACAAATTCAACAACAACCTCAACATTGAAAATCACCAATAAATTCATCAACAACCTCATTAGTGAAAGACAACAACAAATTCAACAACAACCTCAACATTGAAAAACACATACAAATTCAACAACTTCAATATTTAAAATCACCAACAAATTCTACAATAAGCTCGACATTGCAAAATGTCAACAAATTCAACAACAACCTCAACATTGAAAAATACAAAAAAGTTCAACAAAATAAACATTGATAACACCAACAAATTCAACAACAACCTCAATATTGAAAATAACCAACAAATTTAAAAACAATCTCAACATTAAAAATCACCAACAAATTCAACAAGGACCGCAACTTTGAAAAACACCAACAAATTCAAGAACAACCTCAACATTTAAAAGAAGATAAAAAGTTCAAAAAAAAACATTGACAACACCAGCAAATTCAACTACAACCTCAACATTGAAAAAGACAAACAAATTCAACAACAACATCAATATTGAAAAACACCAACAAATTCAATAACAACCTCAACATTGAAAAACACCAACAAATTCAACAACACCCTCAACTTTTAAAAGAAGAGAAAAAGTTCAAAAAAATCATTGATAACACCAACAAATTCAACAACAACCTCAACATTGAAAAACACAAAGAAATTCAACAACTACCTCAATATTGAAAGACAGCAACAAATTCAAGAAGAACCTCAACATTGAAAAACGCCAACAAATTCAACAACAACCTCAATATTGAAAAAAATCAACAAATTCTACAACAAGCTCAACATTGAAAAACAACAACAAATTCAACAACACCCTCAACTTTTAAAAAAAGAGAAAAAGTTGAAAAAAATCATTGATAACACCAACAAATTCAACAAGAAACTCAACATTGAAAAACGCCAACAAATTCGACAACAACCTCAATATTGAAAGTCACCACCAAATTCAACAACAACCTCAATAATGAAAAACACAAAAAAATTCAACAACAACCTCAACTTTTAAAAGAAGAGAAAAAGATCAAAAAAACATTGATAACACCAACAAATTCAACAACAACCTCAACATTGATAAATACAAAAAAGTTCAAAAAATAACATTGATAAAACCAACAAATTCAACAACAACCTCAACATTGAAAATCAGCAACAAATTCAAAAAGATTCTCAACATGGCAAAACGTCAACAAATTCAACAACAACCTCAACATTGAAAAATACAAAAAAGTTCAATAAAATAAACATTGATAACACCAACAAATTCAACAACAACCTCAATATTGAAAATAACCAACAAATTTAACAACAATCTCAACATTAAAAATCACCAACAAATTCAACAACAACCTCAACTTTTAAAAGAAGAGAAAAAATTCAAAAAAACAATGAGAACACCAGCAATGTCAACAACAACCTCAATATTGATAGTCACCAAAAAATTCAACAACAACCTCAACATTGAAAAACACCAACAAATTCGACAACAACCTCAACCTTGAAAAACACCAACAAATTCAACAACAACCTCAACATTGAAAAATACAAAAAAGTTCGAAAAATATCATTGATAACAACAACAAATTCAACAACAAATTCAACATTGAAAAAAACCAACAAATTCAACAACAAGCTTAACATTGAAAATCACCAACAAATTCAACAACAACCCCAACATTGAAAAACGCCAGCAAATTCAACAACAACCCCAATATTGAAAGACACCAACAAATTGAACAACAACCTCAACATTTAAAATGACCAACAAATTCAACAACTTCAATATTGAAAATCACCAACAAATTCAACAACAAATTCAACATTGAATAATACAAAAAAGTTCAATAAATAACATTGATAACACCAACAAATTCAATAACAACCTCAACATTGAAAGAAACCAACAAATTGAACAACAAACTTCACATTGTAAAACACCATCAAATCCAACAACAACCTCAAATTTTAAAAGTACAAAAAAGTTTTAATAAAAACATTGATAACACCAACAAATTAAACAACAAGCTCAATTTTGTAAATCAACAACAAATTCAACAACAACCTCAACATTGAAAATCACCAATAAATTCATCAATAACCTCATTAGTGAAAGACAACAACAAATTCAACAACAACCTCAACATTGAAAAACACATACAAATTCAACAACTTGAATATTTACAATCACCAACAAATTCTACAACAACCTCGACATTGAAAAACGACAACAAATTCATCAACAACGTCAATATTGAAAATCACCAACAAATTCAACAACAACCTCAACATTGATAAACACCAACAAATTCAACAACAACCTCAACTTTTAAAAGAAGAGAAAAAGTTCAAAAAAACATTGATAACACCAACAAATTCAACAATAACCTCAATATTGAAAAATACACAAAAGTTCAAAAAATAACATTGTTAACACCAACAAATTCAACAACAACCTCAGCGTGGAAAACTACAAAAATGTTCAAAAAATAACATTGATAACAATCTCAACATTGTAAATGACCAACAAATTCAACAAGGACCACAACTTTGAAAAACACCATCAAATTCAACAACAAGCTCAACATTGAAAATCACGAACAAATTCAACAACATCAATATTGAAAATCACCAACAAATTCAAGAACAACCACAAGATTGAAAAACGCCAACAAATTCAACAACAACATCAACATTGAAAAACGCCGACAAATTCAACAACAACCTCAACATTGATAAATACAAAAAGTTCAAAAAATAACATTGAGAACACCAACAAATTCAACAACAACCTCAATATTGTAAATCAGCAACAAATTCAAAAAGAATCTCAACATTGAAAAACGTCAACAAATTCAACAACAACCTCAACATTGAAAAACGCCAACAACTTCAACAACAACCTCAATATTGAAAATCATCAACAAATTCAAGAACAACCTAAACATTGAAAAACATCAACAGATTCAACAACAACCTCAACTTTAAAAAGAAGAGAAAAGGATCAAAAAAACATTGATAACACCAACAAATTCAACAATAACCTCAACATTGACAAACACCTACAAATTCAACAACAACCTCAATATTGAAAAACGCCAACAAATTCAACATCAACCTCAACATTAAAAAATACCAACAAATTCAACAACAACCTCAACATTGAAAAATACTAAAAGTTCAAAAAATAACATTGATAACACCAACAAATTCAATAACAACCTCAACATTGAAAGAAACCAACAAATTGAACAACAAACTCCACATTGTAAAACACCATCAAATCCAACAACAACCTCAAATATTAAAAGTACAAAAAAGTTTTAATAAAAACATTGATAACACCAACAAATTAAACAACAAGCTCAATTTTGAAAATCAACAACAAATTCAACAACAACCTCAACATTGAAAATCACCAATAAATTCATCAACAACCTCATTAGTGAAAGACAACAACAAATTCAACAACAACCTCAACATTGAAAAACACATACAAATTCAACAACTTCAATATTTAAAATCACCAACAAATTCTACAACAACCTCGACATTGCAAAACGTCAACAAATTCAACAACAACCTCAACATTGAAAAATACAAAAAAGTTCAACAAAATAAACATTGATAACACCAACAAATTCAACAACAACCTCAATATTGAAAATAACCAACAAATTTAAAAACAATCTCAACATTAAAAATCACCAATAAATTCAACAAGGACCACAACTTTGAAAAACAACAACAAATTCAAGAACAACCTCAACATTTAAAAGAAGATAAAAAGTTCAAAAAAAAACATTGACAACACCAGCAAATTCAACTACAACCTCAACATTGAAAAAGACAAACAAATTCAACAACAACCTCAACATTGAAAAACACCAACAAATTCAACAACACCCTCAACTTTTAAAAGAAGAGAAAAAGTTCAAAAAAATCATTGATAACACCAACAAATTCAACAACAACCTCAACATTGAAAAACACAAAGAAATTCAACAACTACCTCAATATTGAAAGACAGCAACAAATTCAAGAAGAACCTCAACATTGAAAAACGCCAACAAATTCAACAACAACCTCAATATTGAAAAAAAATCAACAAATTCTACAACAAGCTCAACATTGAAAAACAACAACAAATTCAACAACACCCTCAACTTTTAAAAAAAGAGAAAAAGTTGAAAAAAATCATTGATAACACCAACAAATTCAACAAGAAACTCAACATTGAAAAACGCCAACAAATTCGACAACAACCTCAATATTGAAATTCACCACCAAATTCAACAACAACCTCAATAATGAAAAACACAAAAAAATTCAACAACAACCTCAACTTTTAAAAGAAGAGAAAAAGATCAAAAAAACATTGATAACACCAACAAATTCAACAACAACCTCAACATTGATAAATACAAAAAAGTTCAAAAAATAACATTGATAACACCAACAAATTCAACAACAACCTCAACATTGAAAATCAGCAACAAATTCAAAAAGATTCTCAACATTGCAAAACGTCAACAAATTCAACAACAACCTCAACATTGAAAAATACAAAAAAGTTGAACAAAATAAACATTGATAACACCAACAAATTCAACAACAACCTCAATATTGAAAATAACCAACAAATTTAACAACAATCTCAACATTAAAAATCACCAACAAATTCAACAACAACCTCAACTTTTAAAAGAAGAGAAAAAATTCAAAAAAACAATGAGAACACCAGCAAATTCAACAACAACCTCAATATTGATAGTCACCAAAAAATTCAACAACAACCTCAACATTGAAAAACACCAACAAATTCGACAACAACCACAACCTTGAAAAACACCAACAAATTCAACAACAACCTCAACATTGAAAAATACAAAAAAGTTCGAAAAATATCATTGATAACACCCACAAATTCAACAACAAATTCAACATTGAAAAAAACCAACAAATTCAACAACAAGCTTAACATTGAAAATCACCAACAAATTCAACAACAACCCCAACATTGAAAAACGCCAACAAATTCAACAACAACCTCAATATTGAAAGACACCAACAAATTGAACAACAACCTCAACATTTAAAATGACCAACAAATTCAACAACTTCAATATTGAAAATCACCAACAAATTCAACAACAAATTCAACATTGAATAATACAAAAAAGTTCAATAAATAACATTGATAACACCAACAAATTCAATAACAACCTCAACATTGAAAGAAACCAACAAATTGAACAACAAACTCCACATTGTAAAACACCATCAAATCCAACAACAACCTCAAATATTAAAAGTACAAAAAAGTTTTAATAAAAACATTGATAACACCAACAAATTAAACAACAAGCTCAATTTTGAAAATCAACAACAAATTCAACAACAACCTCAACATTGAAAATCACCAATAAATTCATCAACAACCTCATTAGTGAAAGACAACAACAAATTCAACAACAACCTCAACATTGAAAATCACCAATAAATTCATCAACAACCTCATTAGTGAAAGACAACAACAAATTCAACAACAACCTCAATAATGAAAAACACAAAAAAATTCAACAACAACCTCAACTTTTAAAAGAAGAGAAAAAGATCAAAAAAACATTGATAACACCAACAAATTCAACAACAACCTCAACATTGATAAATACAAAAAAGTTCAAAAAATAACATTGATAACACCAACAAATTCAACAACAACCTCAACATTGAAAATCAGCAACAAATTCAAAAAGATTCTCAACATTGCAAAACCTCAACAAATTCAACAACAACCTCAACATTGAAAAATACAAAAAAGTTGAACAAAATAAACATTGATAACACCAACAAATTCAACAACAACCTCAATATTGAAAATAACCAACAAATTTAACAACAATCTCAACATTAAAAATCACCAACAAATTCAACAACAACCTCAACTTTTAAAAGAAGAGAAAAAATTCAAAAAAACAATGAGAACACCAGCAAATTCAACAACAACCTCAATATTGATAGTCACCAAAAAATTCAACAACAACCTCAACATTGAAAAACACCAACAAATTCGACAACAACCACAACCTTGAAAAACACCAACAAATTCAACAACAACCTCAACATTGAAAAATACAAAAAAGTTCGAAAAATATCATTGATAACACCCACAAATTCAACAACAAATTCAACATTGAAAAAAACCAACAAATTCAACAACAAGCTTAACATTGAAAATCACCAACAAATTCAACAACAACCCCAACATTGAAAAACGCCAACAAATTCAAAAACAACCTCAATATTGAAAGACACCAACAAATTGAACAACAACCTCAACATTTAAAATGACCAACAAATTCAACAACTTCAATATTGAAAATCACCAACAAATTCAACAACAAATTCAACATTGAATAATACAAAAAAGTTCAATAAATAACATTGATAACACCAACAAATTCAATAACAACCTCAACATTGAAAGAAACCAACAAAATGAACAACAAACTCCACATTGTAAAACACCATCAAATCCAACAACAACCTCAAATTTTAAAAGTACAAAAAAGTTTTAATAAAAACAGTGATAACACCAACAAATTAAACAACAAGCTCAATTTTGTAAATCAACAACAAATTCAACAACAACCTCAACATTGAAAATCACCAATAAATTCATCAACAACCTCATTAGTGAAAGACAACAACAAATTCAACAACAACCTCAACATTGAAAAACACATACAAATTCAACAACTTCAATATTTAAAATCACCAACAAATTCTACAACAACCTCGACATTGAAAAACAACAACAAATTCAACAACAACCTCAACATTGAAAAAAGCAAACAAATTTAACAACAACCTCAACATTGAAAAACACCAACAATTTGAACAGCAAACTCAACTTTTAAAAGGAGAGAACATTTTCAAAAAGACATTGATAACACCAACAACTTCAACAACAACCTCAACCTTGACAAACACCAACAAATTGAACAACAACCTCAACATTGAAAACTACAAACATTTTCAAAAAATAACATTGATAACACCAACAAATTCAACAACAAACTCAATATTGAAAATCAACAACAAATTCAACAACAACTTCAAGATTGAAAAATACAAAAAAGTTCAAAAAATAACATTGATAACACCAACAAATTCAACTACAACCTTAACATTGAAAAATAGATAAAAGTTCAATAAATAACATGGATAACACCAACAAATTCAACAACAACCTCAAGATTGAAAAACACCAACAATTTCAACAACAACCTCAACATTGAAAAACACCAACAAATTCAACTACAAACTCAATATTGAAAATCACCAACAAATTCAATAACAACCTCAACATAGGAAAACACCAAAAAATTCAACAACAACGTCAAAAATGAAAAACACCAACAAATTCAAAAAAAACCTCAACTTCTAAAAGTACAAACAAGTTCAACAAAATAAACATTGATGACACTATCCATTTCAACAACAACCTCAACATTAAATGTTACCATCAAATTCAGCAACCTCAACACTGAAAATCACCAACCAACTCAGCAACAACATCATCATTGAAAAAAAATAAAAAATTCAGGAACAACCTCAACTTTCAAAACTACAAAACAGTTCAACAATATAAACATTGACAACACCAACAAATTCAACTGCAACCTTAATATTGAAAAACACCAACAAATTTAACAACAACCTCAACGATGAAAACACCCAAAAATTCAACAAAAACCTCAACAATGAAAAACACCAACAAATTCAAAATCAACCCCAATTTTTAAAAGTACAAACAGTTCAAATAAATAACATGGATAACACCAACAAATTCAACAACAAACTCAATGTTGAAAAACACCAACAAATTCAACAACAACCACAATAATGAAAATCAACAATAAATTCAATAACAACCTCAACAGTGAAAAACACCAATAAATTCAACAACAACCTCAACAGTGAAAAACACCAACAAATTCAACAACAACCTCAACTTTTAAAAGCACAAAAAAGTTTTTAAAAAAATATTGATGACACCATGAAATTCAACTACAAGCACAATATTGAAAATCAACAATAAATTCAATAACAACCTCAACATTGAAAATCACCAATAAATTCAACAACAACCTCAACAGTGAAAAACACCAACAAATTCAACAACAACCTCAACTTTTAAAAGTACAAAAAAGTTTTTAAAAAAATATTGATGACACCATGAAATTCAACTACAAGCACAATATTGAAAATCAGCAATAAATTCATTAACAACCTCAACTTTTAAAAGTTAAAAAAAGTTTTATTAAAAAACATTGATAACACCAGCAAATTCAACTACAACCTCAACATTGAAAAAGACAAACAAATTCAACAACAACATCAATATTGAAAAACACCAACAAATTCAATAACAACCTCAACATTGAAAAACACCAACAAATTCAAGAACACCCTCAACTTTTAAAAGAAGAGAAAAAGTTCAAAAAAATCATTGATAACACCAACAAATTCAACAACAACCTCAACATTGAAAAACACAATGAAATTCAACAACTACCTCAATATTGAAAGACAGCAACAAATTCAAGAAGAACCTCAACATTGAAAAACGCCAACAAATTCAACAACAACCTCAATATTGAAAAAAATCAACAAATTCTACAACAAGCTCAACATTGAAAAACAACAACAAATTCAACAACACCCTCAACTTTTAAAAAAAGAGAAAAAGTTGAAAAAAATCATTGATAACACCAACAAATTCAACAAGAAACTCAACATTGAAAAACGCCAACAAATTCGACAACAACCTCAATATTGAAAGTCACCACCAAATTCAACAACAACCTCAATAATGAAAAACACAAAAAAATTCAACAACAACCTCAACTTTTAAAAGAAGAGAAAAAGATCAAAAAAACATTGATAACACCAACAAATTCAACAACAACCTCAACATTGATAAATACAAAAAAGTTCAAAAAATAACATTGATAACACCAACAAATTCAACAACAACCTCAACATTGAAAATCAGCAACAAATTCAAAAAGATTCTCAACATTGCAAAACGTCAACAAATTCAACAACAACCTCAACATTGAAAAATACAAAAAAGTTCAACAAAATAAACATTGATAACACCAACAAATTCAACAACAACCTCAATATTGAAAATAACCAACAAATTTAACAACAATCTCAACATTAAAAATCACCAACAAATTCAACAACAACCTCAACTTTTAAAAGTAGAGAAAAAATTCAAAAAAACAATGAGAACACCAGCAAATTCAACAACAACCTCAATATTGATAGTCACCAAAAAATTCAACAACAACCTCAACATTGAAAAACACCAACAAATTCGACGACAACCACAACCTTGAAAAACACCAACAAATTCAACAACAACCTCAACATTGAAAAATACAAAAAAGTTCGAAAAATATCATTGATAACACCAACAAATTCAACAACAAATTCAACATTGAAAAAAACCAACAAATTCAACAACAAGCTTAACATTGAAAATCACCAACAAATTCAACAACAACCCCAACATTGAAAAACGCCAACAAATTCAACAACAACCTCAATATTGAAAGACACCAACAAATTGAACAACAACCTCAACATTTAAAATGACCAACAAATTCAACAACTTCAATATTGAAAATCACCAACAAATTCAACAACAAATTCAACATTGAATAATACAAAAAAGTTCAATAAATAACATTGATAACACCAACAAATTCAATAACAACCTCAACATTGAAAGAAACCAACAAATTGAACAACAAACTCCACATTGTAAAACACCATCAAATCCAACAACAACCTCAAATTTTAAAAGTACAAACAAGTTTTAATAAAAACATTGATAACACCAACAAATTAAACAACAAGCTCAATTTTGTAAATCAACAACAAATTCAACAACAACCTCAACATTGAAAATCACCAATAAATTCATCAACAACCTCATTAGTGAAAGACAACAACAAATTCAACAACAACCTTAACATTGAAAAACACATACAAATTCAACAACTTCAATATTTAAAATCACCAACAAATTCTACAACAACCTCGACATTGAAAAACAACAACAAATTCAACAACAACCTCAACATTGAAAAAAGCAAACAAATTTAACAACAACCTCAACATTGAAAAACACCAACAATTTGAACAGCAAACTCAACTTTTAAAAGGAGAGAACATTTTCAAAAAGACATTGATAACACCAACAACTTCAACAACAACCTCAACCTTGACAAACACCAACAAATTGAACAACAACCTCAACATTGAAAACTACAAACATTTTCAAAAAATAACATTGATAACACCAACAAATTCAACAACAAACTCAATATTGAAAATCAACAACAAATTCAACAACAACTTCAAGATTGAAAAATACAAAAAAGTTCAAAAAATAACATTGATAACACCAACAAATTCAACTACAACCTTAACATTGAAAAATAGATAAAAGTTCAATAAATAACATGGATAACACCAACAAATTCAACAACAACCTCAAGATTGAAAAACACCAACAATTTCAACAACAACCTCAACATTGAAAAACACCAACAAATTCAACTACAAACTCAATATTGAAAATCACCAACAAATTCAATAACAACCTCAACATAGGAAAACACCAAAAAATTCAACAACAACGTCAAAAATGAAAAACACCAACAAATTCAAAAAAAACCTCAACTTCTAAAAGTACAAACAAGTTCAACAAAATAAACATTGATGACACTATCCATTTCAACAACAACCTCAACATTAAATGTTACCATCAAATTCAGCAACCTCAACACTGAAAATCACCAACCAACTCAGCAACAACATCATCATTGAAAAAAAATAAAAAATTCAGGAACAACCTCAACTTTCAAAACTACAAAACAGTTCAACAATATAAACATTGACAACACCAACAAATTCAACTGCAACCTTAATATTGAAAAACACCAACAAATTTAACAACAACCTCAACGATGAAAACACCCAAAAATTCAACAAAAACCTCAACAATGAAAAACACCAACAAATTCAAAATCAACCCCAATTTTTAAAAGTACAAACAGTTCAAATAAATAACATGGATAACACCAACAAATTCAATAACAAACTCAATGTTGAAAAACACCAACAATTTCAACAACAACCACAATATTGAAAATCAACAATAAATTCAATAACAACCTCAACAGTGAAAAACACCAACAAATTCAACAACAACCTCAACTTTTAAAAGTACAAAAAAGTTTTTTTAAAAATATTGATGACACCATGAAATTCAACTACAAGCACAATATTGAAAATCAGCAATAAATTCATCAACAACCTCAACTTTTAAAAGTTAAAAAAAGTTTTTTTAAAAAACATTGATAACACCAACAAATTCATCAACAACCACAACATTGAAAAACACCAACAACTTCAACAACATCCTCAACATTGAAAAACACCAACAAATTCATCAACAACCTCAGCAATTAAAAACACCAACAAATTCAACAACAACTTCAACTTTTAAAAGTACAAAAAAGTTTTTAAAGAAACACTGATAACACCAACAAATTCAACAACAATCTCAATATTGAAAATCACCAACAAATTCAACAACAACCTCAACATTGAAAAAAACCAACATATTCAACAACAACCTCAATATTAAAAATCACCAACAAATTCAACAATAACCTCAATATTGATAACACCAACAAATTCAACAACAATCTCAATATTGAAAATCATTAACAAATTCAACAAAAAAACTCAACATTGAAAAACACTAACAAATTCAGCAACAACCTCAACAATGAAAACACCAAAAAATTCAACAAAAACCTCAACATTGAAAAACACCAACAAATTCAACAACAACTTCAACTTTTAAAAGTACAAAAAAGTTTTTAAAAAAACATTGATTACACCAACAAATTCAACAACAACCTCAATATTGATAATAACGACAAATTCAAAAACCTCAACGTTGAAAAACACCAAAAACATGAACAACAACCTTTACATTGAAAACCCAAAAGCTTCAACAACAACCTCTACATTGAAAAACACCAACAAAATCAACAACAATCTCAATATTGAAAATCACTAACAAATTCAACAAAAAAACTCAACATTGAAAAACACTAACAAATTCAGCAACAACCTCAACAATGAAAACACAAAAATTCAACAAAAACCTCAACATTGAAAAACACCAACAAATTCAAGAACAACCTTTACTTTTAAAAGTACAAAAAAGTTTTTAAAAAAACATTGATAACACCAACAAATTCAACAACAACCTCAGTATTGAAAATCACCAACAAATTCAAAAACCTCAACGTTGAAAAACACCAAAAACTTGAACAACAACCTCTGCGTTGAAAACCCAAAAGCTTCAACAACAACCTCTACATTGAAAAACACCAACAAAATCAAAATCAACCTCAACTTTTAAAAGTACAAAAAAGTTTTTAAAAAAACACTAATAACACCAACAAATTCAACAACAACCTCAATATTGAAAATCATCAACAAATGCAACAACAACCTCAATATTGAAACTCATCAACAAATGCAACAGCAACCTCAACAATGCAAAACACCAACAAATTCAAAACCAACCTCAACTTTTAAAAGTATAAAAAAGTACAAAAAAAGAATATAGATAACACCAATAATTTGAACAACAATCTCAATTTTGAAAATCACCAACAAATTCAACACCCTCAACATTGAAATACACCAACAAATTGAACAACAACCTTAACTTTTAAAAATACAAACAAGTTCAACAAAAAACATTGATAACACTAATAAATTCAACAACAACCTCATCAATGAAAAACACCAACAAATTCAACAACAACCTCAACATTGAAAAATACAAAAATGTTCAAAAAATAACATTGATAACGACAACAAATTCAACAAAAACCTCAATATTGAAAAACACCAACAAATTCAACAACAACCTCAACATTGAAAAACGCCAACAAATTCAACAACAACCTCAATATTGAAAATCAACAACAAATTCGACAACCTCAACAGTGAATATCACCAACAAATTCAGCAACAACCTCAATATTGAAAATCACTAACAAATTCAACAACAACTTCAACATTGATAAACGTCAACATATTCAACAACAACCTCAACATTGAAAATCACCAACAAATTCAGCAACAGCCTCAACTTTTAAAAACACAAATAAGTTCAAAAAAAACATTCATAACATCAACACTTTCATCAACAGTGATAAATACCAACAATTTCAACAACAACCTCAACTTTTAAAGGTACAAAATAGTTCAAAAAAGAATATTGATAACACGAACAAATTCAAGAAGAACCTCAATATTGAAAATCACCAACAAATTCAGCAACCTCAACATTGAAAAACACCAACAAATTCAACAACAACATCAACATTGAAAAACACCAACAAATTCACCAAGTACCACAACAATGAAAAACACCAAAAAATTCAAGAACAACCTCAACATTGATAAACGCCAACAAATTCAACAAAAACCTCAACAATGAAAAACATCAACAAATTCAAAATCAACCTCAACTTTTAAAAGTACAAAAAAGTTCAACAAAATAAACTTTGATAACACCAAGAAAATCAACAACAAACTAAATCTTTAAAAATACAAACAAGTTCAGCAAAATAAACATTGATGACACTATCCAATTCAACTACAACCTCAAAATTTAAAATCAACAACAAATTCAACAACAGCATCAAAATTGAAAAACAATAAAAAATATCAGCAACAACCTCAACTTTTAATACTACAAAAACGTTCAACAAAATAAACATTGATAGCACCAATAAATAAAACAACAACCTCAACTTTAAAAAATACAAACAGGTTCAACAAATTAAACATTGACCAAAAAAAAAAACAAATTCAACAACAACCTAAACATTGAAAAACACCAACAAATTTAACAACAACTTCAAAAATAAAAACACCAAAAAATTCAACAAAAACCTCACCATTGAAAGACACCAACAAATTCACCAAAAACCTCAACTTTTAAAAGTACAAAAAAGTTTTTAAAAAACATTGATAACACCAACAAATTCAACAAGAACATCAATATTGAAAATTACCAACAAATTCAACAAACTCAACATTGAAAAACGCCAACAAATTCAACAACAACCTCAACTTTTAAAAGTACAAAAAAGTTCATAAAATAATATTGATAACACCAACAAATTGAACAAAAATCTCAATTTTGAAAATCACCAACAAATTCAACACCCTCAACATTGAAAAACGCCAACAAATTCAACAACAACCTCAATATTGAAAATCATCAACAAATTCAACAAGATCAACACTGAAAATCACCAACAAATTCAGCAACAGCCTCAACTTTGAAAAACACAAACAAGTTCATAAAAAACTTTCATAACACCAACACTTTCATCAACAATCTCAATATTCAAAATCACCAACAAATTCAACGACCTCAACTTTGAAAAACACCAACAAATTAAACAACAACCTCAACTTTTGAAAATATAAAAAAGTTCAACAAAATAAACATTGATAACACCAATAAATTCAAGGACAACCACAACTTTTAAAAATTCACCAAGTCCAACAAAATAAACATTGATGACAATATCCAATTCAACAACAACCTCAACATTTAAAATCACCAACAAATTCAGCAATCTCAACACTGAAAATCACCAACAAATTCAACAACAACATCAACATTGAAAAACAATAAAAAATTCAGCAACAACCTCAACTTTTATACTACAAAATAGTTCAACAAAAAAAAACATTGACAACACCAACAAATTCAACAACAACCTCAACATTGAAAAACAGTAACAAAATCAACAACAACCGCCACGTTGAAAAACACCAATAAATTCAACAACAACCTCAATATTTAAAAGCACCAACAAATTCAACAACAAAGACAAAATTGAAAATCACCAACAAATTGAACAACATCAACATTGAAAAACACTAACAAATTCAAAATCAATCTCAACTTTTAAAAGTACAAAAAAATTCAACAAAATAAATATTGATGACACTATCCAATTCAAAAGCAAGTTGACCATTTAAAATCACCAGCAAATTCAGCAACCTCAACACTGAAAATCACCAATAAATTCAACAACAACATCAACATTGAAAAACAATAAAAGATTCAGCAACAACATCCACCTTTAAAAATACAAACAATTTCAACAAAATAAACATTGTCAACACCAACAAATTCAACAACAACCCCAATATTAAAAATGACCAACAAATTCAACAACAACCTCAATATTGAAAATCACCAACAAAATCAACAAAAACCTCACCATTGAAAAACACCAACAAATTCAACAACAACCTCAACTTCTAAAAGTACAAAAAAGTTTTAATAAAAACATTGATAACACCAAAAAATTCAACAACTACCTCAATATTGAAAATCACCAACAATTTCAACAACAACCTCAACATTGAAAAACGCCAACAAATTCAACAACACCTCAATATTGAAATTCCCAACAAATTAAACAACAACCTCAACTTTTACAAGTTCAAACAAGTTCAACAAAATAAATGTTGATAACGCCATCAAATTCAGCAACAACCTCAATATTGAAAATCAACAACATATTCAACAAGAATAACACTGAAAATCACCAAAAAATTCAGCAACCACCTCAACTTTGAAAAACAGAAAAAAGTTTAAAAAAAAACCATTCAAAACACCAACAAATTCAACAAGAACCTCAACTTTTAAAAATATAAACAAGTTCAACAAAAAAACATTGATAACACCAACAAATTCAACAACTACCTCAATATTGAAAATCACCAACAAATGCAACAACAACCTCAACATTGAAAAACACCAACAAATTCAAAAACAAACTCAACATTGAAAAACACCAACAAATTCAACGACAAACTCAAGTTTCAAAAATTAAAAATAGTTTAAAAAAATACATTGATTACACCAACAAATTCAACAACAACCTCAAAATTGAAAAGCACCAACAAATTCATCTACAACCTCAACATTGAAAAACACCAATACATTGAACAACAAATTCAACATTGAAAAACACCAACAAATTCCACAACAACTTCAACTTTGAAAAATACAAAAAAGTTCAAAAAATAACATTGATAACACCAACAAATTCAACAAAAACCTCAATATTGAAAATCACCAACAAATTCAAGAAACTCAACATTGAATATCACCAAGAAATTCAGCAACAACCTCGACTTTGAAAAACACAAAAAGGTTCAAATTAAACATTGATCACACCAACAAATTAATCAACAACCTCAATATTGAAAATCACCAGCAAATTCAACAACCTCAACTTTGAAAAACACAAAAAGGTTCAAATTAAACATTGATCACACCAACAAATTAATCAACAACCTCAATATTGAAAAACACCAACAAACTCAACAACAAACTCATCATTGAAAATTGCCAACAGTTTCACCAACAACCTCAACTTTGAAAAACGCAAAAAAGTTCAAAAAAAACCATTCATAACACCAACAAATTGATTAACAATCTCAATATTGAAAATCACCAACAAATTCAACGACTTCAACATTGAAAAATTCCAACAAATTAATCAACAACCTCAACTTTTAAAAGTACAAATAAGTTCAACAAAATAAACATTGATAACACCAAGAAATTCAACAACAACCATAACTTTAAAAATTACAAAGAAGTTCAGCAAAATAAACATTGACAACACCAACAAATTCAACAACAACCCCAATATTAAAAATGACCAACAAATTCAACAACAACCTCAATATTGAAAATCACCAACAAAATCAACAAATACCTCACCATTGAAAAACACCAACAAATTCAACAACAACCTCAACTTCTAAAAGTACAAAAAAGTTTTAATAAAAACATTGATAACACCAAAAAATTCAACAACTACCTCAATATTGAAAATCACCAACAATTTCAACAACAACCTCAACATTGAAAAACGCCAACAAATTCAACAACACCTCAATATTGAAATTCCCAACAAATTAAACAACAACCTCAACTTTTACAAGTTCAAACAAGTTCAACAAAATAAATGTTGATAACGCCAACAAATTCAGCAACAACCTCAATATTGAAAATCAACAACATATTCAACAAGAATAACACTGAAAATCACCAAAAAATTCAGCAACCACCTCAACTTTGAAAAACAGAAAAAAGTTTAAAAAAAAACCATTCAAAACACCAACAAATTCAACAAGAACCTCAACTTTTAAAAATATAAACAAGTTCAACAAAAAAACATTGATAACACCAACAAATTCAACAACTACCTCAATATTGAAAATCACCAACAAATGCAACAACAACCTCAACATTGAAAAACACCAACAAATTCAAAAACAAACTCAACATTGAAAAACACCAACAAATTCAACGACAAACTCAAGTTTCAAAAATTAAAAATAGTTTAAAAAAATACATTGATTACACCAACAAATTCAACAACAACCTCAAAATTGAAAAGCACCAACAAATTCATCTACAACCTCAACATTGAAAAACACCAATACATTGAACAACAAATTCAACATTGAAAAACACCAACAAATTCCACAACAACTTCAACTTTGAAAAATACAAAAAAGTTCAAAAAATAACATTGATAACACCAACAAATTCAACAAAAACCTCAATATTGAAAATCACCAACAAATTCAAGAAACTCAACATTGAATATCACCAAGAAATTCAGCAACAACCTCGACTTTGAAAAACACAAAAAGGTTCAAATTAAACATTGATCACACCAACAAATTAATCAACAACCTCAATATTGAAAATCACCAGCAAATTCAACAACCTCAACTTTGAAAAACACAAAAAGGTTCAAATTAAACATTGATCACACCAACAAATTAATCAACAACCTCAATATTGAAAAACACCAACAAACTCAACAACAAACTCATCATTGAAAATTGCCAACAGTTTCACCAACAACCTCAACTTTGAAAAACGCAAAAAAGTTCAAAAAAAACCATTCATAACACCAACAAATTGATTAACAATCTCAATATTGAAAATCACCAACAAATTCAACGACTTCAACATTGAAAAATTCCAACAAATTAATCAACAACCTCAACTTTTAAAAGTACAAATAAGTTCAACAAAATAAACATTGATAACACCAAGAAATTCAACAACAACCATAACTTTAAAAATTACAAAGAAGTTCAGCAAAATAAACATTGACAACACCAACAAATTCAACAACAACCCCAATATTAAAAATGACCAACAAATTCAACAACAACCTCAATATTGAAAATCACCAACAAAATCAACAAATACCTCACCATTGAAAAACACCAACAAATTCAACAACAACCTCAACTTCTAAAAGTACAAAAAAGTTTTAATAAAAACATTGATAACACCAAAAAATTCAACAACTACCTCAATATTGAAAATCACCAACAATTTCAACAACAACCTCAACATTGAAAAACGCCAACAAATTCAACAACACCTCAATATTGAAATTCCCAACAAATTAAACAACAACCTCAACTTTTACAAGTTCAAACAAGTTCAACAAAATAAATGTTGATAACGCCAACAAATTCAGCAACAACCTCAATATTGAAAATCAACAACATATTCAACAAGAATAACACTGAAAATCACCAAAAAATTCAGCAACCACCTCAACTTTGAAAAACAGAAAAAAGTTTAAAAAAAAACCATTCAAAACACCAACAAATTCAACAAGAACCTCAACTTTTAAAAATATAAACAAGTTCAACAAAAAAACATTGATAACACCAACAAATTCAACAACTACCTCAATATTGAAAATCACCAACAAATGCAACAACAACCTCAACATTGAAAAACACCAACAAATTCAAAAACAAACTCAACATTGAAAAACACCAACAAATTCAACGACAAACTCAAGTTTCAAAAATTAAAAATAGTTTAAAAAAATACATTGATTACACCAACAAATTCAACAACAACCTCAAAATTGAAAAGCACCAACAAATTCATCTACAACCTCAACATTGAAAAACACCAATACATTGAACAACAAATTCAACATTGAAAAACACCAACAAATTCCACAACAACTTCAACTTTGAAAAATACAAAAAAGTTCAAAAAATAACATTGATAACACCAACAAATTCAACAAAAACCTCAATATTGAAAATCACCAACAAATTCAAGAAACTCAACATTGAATATCACCAAGAAATTCAGCAACAACCTCGACTTTGAAAAACACAAAAAGGTTCAAATTAAACATTGATCACACCAACAAATTAATCAACAACCTCAATATTGAAAATCACCAGCAAATTCAACAACCTCAACTTTGAAAAACACAAAAAGGTTCAAATTAAACATTGATCACACCAACAAATTAATCAACAACCTCAATATTGAAAAACACCAACAAACTCAACAACAAACTCATCATTGAAAATTGCCAACAGTTTCACCAACAACCTCAACTTTGAAAAACGCAAAAAAGTTCAAAAAAAACCATTCATAACACCAACAAATTGATTAACAATCTCAATATTGAAAATCACCAACAAATTCAACGACTTCAACATTGAAAAATTCCAACAAATTAATCAACAACCTCAACTTTTAAAAGTACAAATAAGTTCAACAAAATAAACATTGATAACACCAAGAAATTCAACAACAACCATAACTTTAAAAATTACAAAGAAGTTCAGCAAAATAAACATTGACAGCACCAAGAAATTAAACTACAACCTCAACATTGAAAAACACCAACAAATTTAACAACAACCTCAACTTTTAAATGTACAAAAAAGTTTTTTAAAAAACATTGATAACACCAACAAATTCAACAACAACCTCAATATTGAAGATCACGAACAAATTTAACAACAACCTCAACATTCATAAACGCCAATAATTCCACCAACAACCTCAAATTTAAAAACACAAAAAAGTTCACAAAAAAACCATTCAAACAACAACAAATTCAACTACAACCTCAATATTGAAAATCACCAACAAATTCAACAACAACCTCAACATTGAAAAACACCAACAAATTCAACAAGAAGATCAACAATGAAAAACACCAATAAATTCAACATCAACCTCAACTCCCGCAACATTACACCGCTACCCACACCACTCCCACAGAACTTCACCACCGCCCACACCACTCCCACAGCACAACACCACTGCACACACCACTCCCACAGCGCTGGACCACTGCCCACACCACTCCCGCAGCTCTACACCACTGCCCACAACACCTCCGCAGCACTACACCACTGCCCACACCAGTACCACAACACTACAACGCTGTCCACAACACTCCCACAGCACTACACCACAACCAACATCACTCCGACATGGCTACACTACAACCCACTGCCACACTACACCCACAAGACAACACCACTGTCCACACCACTCCCAAAGCGCTACACTAATGCCCAAACCACTCCCACAGCGCTACACTAATGCCCACACCACACCCACAGCGCTACACCGCTGCCCACACCAGTACAACAGCACTACACCACAGCCCACAACACTCCCACAGCACTACACCACTGCTCACACCACTCACACAGCGCTACAACCCTGCCCACACAACTCCAGCAGCACTAGACCACTGGCCACACCACACCCACAGCACTACACCACTGCCCACATCACTATGCCACTGCCCACATCAATCCCGCAACGCTACACC
This sequence comes from Cetorhinus maximus, assembly GCF_964194155.1. Lineage (NCBI taxonomy): Eukaryota > Metazoa > Chordata > Chondrichthyes > Lamniformes > Cetorhinidae > Cetorhinus > Cetorhinus maximus. Next base: position 57,843 of record NW_027596267.1, on the reverse strand, counting down.
ACTGACCACATCACCTCCGCAGCACTATAGCAATACCCAAAGCACTCCCACAGCACTACACCACTGCCCACACCACACCCGCAGCACTACACCACTGCACACAACCCTCCCAAAGCACTACACCACTGCCCACACCACTCCCACAGGGCTACACAAGTGCCTACACCAATCCTACAGCACCCTACCGCTGCCCACATCACTCCCACATCGTGTCACCACAACCAACACCACTCCGACAGAGCTACACTACAAACCACACCACACCCATAGCGCAACAACACTGCCCAGACCACAACCACAGGACTACACCACTGCCCATACCACTGGCCCAGCGCTACATTAATGCCCACACCACTCCCACTGCGCTACACTAATGCCCACGCCACTCCAACAGCGCTAAACTAATGCACACACCACTCCCACAGCACTACACCACTGCCCAAACCACTACCACAGCACAACACCACTGCCCACACCGGTCCGACAGCGCTGCACTAATGCCCACACCACTCCCACAGCACTACACCACTGCACACACCTACCACAGCACTACACCAATGCCCACACCACTCCCACAGCACTACACAAGAACAAACACCATTCCCACAGCGCTAAAATAATGCACACACCACTCCCACAGCGCTACACCACTGCTCACACCAGTCCATCAGCGCTGCACTAATGCCGACACCACTCCCACAGCGCTACAACACTGCCCACACCACTCCCACAGCGCTACACCACTGCCTAAACCAGTCCCATAGCGCTACACCACTGTCTACACCACTCCCACAGTACTACACCACTGCCCACACCACTCACAGAGCAATACACCATTGGCAACACCACTCCCACAGCATTACACCACGACCCTCACCACTCCCACAGCACTTCAAAACTGCCCACACCACTCCCACAGCACTAAACTGCTGCCCACACCAGTCCCAGAGCGCTACACTTCTGCCCATACCACTCCCACAGCACTACACCCTCCCCACACCACTCCCTCAGCACTAAACCCCTGCACACACCACTCCCGCAGCACTACATCATTGCCCACACCACTCCAACAGCACTACACCACTGCACACACCAGTCCCACAGCACTACACCACGACCCACACCACTTCCACAGCGTTACACCACTACAGACACCACTCCCAGAGGACTACACCAATGCCCACACCACTCCCACACCGCTACACCAATGCCCACACCACTCCCACAGCGATACCCCACAGCCCACACCACTCCCACAGCACTACAACACTCCCACAGCGCTACACTGATGCCCACACCACTCCCACAGCGCTTCACTAATGCCCACACCACTCCCACAGCGCTACACTACTGCCCACACCACTCCCACAGATCTGCACTAATGCCCACAACACTCCCACAGCGCTATAACACTACCCACACCACTCCCACAGCGCAGCACTAATGCCCACACCACTCCCAAAGCACTACACCACTGCCCACACCAATCCCACAGCGCTACACCACAGCTCAAACCACTCCCACAGGACTACACCACTGACCACAACACTCCCACAGCAATACACCTCTGCCCACACCACTCCCGCAGGACTACACCACTGCCCACACTACTCCCACAGCACTACACAACTGTCCACAACACTCCCACAGCAATACACCACTACCATCACCACTCCCACAGCACTACATTACTGCCCACACGACTCCCACACCGTTACACCACACCCCACAACACTCCCACAGCGCTACATAACTGCCCACGCCACTCCAACAGCACTACACCACGCCCACCCAACTCCCGCAGCTCTACACCACTAACCACACCTCTCCCACAGCGCTACACAAATGCCCACAACACTCCCACAGCGCTACACTAATGCCCACAATACTCCCACAGCGCTACACCACTGCCCACACAACTCCCGCAGCACTACATCACTGCCCACACCACTCCCACAGCGCTACACCACAACCCACACCAGTCCCACAGCGCTACACCACTGCCCACACCACTCCAACAGCGCTACACCACTGCCCACACCACTCCCAAAGCGCTACACCACTGCCCATACCACAACCACAGCATGACGCCACTGCACACATCCCTCCCGCTGCACTACACCACTGCCCACGCCAATTCCACAGCACTACACCACTGCCCACACCACTCCCACAGCGCTACACCACTGCCCACATTACCCCCGCAGCACTACACCACAACCCACACCAATCCCACAGCACTACATCACTGCCCACACCACTCCAGCAGCGCTACACCACTGCGCAACCACTCCCACAGCGCTACACCACTGCCCACACCACTCCCACAGCGTTACACCACTGCGCAACCACTCCCACAGCGCTACACCACAACCCGCACCACACTCACAGCGCTACACCACTGCCCACACCACACGCACAGCGCTGCACCACTGCCCGCACCACTCCCACAGCGCTACACCACTGCTAACACCAACCCACAGCGCTGCACTAATGCCTACATCTCTCCCACACCACTACAACACTGCACACACCACTCCCACAGCTCTACACCACTGCCCACACCACTCCCACAGCGCTACACCACGGCACAAGCCACTCCCACAGCACTACACCACATCCCACACCACTCCCACAGCATTACACCACTGACCACACCACTCCCACAGCACAAATCCACTGTCCTAACCACTCCCACAGCGTTACACCAATGCCCACACAACTCCCACGGCGCTACATCACAGCACACACCACTCCCACAGCGCTACACCACTGCTCACGCCACTCCCACAGCGTTACACCAATGCCCACACCACTCCCATAGCACTACACCACTGCACACACCACTCCCACAGCGCTATACTAATGCCCACAACACTCCCGCAGCGCAACACCACTGCCCACACCGATCCCACTGCACTGCACCAATGTCCACACCACTCCAACAGCACTACACCACTGCCCACAACTCTCCCACAGCATTACACCACTGACCACACCACTCCCACAGCACAAATCCACTGTCCTAACCACTCCCACAGCGTTACACCACTGCCCACACAAATCCCACAGCGATACACCACAGCACACACCACTCCCACAGCGCTACACCACTGCCCACGACACTCCCACAGCGTTACACCACTGCCCACACCACTCCCATAGCCCTACACCACTGCCCACACCACTCCCACAGCGCTATACTAATGCCCACAACACTCCCGCAGCGCAACACCACTGCCCACACCAATCCCACAACGCTACACCACTACCCACAGCAGTCCCACAACACTACACCTATGCCCACACCACTCCCACAACGCTACACTAATGCCCCCACCACTCGCAGAGCACTACACCACAGCCCACACCACTCCCACAGCGATACACAACTGCCCGCACCATTCCCACAGCGATACACCACTGCCCACACCACTCCCACAGCGCTACACCACTGCCCACACCACTCCCACAGCACTACACCACTGCCCACACCACTCCCACAGCTCTACACCACTGTTCACACCACTCCCACAGCAATACACAACTGCCCACACGACTCCCACAGCGCTACACAACTGCCCAAACCACTTTCACAGCACTACACCACAGCCCACAACACTCCCACAGCGCTCTATCACAGCCCACAACACTCCCACAGCGCTCTATCACTGCCCACACCACTCCCACAGCACTACACCACTGCCCACACCACTCCCACAGCGCTACAACACTGCCCACACCACTCCCACAGCACTACACCACTGCCCACACCACTCCCACAGCTCTACACCACTGTTCACACCACTCCCACAGCAATACACAACTGCCCACACGACTCCCACAGCGCTACACCACTGCCCACACCACTTTCACAGCACTACACCACTCCCACAACGCTCTATCACTGCCCACACCACTCCCACAGCGCTACACCACAGCCCACACCACTCCAACAGCGCTACACCACTGCCCACTCCACTCCCACAGCGCTACACCACTGCCTACACCACTCCCACAGCGCTACACCATTGCCCACAACACTCCCACAGCGCTACACCACAGCCCTAACCACTCCCGCAGGACTACACCAATGCCCACACTACTCCCACAGCACTACACCACTGTACACAACACTCCCACAGCACTACACTACTACCATCACCACTCCCACAGCACTACATTACTGCCCACACGACTCCCACACCGTTACACCACACCCCACAACACTCCCACAACACTACATAACTGCCCACACCACTCCAACAGCACTACACCACTGCCCACACCACTCCAATAGCACTACACCATTGCCAACACCACTCCCACAGCGCTGTACTAATGCCCACAACACTCCCACAGCGCAACACGACTGCCCACAACAATCCCACTGCACTACACCAATGTCCACACCACTCCAACAGCACTACACCACTGCCCACAACTCTCCCACAGCATTTCACCACTGACCACACCACTCCCACAGCACAAATCCTCTGTCCTAACCACTCCCACAGCGTTACACCACTGCCCGCACAATTCCCACAGCGATACACCACAGCACACACCACTCCCACAGCGCTACACCAATGCCCACGCCACTCCCACAGCGCTACACCACTGCCCATACCACTCCCACAGCTCTAAACCACTGTTCAAACCACTCCCACAGCAATACACAACTGCCCACACCACTCCCACAGCGCTACACCACTGCCCACACCTCTCCCACAGCGCTACATCACTGCCCACGCCACCTCAACAGCGTTAAACCACTGCCCACACCACTCCCACAGCGCTACACCACAACCTACACCACACCCACAGCGCTACACCACTGCCCACACCACTCCCAAAGCGCTACACCACTGCCCATACCACACCCACAGCATGACACCACTGCACACATCGCTCCCGCTGCACTACACCACTGCCCACACCACTCCCACTGCGTTACACCACTGCCCACAACATTCCCACAGCGCTACTCCACTTCCCACACCACTCCCACAGCGCTACACCACTGCCCACACCCTCGCACAGCGCTACACCACTGCCCACACCATTCCCACCACGCTACACCGCTGCCCACAGCAGTCCCACAGCACTACACCTATGCCCACACCGCTCCCAAAACGCTACTCTAATGCCCACACCACTCGCACAGCACTAAACCACAGCCCAAACCACTCCCACAGCGATACACCACTGCCCACACCATTCCCACAGCGCTACACCACTACCCACACCACCCCACAGCGCTGCACTAATGCCCACACCACTCCCACAGCGATACACCACTGCCCACATCACTCCCACAACACTTAACCACAACCCACACCACCCCCAGTGCGTTACACCACTGCCCACACAACTCCCACAGCACTACAACACTGCCAACACCACTCCCACAGCGTTACCCCACTGCCCACACCACTCCCAAAGCGCTACACTAATGCCCACACCACTCCCAAAGCGCTAAACAAAATCCCTCACCACTCCTGCAGCATTAACCCAAAGACCGCACCACACCCCCAGCGTTACACCACTGCCACATCCCTCCCGCTGCACTACACCACTGCCCACACCACTTCAGCAGCGCTACACCACAGCCGACATCACTCCCAGAGCGTTACACCACAGCCCACACCACTCCCACAGCGCTACACCACTGCCCACGCCACTCCAACAGCGCTACACCACTGCCCACACCAGTCCCACAGCACTACATCGCAACCCACACCACACCCACAGCGCTACACCACTGCCCACACCACTCCCGCAGCGCTACACCACTTCCCACAGCACTCGGGCAGCGCTACACCACTGCCCACATCACCACCGCAGCGCTACACCACAACCCACAACACTCCCACAGCGCTACACCACGGCCCACACCACCCCCGCAGCGCTACACGACTGCCCACACCTATCCCGCAGCGCTACACCTCTGCCCACATCAATCGCACAGCGCAAGACCACTGCCCACAAACTCCCAGAGCACTACACCACTGCCCACACCACTCCCACAGCGCTACACCACTGCTCACACCACTCCCACAGCGCTACACCACTGCCCACACCACTCCAAACAGCGCTACACCACTGCCCACACGACTCCCGCAGCGCTACAGCAGAACCCACACCACACCCACAGCGCAACACCACCGTCCAAACCACTCCCACAGCGCTACACCACTGCCCACACCACTCCCACAGCGTTACACCACTGCCTAACCACTCCCACAACGCTACACAGCAACCCGCACCACTCCCACAGCGCTACACCACTGCCCACAACACTCCCACAGCACTACACCAATGCCCACACCACACTCACAGCGCTTCACCACTGCCCACACCACAAGCACAGCGCTGCACCACTGCTGACACCATTCCCACAGCGCTACACCAATACCCTCGCCACTCCCACAGCGTTACACCACTGCCCACACCACTCCCATAGCACTACACTACTGCCAAAACCACTCCCAAAGCGCTATACTAATGCCCACAACATTCCCGCAGAGCAACATCACTGCCCACACCAATCCCACTGCACTACACCAATGTCCACAGCACTCCAACAGCACTACACCATTGCCCACACCGCTCCCACAGCGCTACACCACTGCCCACACAACTCCCACAGCGCTACACCACTGCCCACACCACTCCCACTGCGTTACACCACTGCCCACAACATTCCCAGAGCGCTACTCCACTTCCCACACCACTCCCACAGCGCTACACCACTGCCCACACCACTCGCACAGCGCTACACCACTGCACACACCATTCCCACCGCGCTACACCGCTGCCCACAGCAGTCCCACAGCACTACACCTATGCCCAAACGACTCCCACAACGCTACCCTAATGCCCACACCACTCCCACACCACTACAACACTGCACACACCACAAACACAGCTCTACACCACTGCTCAGACAACTCCCACAGCGCTACCCCACTGCACACACCACTCCCACAGAGCTACACCATTGCCCACAACACTCCCACCGCGCTACACCACAGCCCACATCACTCCCACAGCGCAACAACACTGCCCACAACACTCCCACAGCGATACACCACTGCCCACACCACTCACACAACACTAAACCACAACCCACACCACCCCCAGTGCGTTACACCACTGCCCACACAACTCCCACAGCACTACAACACTGCCCACACCACTCCCACAGCGTTACCCCACTGCCCACACCACTCCCAAAGCGCTACACTAATGCCCACACCACTGCGAAAGAGCTAAACAAAAGCTCTCACCACTCCCGCAGCATTAAACCAAAGACCGCACCACTCCCCCAGCGTTACACCACTGCCCACCTCCCTCCCGCTGCACTAAACCACTGCCCACACCACTTCAGCAGCGCTACACCATAGCCCACACCACTCCCAAAGCGCTACACCACTGCCCACACAACTCCCACAGCGCTACTCCACAGCCCACACCACTCCCACAGCGCTACACCTCTGCCCACACCACTACCACAGCGCTACACCACTGCCGACACCGTCCCACAGCACTACACCACTGCCGACATCACTCCCACAGCGTTACACCACAGCCCACACCACTCCCACAGCGCTACACCACTGCTAACGCCACTCCAACAGCGCTACACCACTGCCCACACCACTCCCACAACACTACACCACAATCCACACCACACCCACAGCGCTACACCACTGCCCACACCACTCCCAAAGCTCTACGCCACTGCCCATACCACTCCCACAGCGCTACACCACTGCACACATCCCTCCCGCTGCACTACACCACTGCCCACGCCAATCCCACAGCCCTACACCACTGCCCACACCACTCCCACAGCGCTACTCCACTGCCCACACCACTCCCGCAGCGCTACACCACTGCCCACACCACTCCCACAGCGCTACACCACTGCCAACACCATTCCCACAGCACTACACCACTGCGCACACCACACTCACAGCGCTACACCACTGCCCAGAGCACACGCACAGCACTGCAGCACTGCCCGCACCACTCCCACGGCACAACACCAACTCCCACACCACTCCCACAGCGTTAAACCACTGCCCACACCACTCACACAGCGCTACACCACTGCCAACACCACCCCACAGCGCTGCACTAATGCCCACACCGCTCCCAGACCACTACAACACTGCACACACCACTCCCACAGCCCTACACCACTGCACACATTCAATCCCACAGCGCTACACAACTGCCCACACCACTCACGCAGTGCTACACCACTGCCCAGACCACTCGCACAGCGCTACACCACTGCCCTCACCACTCCCACAGCGCTACACCACTGCCCACACCACTCCCACAGCGTTACACCACTGCCCACACCACACCCACAGCACTACACAACAACCCACACCACTCCCACAGCCCTACACCACTGCCCACACCACTCCCACAGAGCTACACCACTGCCCACACCACTCCAACAGCACAAATCCACTTCCCTAACCACTGCCACAGCGTTACACCACTGCCCACACAACTCCCACAGCGCTACACCACTGCCCTCACCACTCCCATAGCACTACATTACTGCCAACACCACTCCCACAGCGCTATACAAATGCCCACAACACTCCCGCAGCGCAACATCACTGCCCACACCGCTCCCACAGCGCTACACCATTGCCCACACAACTCCCACAGCGCTACACCACTGGCCACACCACTCCCACTGCGTTACACCAATGCCCACAAGATTCCCACAGCGCTACTCCACTTCCCACACCACTCCCACAGCGCTACACCACTGCCCACACCACTCGCACAGTGCTACACCACTGCCCACACCATTCCCACCACGCTACACCGCTGCCCATAGCAGTCCCACAGCACTACACCTATGCCCACACCACTCCCACAACGCTACACTAATGCCCACACCACTCGCACAGCACTACACCACATCCCAAACCACTCCCACAGCGATACAACACTGCCCACACCATTCCCACAGCGCTACACCACTGCCCACACCACCCTACAGCGCTGCACTAATGCCCACACCACTCCCAGTGCGTTACACCACTGCCCACACAACTCCCACAGCTCTACACCACTGCCCACACCACTCCCAGTGCGTTACACCACTGCCCACACAACTCCCACAGCACTACAACACTGCCCACACCACTCCCACAGCGTTACCCCACTGCCCACACCACTCCCAAAGCACCAGACTAATGCCCACACCACTCCCAAAGCGATAAACAAAAGCCCTCACCACTCCCACAGCATTAAACCAAAGACCGCACCACTCCCCCAGCGTTACACCACTGCCCACATCCCTCCCGCTGCACTACACCACTGCCCACACCACTTCAGCAGCGCTACACCACAGCCCACAACACTCCCAAAGCGCTACTCCACAGCCCACACCACTCCCACAGCGCTACACCTCTCACCACACCTCTACCACAGCACTACACCTCTGCCGACACCACTCCCACAGCACTACAACACTGCCGACATCACTCCCACCGCGTTACACCACACCCCACACCACTCCCACATCGCTACACCACTGCCCACGCCACTCCAACAGCGTTACACCACTGCCCACACCACTCCCACAGCACTGCACCACAACCCACACCACACCCACAGCGTTACACCACTGCCCACACCACTCCCAAAGCGATACACCACTGCCCAAACCACTCCCACAGCATGACACCACTGCACACATCCCTCCCGCTGCACTACACCACTGCGCACACCACACTCACAGCGCTACACCACTGCCCACAGCACACGCACAGCGCTGCACCACTGCCCGCACCACTCCCACAGCACAACACCAACCCCCACACCACTCCCACAGCGTTAAACCACTGCCCACACCACTAACAAAGCGCTACACCACTGCTCACACCACTCGCACAGCTCTACACCACTGCCCACACCATTCCCACAGCGCTACACCACTGCCCACAGCATTCCCACAGCACTACACTTATGCCCACACCACTCCCACAACGCTACACTAATGCCCACACCACTCGCACAGCACTATACCACAGCCCACACCACTCCCACAGCGATACACCACTGCCCACACCATTCCCACAGCGCTACACCACTGCCCACACTACCCCACAGCGCTGCACTAATGCCCACACCACTCCCACACCACTACAACACTGCACACACCATTCGAACAGCTCTATACCACTGCTGACACCACTCCCACAGCGCTACCCCACTGAACACGTCACTCCCACTGAGCTACACCACTGCCCACACCACTCACACAGAGCTACACCACAGCCCACAACACTCCCACAACACTACACCACAACCCACACCACTCCCAGAGCGTTACACCACTGCCCACAGCACTCCCACAGCACTTCAACACTGCCCACACCACTCCCACAGCACTACTAAACAACCAACAGCACTCCCGCAGTATTAAACCAAAGCCCGCACCACTCCAGCAGCGCTACACCACTGCCCACACCACTCCAGCAGCGCTACACCACTCCCCACACCACTCCACAGCACTACACCACTTCCCACACCGCTCCAGCAGAGCTACACCACTGCCCACACCACTCCGAAAGTGTTACACCACAACACACAGCACTGCCACAAACGCTACATCACTGCCCACACCACTCCCACAGCACTACACCACTGATCACACCACTCCCACATCGTTACACCACAAACCAAACCACTCCCACAGCGATACACGACTGCCCACATCACTCCCACAGAACTACACCACTGCCCACATCACTCCCACAGAACTACACAACTGCCCACACCACTGCCCACACCACTCCCACAGAACCACACCACTGCCAACACTACTCCCACAGAACTACAGCACTGCCCACACCACTCCCTCAGAACTCTAGCACTGCCCACACCACTCCTACAGCGCTACATCACTGTCCACACCACTCCTACAGCACTACAGCAAACCCACACCACTCCCACAGCGCTACACCACTGCCCACAGCACTGCCACAGCGCAACACCACTGGCCAAACCACTCCTCAGCGCTACACCACTGCCTACGCCACTCCATACAGCGTTACAACAGAACACACACCACTCCCACAGCACTACACCACACCCGCAGCACTACTCCACTACCCACACCACTCCCACAACGCTTCACCACTGCCCACACCACTCCTCAGCGCTACACCACTGCCTACGCCACTCCATACAGCGTTACAACAGAACACACACCACTCCCACAGCACTACACCACACCCGCAGCACTACTCCACTACCCACACCACTCCCACAGCTCTACAGCACTGCACACACCACTCCCACAGCGCTAAACCACTGCCCACACCACTCACGCAGCGCTACACCACTGCCCATACCACTCCCACAGCGCTACACAACTGCCAACACCACTCCCACAGCGCTACAACGATGCCCACACAACTCTCACAGCACAAATCCACTGCCCGCACACTCCCACAGCGTTACACCGCTGCCCACACCATTCCCACAGCGCAACACCACAGCCCACACCACTCCCTCAGCGCTACACCACTGCCCACACTACTCCCATAGCGTAACACCACTGCCTACACCACTACCAAAGCGCTACACCACAGCCAACACCACTCCCACAGCGCTACACCAATGCCCACACTACTCCCAAAGCGCTAAACTAAAGCCCAAACCACTCACGCAGCGCTACACCACTGCCCATACCACTCCCACAGCGCTACACTACAACCCACACCACTCCCACAGCGCTACCCTACTGCCCACACTAGTCGCGCAGCGCTACACCACAACCCACACCACTCCCACAGCGCTACAGCACAGACCACACCTCTCCCACGGCGCTACACCACTGCCCACACCACTCCCACAGCGCTACACCACTGCCCACACCACTCCCACAAAACTACATCACTGCCCACACCACTCCCAGAGAACTACACGACTGCCCACACCACTGTCCACAGAACTCCCACAGAACCACACCACTGCCCACACCACTCCCAAAGCACTACACCACTGCCCACACCACTCCCACAGCGCTACACCACAACCCACAGCACTACACCACTGCCCAAGCCACTCGCACAGCGCTACACCACTGCCCACACCACTCCCACAGCACCAAACCACAACCCACAAAACTCCCACAACGCTATACCACTGCCCACACCACTCCCACAGCACTACACCACAACCCACACCACTCCATCAGCGCTACACCACTGCCCACACCACTCCCGCTGTGCAACACCACTGCCCACACCACTCCCACAGCGATACACCACTGCCCACAACACTCCAACAGCACTACACCACTGCCCGCACCACTCGTACAGCGTTACACCTCAACCCACACCACTCCCACAGCGCTACCCTACTGCCCACACTACTCGCGCAGCGCTACAACACAACCCACACCACTCCCACAACGCTACACCACAACCCACACCTCTCCCACAGCGCTACACCACTGCGCACACCTCTCCCACAGCGCTACACCACTGCACACACCACTCCCACAGCGCTACACCGTTGCACACACCACTCCCACAGCGATACACCACTGCCCACACCACTCCCACAAAACTACATCACTGCCCACACCACTCCCATAGAACTACACGACTGCCCACACCACTGCCTACACCACTCCCACAGAACAACACCACTGCCCACACCACTCCCACAGAACTACGCCTCGGCCCACACCACACCCAGAGCACTACACCACTGCACACACCACTGCCTCTGAACTGCAGCATTGCCCACACCACTCCAACAGCGCTAAACTAAAGCCCAAATCACTCCCGCAGCGCTAAACCACTGCACTCACCACTCCCGCAGCATTAAACCAAAGCACGCACCACTCCAACAGCGTTAAACCACTGCCCACATCCCTCCCGCTACACTACACCACTGCCCACACCACTCCAACAGCACTACACCACTGCCCACACCACTCCGACAGCGCTACATCACTGCCCACAACACTCCAAGAGCGCTACACCACTGCACACACCACTCCCACAGCACTACACTACTGCCCACACGACTCCCACAGCACTACACCACTGCACACACCACTCCCACAGCGTTACACCAATGTCCACACCACTCCTACAGCGTTGCACCACTGCCCACACCACTCCCACAGCACTACACTACTGCCCACTCCACTCCCACAGAGCTACACCACTGCCCACACCACTCCCACAGCGTTCCACCACTGCCCACACCACTCCCACAGCGCTAGACCTATGCCCACACCACTACCACAGCACTACAACACTGCCCACACCACTCCCAATGTGCTACACCACAACCCACAACACTCCCACACTGCTACACCACTGTCCACACCACTCGCACAGCGCTACATCACTGCCCACACTACTCCCACAGCGCAACACCACAACCCACACCAATCCCACAGCGCTACCCTACTGCCCAAACAACTCCCACAGCGCTACACCACTGCCCACACCACTCCCATAGAACTACACGACTGCCCACACCACTGCCCACACCACTCCCACAGAACCACACCACTGCCCACAATACTCCCACAGAACTACGCCTCTGCCCACACCACTCCCAAAGCACTACACCACTGCACACGCCACTGCCTCTGAACTGCAGCATTGCCCACACCACTCCCACAGCGCTAAACTAAAGCCCAAATCACTCCCGCAGCGCTAAACCACTGCACTCATCACTCCAGCAGCATTAAACCAAAGCACGCACCACTCCAACAGCGTTAGACCACTGCCCACATCACTCCCGCTACACTACACCACTGCCCACACCACTCCAACAGCACTACACCACTGCCCACACCACTCCGACAGCGCTACATCACTGCCCACAACACTCCAAGAGCGCTACACCACAGCACACACCACTCCCACAGCACTACACTACTGCCCACACGACTCCCACAGCACTACACCACTGCACACACCACTCCCACAGCTTTACACCAATGTCCACACCACTCCTACAGCGTTTCACCACTGCCCACACCACTCCTACAGCACTACACTACTGCACACTCCACTCCCACAGCGCTACACCACTGCCCACACCACTCCCACAGCGTTCCACCACTGCCCACACCACTCCCACAGCGCTAGACCTATGCCCACACCACTACCACAGCACCACACCACTGCCCACACCACTCCCACTGTGCTACACCACAACCCACAACACTCCCACACTGCTACACCAATGTCCACACCACTCGCACAGCGCTACATCACTGCCCACACTACTCCCACAGCGCTACAACACAACCCACACCACTCCCACAGCGCTACCCTACTGCCCAAACCACTCCCACAGGGCTTCACCACAACCCACACCACTCCCACAGCGCTACCCTACTGTCCACACCAAACGCACAGCGCTACACCACAACCCACACCACTCCCACAGCGCTACCCTACTGTCCACACCAAACGCACAGCGCTACACCGCAACCCACACCACTCCCACAGCGCTACACCTCTGCCCACCCCTCTCCCACAGCTCTACACCACTGCCCACACCACTACCACAGAACTACGCCTCTGCCCACACCACTCCCAAAGCGCTACACCACTGCACACACCACTGCCTCCGAACTGCAGCATTGCCCACACCACTCCCACAGCGCTAAACTAAAGCCCAAATCACTCCCGCAGCGCAAAACCACTGCACTCACCACTCCCGCAGCATTAAACCAAAGCACGCACCACTCCAACAGCGTTAGACCACTGCCCACATCCCTCCCGCTACACTACACCACTGCCCACACCACTCCAACAGCACTACACCACTGCCCACACCACTCCAAGAGCGCTACACAACTGTCCACACCACTCGCACAGCGCTACAGTACTGCCCACACCACTCCCACAGCGCTACACCACAACCCACACCACTCCCACAGCGCTACCCTACTGCTCACACCACTCCCACAGCGCTACACCACAACCCACACCACTCCCACAGCGCTACCCTACTGCCCACACCACTCCAACAGCTCTACACCACAAACCACTCCACTCCCACAGCGCTACACCACTGCACACAGCGCTACACCTCTGCCCACACCAATCGCACAGTGCTACAACACAACCCACACCACTCCCACAGCGCTACTCTACTGCCAACACCACTCCCACAGCGCTACACCACTGCCCACACCACTCCCACAGTGTTACACGATTGCCCACACTTCTCTCACAGCACAAATCCACTGCCCACACACTCCCACAGCGTTACACCACTGCCCACACCATTCCCAAAGCGCAACACCACAGCCCACACCACTCCCACAGCGCTACACCACTGCCCACACCATTCCCACAGCGCAACACCACAGCCCACACCACTCCCACAGCGCTACACCACTGCCCACACCATTCCCACAGCGCAACACCACAGCCTACACCACTACCACAGCGGCACACCACAGCCCACACCGCTCCCACAGCGCTACACCAATGCCCACACCACTCCCAAAGCGCTAAACTAAAGCCCCAACCACACCCGCAGCGCTACACCACTGCCCTCACCACTCCCGCAGCATTACACCAAAGCACACACCATTCCCACAGCGTTACACCACTGCCCACATTCCTCCCGCTGCACTACACCACTGCCCACACCACTCCAACAGCGCTACACCACTGCCCACAGCACTCCCACAGCTCTAAACCACTGCCCACACCACTCCCACAGCGCAACACCACTGCGCACACCACTCCCACAGCACTACACCACTGCCCACACCACTCCCACAGCGCTACACGACTGCCCACACCACTCCCACATCGTTACACCAGTGTCCACAACACTCCCACAGCACTACACCACTGCCCACACCTCACCCACAGCGTTGCACCACTGCCCACACCACTCCCACAGCCCTACACCTATGCCCACACCACTACAAGAGCACTGCACCACTGCCCACACCACTCCCACAGCGCTATACCACAACCCACAGCACTACACCACTGCCCAAGCCACTCGCACAGCACTACACCACAACCCACAAAACTCCCACAACGCTACACCACTGCCCACACCACTCCCACAGCACTACACCACAACCCACACCACTCCCACAGCGCTACACCACTGCCCACTCCACTCCAGCAGTGCTACACCACTGCCCACACCACTCCCACAGCGATACACAACTGACCACAAGACTCCAACAGCACTACACCACTGCCCGCACCACTCGCACAGCGATACACCTCAACCCACACCACTCCCACAGCGCTACCCGACTGCCCACACCACTCCAACAGCGCTACACAACAACCCACACCACTCGCACAGCGCTACCCTAATGCCCACACTACTCGCGCAGCGCTACACCACAACCCACACCACTCCGACAGCGCAACACCACAACCCACACCACTCCCACAGCGCTACACCACTGCCCACACCTCTCCCACAGCGCTACACCACTGCCCACACCACTCCCACAGCGCTACACCGTTGCACGCACCACGCCCAGAGAACTACACGACTGCCCACACCACTGCCCACATCACTCCCATAGAACCACACCACTGCCCACGCCACTCCCACAGAACTACGCCTCTGCCCACACCACTCCCAAAGCACTACACCACTGCCCACACCACTCCCACAGCGCTACACCACAACCCACAGCACTACACCACTGCCCAAGCCACTCGCAAAGCGCTACACCACTGCCCACACCACTCCCACAGCACTACACCACAACCCACAAAACTCCCACAACGCTACACCACTGCCCACACAAATCCCACAGCACTACACCACAACCCACACCACTCCCACAGCGCTACACCACTGCCCACTCCACTCCCCCAGTGTTACACCACTTCCCACACCACTCCAGCAGCACTACACCACTGCCCACACCACTCCCGCTGTGCTACACTACTGCCCACACCACTCGCACAGCGATACACCACTGCCCACAACACTCCAACAGCACTACACCACTGCCCGCACCACTCGCACAGCGTTACACCTCAACCCACACCACTCCCACAGCGCTACACCACAACCCACACCACACCCACAGCGCTACCCTACTGCCCACATTACTCGCGCAGCGCTACACCACAACCCACACCACTCCCACAGCGCTACACCACAACCCACACCACTCCCACAGAACAACACCACTGCCCACACCACTCCCACAGAACTACGCCTCTGCCCACACCACTCCCAAAGCACTACACCACTGCACACACCACTGCCTCTGAACTGCAGCATTGCCCACACCACTCCCACAGCGCTAAACTAAAGCCCAAATCACTCCCGCAGCGCTAAACCACTGCACTCACCACTCCCGCAGCATTAAACCAAAGCACGCACCACTCCAACAGCGTTAGACCACTGCCCACATCCCTCCCGCTACACTACACCACTGCCCACACCACTCCAACAGCACTACACCACTGCCCACACCACTCCGACAGCGCTACACCACTGCCCACAGCACTCCAAGAGCGCTACACCACTGCGCACACCACTCCCAAAGTACTACACTACTGCCCACACCACTCCCACAGCACTACACCACTGCCCACACCAATCCCACAGCGTTACACCAATGTCCACACCACTCCTACAGCGTTGCACCACTGCCCACACCACTCCCACAGCACTACACTACTGCCCACTCCACTCCCACAGCGCTACACCACTGCCCACACCACTCCCACAGCGTTACACCACTGCCGACACCACTCCCACAGCGCTAGACCTCTGCCCACACCACTATCACAGTACTACACCACTGCCCACACCACTCCCACTGTGCTACACCACAACCCACAACACTCCACAGCGCTACACCACTGTCCACACCACTCGCACAGCACTACACCACAACCCACACCACTCCCACAGCGCTACCCTACTGCCCACACCACTGGTGTAGCGCTACACCACAACACACACCACTCCGACAACGATACAGCACTGCCAACACCACTCCCACAGCGCTACACCACTGCCCACACCACTCCCACAGTGTTACACGACTGCCCACACCACTCCCAAAGCGTTACACCACTGCCCACACCACTCCCACAAATCTACACCACTGCCCACACCACTCCCACAGAACTACACCACTGCCTACACCACTTACAAAGAACCACACCTCTGCCCACACCACTCACACAGAACAACACCTCAGCCCACACCACTCCCACAGCACTACACCACTGCGCACACCATTCCCTCAGAACTGCAGCACTGCCCACACCACTCCTACAGCGCTACACCACTATCGACACCACTGCCACAGCACAACAACACTGCCCACACCACTCCCACAGCGCTACACCACAACACACATCACTCCCACAGCGCAACACCACAACCCACATCACTCCCACAGCGCTACACCACTACAAACACCACTCCCACAGCACTACACCACAACCCACACCACTCCCACAGCGCTACACCTCTGCCCACTCCACTCCCGCAGTGTTACACCACTTCCCACACCACTCCAGCAGCTCTACACCACTGCCCACACCACTCCCACAGCGATACACAACTGACCACAAGACTCCAACAGCACTACACCACTGCCCACACCACTCCCACAGCGATACACAACTGCCCACAAGACTCCAACAGCACTACCCGACTGCCCACACTACTCCAACAGCGCTACACCACAACCCACATCACTCGCACAGCGCTACCCTAATGCCCACACTACTCGCGCAGCGCTACACCACAACCCACACCACTCCGACAGCGCTACACCACAACCCACACCACTCCCACAGCGCTACACCACTGCCCACACCTCTCCCACAGCGCTACACCACTGCCCACACCACTCCCACAGCGCTACACCGTTGCACGCACCACGCCCAGAGAACTACACGACAGCCCACACCACTGCCCACATCACACCCACAGAACAACACCACTGCCCACGCCACTCCCACAGAACTACGCCTCTGCCCACACCACTCCCAAAGCACTACACCTCTGCCCACACCACTCCCACAGCGCTACACCACAACCCACAGCACTACACCACTGCCCAAGCCACTCGCAAAGCGCTACACCACTGCCCACACCACTCCCACAGCACTACACCACAACCCACAAAACTCCCACAACGCTACACCACTGCCCACACCACTCCCACAGCACTACACCACTGCCCACTCCACTCCCCCAGTGTTACACCACTTCCCACACCACTCCAGCAGCGCTACACCACTGCCCACACCACTCCCGCTGTGCTACACTACTGCCCACACCACTCCCACAGCGATACACCACTGCCCGCACCACTCGCACAGCGTTACACCTCAACCCAAACCACTCCCACAGCGCTACACGACTGCCCACACCACTCCAACAGCGCTACACCACAACCCACACCACACCCACAGCGCTACCCTACTGCCCACATTACTCACGCAGCGCTACACCACAACCCACACCACTCCCACAGCGCTACACCACAACCCACACCACTCCCACAGCGCTACACCACAACACACACCTCTCCCACAGAACCACACCACTGCCCACACCACTCCCACAGAACTACGCCTCTGCCCACACCGCTCCCAAAGCACTACACCACTGCACACACCACTGCCGCTGAACTGTAGCATTGCCCACACCACTCCCACAGCGCTAAACTAAAGCCCAAATCACTCCCACAGCGCTAAACCACTGCACTCACCACTACCGCAGCATTAAACCAAAGCACGCACCACTCCAACAGCGTTAGACCACTGCCCACATCCCTCCCGCTACACTACACCACTGCCCACACCACTCCAACAGCACTACACCACTGCCCACACCATTCCGACAGCGCTACATCACTGCCCACAACACTCCAAGAGCGCTACACCACTGCGCACACCACTCCCAAAGCACTACACTACTGCCCACACCACTCCCACAGCACTACACCACTGCCCACACCAATCCCACAGCGTTACACCAATGTCCACACCACTCCTACAGCGTTGCACCACTGCCAACACCACTCCCACAGCACTACACTACTGCCCACTCCACTCCCACAGCGCTACACCACTGCCCACACCACTCCCACAGCGCTACACCACTGCCGACACCACTCCCACTGTGCTACACCACAACCCACAACACTCCACAGCGCTACACCACTGTCCACACCACTCGCACAGCACTATACCACAACCCACACCACTCCCACAGCGCTACCCTACTGCCCACACCACTGGCGTAGCGCTACACCACAACACACACCACTCCGACAACGATACAGCACTGCCAACACCACTCCCACAGCGCTACACCACTGCCCACACCACTCCCACAGTGTTACACCACTGCCCACACCACTCCCACAGTGTTACACCACTGCCCACACCACTCCCACAGCGTTACACCACTGCCCACACCACTCCCACAAATCTACACCACTGCCCACACCACTCCCACAGAACTACACCACTGCCCACACACTTACAAAGAACCACACCTCTGCCCACACCACTCACACAGAACAACACCTCAGCCCACACCACTCCCACAGCACTACACCACTGCGCTCACCATTCCCTCAGAACTGCAGCACTGCCCACACCAGTCCTACAGCACTACACCACTGACCACACCACTCCTACAGCGCTACACCACTGCCCACAACACTCCCACAGCGCTACACCACAAGAAACAACACTCCCACAGCGCTACACCACAACCCACACCACTGCCACAGCACAACAACACTGCCCACACCACTCCCACAGCGCTACACCACAACACACAACACTCCCACAGCGCAACACCACAACTCACACCACTCCCACAGCGCTACACCACTACAAACACCACTCCCACAGCGCTACACCACAACCCACACTGCTCCCACAGCGCTACACCACTACCCACACCACTCCCACAGCGCTACACCACTGCCCACACCACTCCCACAGAACTACAGCACAACCCACACCACACCCACAGCGCTACGCTACTACCCACACCACTCCCACAGTGCTACACCACGGCCCACACCACTCCCACAGCGCTACACCACTGCTCACACTATTCCCACAGCGCTACACCACTGCCCACACCACTCCCACAGCACTAAACCACTACCCACATCATACCCACAGCGCTACACCACAACCCACACCACTCCCACAGCGCTACACCACTACCCACACCACTCCCAGTGCACTACAACACTGTCCAGACCACTCCAACTACACTACACCACTTCCCACGCCACTCCCACAGCGGTACACCACTGCCCACACCACTCCAGCAGCGCTACACCACTGCCCACACCACTCCCTCAGCACTACACCACTGCCCACACCATTCCCACAGCGCTACACCACTGCCCACACCACTCACACAGCACTACACCACTGCCCACACCACACGAACAGCACAACACCATTGCCCACACCACTCCCACAGCGCTACACCACTGCCCACTCCACTCCCACAGCGCTACACCACTGCCCACACCACTCCCACAGCGCTACACCACTGCCGACACCACTCTCAAAGCGCTAGACCTCTGCCCACACCACTCCCACAGCGCTACCCTACTGCCCACACCACTGGCGTAGCGCTACACCACAACACACACCACTCCGACAACGATACAGCACTGCCAACACCACTCCCACAGCGCTACACCACTGCCCACACCACTCCCACAGTGTTACACCACTGCCCACACCACTCCCACAGCGTTACACCACTGCCCACACCACTCCCACAAATCTACACCACTGCCCACACCACTCCCACAGAACTACACCACTGCCCACACCACTTACAAAGAACCACACCTCTGCCCACACCACTCACACAGAACAACACCTCAGCCCACACCACTCCCACAGCACTACACCACTGCGCTCACCATTCCCTCAGAACTGCAGCACTGCCCACACCAGTCCTACAGCACTACACCACTGACCACACCACTCCTACAGCGCTACACCACTGCCCACAACACTCCCACAGCGCTACACCACAAGAAACAACACTCCCACAGCGCTACACCACAACCCACACCACTGCCACAGCACAACAACACTGCCCACACCACTCCCACAGCGCTACACCACAACACACAACACTCCCACAGCACTAAACCACAAGCCACACCACTCCCACCGCGCTACACCACAACCCACAATACTGCCACAGCGCTACACAACAGCCCTTACCACACGCACAGCGCTACACCACTGCGCACACCACTCCCATAGCACTACACCACTGCCCACACCAGTCCCACAGCACTACACCACTGCCCACACCACTCCCACAGCGGTACACCACTGCCCTTACCACTCCCACAGCACTACAGCACTGCCCGCACCTCTCCCACAGCACTACCCCACTGCCCACACCACTCCCACAGCGGTACACCACTGCCCTTACCACTCCCACAGCACTACACCACTGCCCACACCACTCCCACAGCGGTACACCACTGCCCTTACCACTCCCACAGCGCTACACCACTGCGCACACCACTCCCATAGCACTACACCACTGCCCACACCACTCCCACAGCGCTACACCACTTCCCACACCACTCCCACATCTCTACACCACTGCCCACACCACTGCCCACACCACCCCCACAGCGCGACATCTCTCCCCACACCACTCCCACAGCACTACACCACTGCCCACACCACTCCCACAGCGCTAGACAACTGCCCACACCACTCCCACAGCGCTACAACACTGCCCACACCGCTCCCACAGCGCTAGACAACTGCCCACACCACTCCCACAGCACTACACCACTGCCCACACCACTTCCGAAGCTCTACACCACTGCCCACACCACTCCCACAGCGCTACACCACTGCCCACACCACTCCCACTGCACTACACCACTGCCCACACCACTCCCACAGCGCTACACCACAACCCACACCAGTCCCGCAGCACTACACCACTGCCCGCACCTCTCCCACAGCACTGCATCACTGCCCACACCACTCCCACATCTCTACACCACTGCTCACACCAAGGCCCACACCACTCCTTGAGCGCTACACCTCTGCCCACACCACTCCCACAGCGCTACACAACTGCCCACACCTCTCCCACAGCGCTACACCACAACCCACACCACTCCCTCAGCGCTACACCACAACACATACCACTCCCACAGCGCAACACAACTGCCCTTACCACTCCCAGAGCGCTACACCACTGCCCACACCACACCCACAGCGCTACACCACAACACACACAACTCCCACAGCGCTACACCACTGCCCACACCACTCCCACAGCACTACGCCACTGCCCACACCACTCCCACAGCACTACACCACTGCCCACACCACACCCACAGCGTTACACCACTGCCCACACCACACCCACAGCGTTACATCACTGCCAACACCACTCCCACAGCACTACACCACTGCCCACACCACTCACACAGTACTTCACCATTTCCCACACCACTCCCACAGCGCTACACCACTGCTCACACCACGGCCCACACCACTCCCACAGCACTACATCACTGCCCACACCACTCACACAGTACTTCACCATTTCCCACACCATTCCCACATCTCTACACCACTGCTCACACCACAACCCAAACCCTCCCACAGCGCTACACCACAACACATACCACTCCCACAGCGCTACACCACTGCGCACACCACTCCCACAGCACTACTCCACTGCCCACACCACTCCCACAGCGATACACAACTGCCCACACCACTCCCACAGCACTACACCACTGCCCACACCACTCCGACAGCACTAAACCACTGCCCACACATTTCCCACAGTGCTACACCACCGCCCACAACACTTCCACAGCGCTACACCACTTCTCACAACTCTCCCTCAGCGTTACACCACTGCCCACACCACTCCCACAGCACTACACATCAATCCACACCACTCCCACAGCGCTACTCCACTGCCCACACAACTCCCACAGCACTACACCACAACACACTCCAGTCCCACAGCGCTACACCACTGCCCGCACCATTCCCACAGCACTACACCACTGCCCGCACCTCTCCCACAGCGCTACACCGCTGCCCACACCACTCCCACAGCACTACATGACTGCCCACACCACTCCCACAGCACTTAACCACTGCCCACACCACTCCCACAGCACTACATCACTGCCCACACCACTCACACAGTACTTCACCATTTCCCACACCATTCCCACATCTCTACACCACTGCTCACACCACGGCCAACACCACTCCCACAGCACTACATCACTGCCCACACCACTCACACAGTACTTCACCATTTCCCACACCATTTCCACATCTCTACACCACTGCTCACACCACGGCCAACACCACTCCCACAGCACTACACCACTGCCCACACCACTCCCACAGCGTTACACCACTGCCCACACCGCTCCCACAGCGCTACACCACTGCCCGCACCACACCCACAGCACTGCCCACAAAACTCCCACAGCGCTACACCACTGCCCGCGCCACTGCCCACACCACTCCCACAGCACTACCCAACTGCCCACAACACTCCCACAGCGCTACACCACAACCCACACCACACCAACAGCGCTACACAACTGCCCACACCTCTCCCACTGCGTTTCACCACTGCTCACACCACTCCCAGAGCGCAACACCACTACCCACACTACTCACACAGCGCTACACCACTGCCCACACCACTCCCACAGCGCTACACCACAACCCACACCACTCCCACAGCGCTACACCACTGCCCGCACCTCTCCACAGCGCTACACCACTGCCCTCACCGCTCCTACAGCGCTACATCACTGCCCACACCACTCCCACAGCACTACACCACTGCCCTTACCACTCTCAGAGCACTACAACACAACCTCACCACTCCCACAGCGCTACACCACTGCCCACACAACTCCCGCAGAGCTTCACCACTGCCCACACCTCTCCCCCAGCGCTACACCACTGCCCACACCACACCCACAGCGCTACACCACAACCCACACAACTCCCACAGCACTACACCACTGCCCAAAACACTCCCACAGCGTTACACCACTGCCCACACCACTCCCACAGCGCTACACCACTGCCAATACCACTCCCACAGCGCTACACCACTGCCCACACCACTCCCACAGCGCTACAACACTGCCCACAACACTCCCACAGTGCTACACCACTGCCCAAACCATACCCACAGCACTAAACCACTGCCCACATGACTCCCACAGCGCTACACCACTGCCCGCACCAATGCCCACACCACTCCCACAACGTTACACCACTGCCCACACAACTCCCCCAGCACTACACCACTGCCCACAACACTCCCACAGCGCTACGCCACTGCCCACACAACTCCCCCAGCACTACACCACTGCCCACACCACTCCCACAGCGCTACACCACTGCCCACACAACGCCCCCAGCACTACACCACTGCCCACAACACTCCCACAGCACTACACCACTGCCCACACTTCTCACACAGCGCTACACCACTGCCCACACCTCTCCCACAGCGCTACACCACAACCGGCACCTCTCCCACAACGCTACCCCACTGCCCACACCGCTCCCACAGCGCTACATCACTGCCCACACCACTCCCACAGCACTTAAACACTGCCCACACCACTCCCACAGCGCTACACCACTGCCCTTTCCACTCTCACAGCACTACACCACTGCCCGCTCCTCTCCCACAGCACTACTTCACTGCCCACACCTCTCCCACAGCGCTACACCACAACCGACACCTCTCCCACAGCGCTACCCCACTGCCCACACCGCTCCCACAGCGCTACAACACTGCCCACACCACTCCGACAGCACTTAACCACTGCCCACACCACTCCCACAGCGCTACACCACTGCCCTTTCCACTCTCACAGCACTACACCACAACCCACACCACTCCCACAGCGCTACACCACTGCCCACACAACTCCCTCAGTGCGACATCACAGCTCACACCACTCACACAACGCTACACAACTGGCCTTACCACACCCACAGCGCTACACCACTGTCCACACCTCTCCCACAGCACCACATCACTGCCCACACCACTCCCACAGCGCCACACCACAACCCACAACACTCCCACAGCACTACACCACTGCCCACACCACACCCACAACGTTACACCACTAACCACAACACTCCCACAGCGCTACATCACTGCCCACACCAATCCCACAGCACTTATCCACTGCCCACATCACTCCCACAGCGCTAAACCAGTGCCCACAATTCTCCCACAGCGCTAAATCACATCCCACACCACTCCGACAGCACTAAACCACTGCCCACACATCTCCCACAGCGCTACACCACTGTCCATACCACTCTCATTGCGCTACACCACTGCCCACACCACTCCCACAGCGCTACACCACTGTCCACACCTCTCCCACAGAGCTACATCACTGCCCACACCACTCCCACAGCGCTACACCACTTCCCACACAACTCCCTCATCTCTACACCACTGCTCACACCACTGCCCACAACACACCCACGGCGCGACGTCACTGCCCACACAACACCCACAGCTCTACACCACTGCCCACACCACTCCTTGAACGCTACACCACTGCCCACACTACTCCCACAGCAAAACACCACTCCTGACAACACTCCCACAGCGTTACACCACTGCCCACACCACACCCACAGCACTACACCACTGCCCACACCACACCCACAGCACTACACCACTGCCCACCCCACAGCGCTACACCACAACCCACACCACTCCCACAGCGCTACCCCACTGCCCACACCGCTCCCACAGCGCTACATCACTGCCCACACCACTCCCACAGCGCTACACCACTGCCCTTTCCACTCTCACAGCACTACACCACTGCCCGCACCTCTCCCACAGCGCTACACCACAACCGACACCACTCCCACAGCACTACACCACTGCCCACACAACTCCCACAGCACTACACCACACCCACACCACTCCCACAGCACTACACCACTGCCCACACCAATCCCACAGCACTACACCACACCCAAACCACTCCCACAGCGCTACCCCACTGCCCACACCACACCAACAGCGCTACACCACAACCCACACCACACCAACAGCGCTACACCACTGCCCACACCTCTCCCACAGCGTTACACCACTGCCCACAATACTCCCACTGCGCTACACCACTGCCCACACCACTCCCACAGCACTACACCACAACCCACACCACACCAACAGCGCTACACCACTGCCCACGCCTCTCCCACAGCGTTACACCACTGCCCACAATACTCCCACAGCACTACACCACAAACAAAACCACTCCCACGGCGCTACACCACTGCCCACACCACTCCGACAGCACTAAACCACTGCCCACACCACTCCCACAGCACTACACCACTTCCCACACCACTCCCACAGCACTACAGCACTGTCCACACCTCTCCCACAGCACTACACCACAACCCACACCACTCCCACAGCGCTACACCAATGCCCTTACCACTCCCACAGCGCTACACCACTGCGCACACCACACCCACAGCATTACACCACTGCCCACCACACTCCCACAGCACTACACCACTGCCCACACTACTCCCATAGCACTACACCACTGCCCACACCACACCCACAGCGCTACACCACTGCCCGCACCACTCCCACCGCGTTACACCACTGCCCACAACACTCCCACAGCACTTCACCACATCCGACACCACTCCGACAGCACTAAACCACTGCCCACACATCTCCCACAGCGCTACACCACCGCCCACAACACTCCCACAGCGCTACACCACTGCCCACACAACTCCCAAAGCGCTACACCACTGCCCACACTAGTCCCACAGCGCTACACCACTGCCCAAACCACTCCCACAGCGCGACACCACTACCCACACCACTCCCACAGCTCTACACCACTGCCCACACCACTCCCACAGCTCTACACCACTGCCCACGCCTCTCCCACAGCGTTACACCACTGCCCACAATACACCCACAGCGCTACACCAAAACCCACACCACACCAACAGCACTACACCACTGCCCACGCCTCTCCCACAGCACTACACCACTGCCCACAAAACTCCCACAGCATTACACCACAACCCACACCACTCCCACAGCGCTACACCACAGCCCACACCACTCCCACATCTCTACACCACTGCTCACACCACTGCCCACACCACACCCACAGCACTACACCACTGCCCACACCACTCCCACATCTCTACACCACTGCTCACACCACTGCCCGCACCACTCCCACAGCGCTACACCACAAACCAATCCACTCCCATAGCGCTACACCACTGCCCTCACCACTTCCACAGCGCTACACCACAAACCAAACCACTCCCACAGCGCTACACCACTGCACACACCACTCCCACAGCGCTAAACCACTGCCCACACCACTCCCACAGCGCTACACCACTGCCCACAACACTCCCGCAACGCTACACCACTGCCCACAACTCTCTCCCAGCGCTGCACCACTGCCCACAACACTCCCACAGCACTACATTACTGCCCACACCACTCCCACAGCGCTACACCACTGCCCACACCATTCCCACATCGCTACACCACTGTCCACACCACTCCCCCACTACACCACTGCCCACACCACTCCCACAGCGCTACACCACAACCCACACCACTCCCACAGCGCTACACCACTGCCCACCCAACTCCCACATCATTAAACCACTGTCCAAACCACTCCCACAGCGCTACACCACTGCCCACACCACTCCCACAGCACTACACCACTGCCCACACCACTCCCACAGCGCTACACCACTGCCCACACCACTCCCACAGCGCTACACCACTGCCCACACTACTCACATAGCGCAACACCACTGCCCACACCACTCCCACATCACTACACCACTGCCCACACCACTCCCACAGCACTTATCCACTGCCCACATCACTCCCACAGCGCTAAACCAGTGCCCACAATTCTCCCACAGCGCTAAACCAAATCCCACACCACTCCGACAGCATTACAACTCTGCTCACACCACTGCCCACAACACACCCACAGTTCGACATCACAGGGCACACCACTCCCACAGCACTACACCACTTCCCACACCACTCCCACATCTCTACACCTCTGCCCACACCACTGCCCACAGCGCTACACCACTGCCCACACCACTCCCACAGCGCTACACCACTGCCCATACCACTCCCACAGCGCTACACCACTGCCCTTCCCACTCTCACAGCACTACACCACAACCCACACCACTCCCACAGCGCTACACCACTGCCCAAACCACTCACACAGCGCTACACCACTGTCCACAAAACTCCCACAGCACTACACCACTGCCCACACCACACCCACAGCACTTAACCACTGCCCACACCACTCCCACAGCACTTAACCACTGCCCACACCACTCCCACAGCATTACACCAATTCCCACACCACTCCCACATCTCTACACCACTGCTCATACCACTGCCCACAACACTCCCACAGCGCGACATCACTGCCCACACAACTGCCACAGCACTACACCACTGCCCACACCTCTCCTTGAGCGCTACACCTCTGCCCACACCAATCCCACAGCGCTACACCACTGGCCACACCACTCCCACAGCACAACACCAATGCCCATACCTCTCCCACAGCGCTACACCACTGCCCACATCACTCTCGCAGCACTAAACCACAAGCCACACCACTCCCACAGCGCTACACCACAACCCACAATACTGCCACAGCGCTACACAACTGCCCTTACCACACCCACAGCGCTACACCACTGCGCACACCACTTCCGAAGCTCTACACCACTGCCCACACCACTCCCACAGCGCTACACCACTGCCCACACCACTCCCACAGCACTACACCACAACCCACACCAGTCCCACAGCACTACACCACTGCCCGCACCTCTCCCACAGCACTGCATCACTGCCCACACCACTCCCACAGCACTACACCACTGCCCACACCACTCCCACAGCACTACATCACTGCCCACACCGCTCCCACAGCGCTTGACAACTGCCCACACCACTCCCACAGCACTACACCACTGCCCACACCACTTCCGAAGCTCTACACCACTGCACACACCACTCCCACAGCGCTACACCACTGCCCACACCACTCCCACAGCGCTGCACCACAACCCACACCAGTCCCACAGCACTACACCACTGCCCGCACCTCTCCCACAGCACTGCATCACTGCCCACACCACTCCCACAGCACTACACCACTGCCCACACCACTCCCACAGCACTACATCACTGCCCACACCGCTCCCACAGCTCTAGACAACTGCCCACACCACTCCCACAGCACAACACCACTGCCCACACCACTTCCGAAGCTCTACACCACTGCTCACACCACTGCCCACACCACTCTCACAGCGCTACACCTCTGCCCACACCACTCCCACAGCGCTACACAACTGCCCACACCTCTCCCACAGCGCTACACCACAACACATACCACACACACAGCGCTACACCACTGCCCACACCACTCTCACAGCGCTAAACCTCTGCCCACACCACTCCCACAGCACTACACCACTGCCCGCACCTCTCCCACAGCGCTACACCACTGCCCACACCACTCCCACAGCACTACACCACTGCCCACACCACTCCCACAGCGTTACACCACTGCCCACACCACTCCCACAGCGCTACACCACATCCCACACCACTCCGACAGCACTAAACCACTGCCCACACATTTCCCACAGCGCTACACCACCGCCCACAACACTTCCACAGCGCTACACCACTTCTCACAACTCTCCCACAGCACTACACCACTGCCCACACCACACCCACAGCGCTACACCACTTCCCCCAACTCACCCACAGCACTACACCACTGCCCACAACACACCCACAGCGCTACACCACTGCCCACACCACTCTCACAGCACTACACATCAATCCACACCACTCCCACAGCGCTACACCACTGCCCACACCACTCCCACAGCGCTACACCACAACCCACACCAGTCCCACAGCGCTACACCACTGCCAACACCACTCCCACAGCACTACACCACAACACACACCAGTCCCACAGCGCTACACCACTGCCCGCACCTCTCCCACAGCGCTACACCGCTGCCCACACCACTCCCACAGCACTACATGACTGCCCACACCACTCCCACAGCACTTAACCACTGCCCACACCACTCCCACAGCACTACATCACTGCCCACACCACTCACACAGTACTTCACCATTTCCCACACCATTCCCACATCTCTACACCACTGCTCACACCACAACCCAAACCATCCCCACAGCGCTACACCACAACACATACCACTCCCACAGCGCTACAACACTGCGCACACCACTCCCACAGCACTACTCCACTGCCCACACCACTCACACAGCGCTACATCACTGTCCTTACCACTCTCACAGCGCTACACAACTGCCGACACCACTCCCACAGCACAACACCACTCCCGAGACCACTCCCACAGCGTTACACCACTGCCCACACCACACCCACAGCATTACACCACTGCCCACACCACTCCCACTGCGTTACACCACTGCCCACACCACTCCCACAGCACTTCACCACATCCCACACCACTCCGACATAACTAAACCACTGCACACACAACTCCCACAGCGCTACACCACTTCTCACAACTCTCCCACAGCACTACACCACTGCCCACAGCACACCCACAGCGCTACACCACTTGCCCCAACTCTCCCACAGCGCTACACCACTGCCCACACCACACCCACAGCACTACACCACTGCCCACACCACTCCCACAGCGTTACACCACTGCCCACACCACTCCGACAGCGCTGCACCACTGCCCACACCACTCACACAGCGCTACACCAAAGCCAACACCACTCCCACAGCGCTACACCACTGCCCACACCACTCCCACAGCGTTACACCACTGCCCACACCACTCCGACAGCGCTGCACCACTGCCCACACCACTCACACAGCGCTACACCAAAGCCAACACCACTCCCACAGCGCTACACCACAACCCACACCAGTCCCACAGCACTACACCACTGCCCGCACCTCTCCCACAGCACTGCATCACTGCCCACACCACTCCCACAGCACTACACCACTGCCCACACCACTCCCACAGCACTACATCACTTCCCACACCGCTTCCAAAGCGCTAGACAACTACCCACACCACTCCCACAGCACTACACCACTGCCCACACCACTCCCACAGCGCTACACCACTGCCCACACCACTCCCACAGCGCTACACCACAACCCACACCAGTCCCAGAGCACTACACCACTGCCCGCAACTCTCCCACATCTCTACACCACTGCTCACACCACGGCCCACACCACTCCTTGAGCGCTACACCTCTGCCCACACCACTCCCACAGCGCTACACAACTGCCCACACCTCTCCCACAGCACTACACCACAACCCACACCACTCCCACAGCGCTACACCACTGCCCACACCACACCCACAGCGCTACAC
The DNA here is from genome assembly GCF_964194155.1 of Cetorhinus maximus. Taxonomy (NCBI): domain Eukaryota; kingdom Metazoa; phylum Chordata; class Chondrichthyes; order Lamniformes; family Cetorhinidae; genus Cetorhinus; species Cetorhinus maximus. The sequence continues at coordinate 25,236 of NW_027596267.1, read as the reverse complement.
CACAAACACAACACTCCCACAGCACTACGCCACTGCCCACACAACTCCCACAGCGCTACACCACTGCCCACACCACTCCCACAGCGCTACACCACTGCCCACACCACACCCACAGCGTTACACCACTGCCCACACCACTCCCACAGCGTTACACCACTGCCCACACCACTCCCACAGCGCTACACCACATCCCACACCAGTCCGACAGTACTAAACCACTGCCCACACATTTCCCACAGCGCTACACCACCGCCCACAACACTTCCACAGCGCTACACCACTTCTCACAACTCTCCCACAGCACTATACCACTGCCCACACCACACCCACAGCGCTACACCACTTCCCCCAACTCTCCCACAGCACTACACCACTGCCCACACCACACCCACAGCGCTACACCACTGCCCACACCACTCTCACAGCACTACACATCAATCCACACCACTCCCACAGCGCTACACCACATCCCACACCAGTCCGACAGTACTAAACCACTGCCCACACATTTCCCACAGCGCTACACCACCGCCCACAACACTTCCACAGCGCTACACCACTTCTCACAACTCTCCCACAGCACTACACCACTGCCCACACCACACCCACAGCGCTACACCACTTCCCCCAACTCTCCCACAGCACTACACCACTGCCCACACCACACCCACAGCGCTACACCACTGCCCACACCTCTCTCACAGCACTACACATCAATCCACACCACTCCCACAGCACTACACCACTGCCCACACCACTCTCACAGCACTACACATCAATCCACACCACTCCCACAGCACTACACCACTGCCCACACCACACCCACAGCGCTACACCACTGCCCACACCACTCCCACAGCACAACACCACTCCCGAGACCACTCCCACAGCGTTACACCACTGCCCACACCACACCCACAGCATTACACCACTGCCCACATCACTCCCACAGCACTTCACCACTTCTCACATCTCTCCCACAGCACTTAACCACTGCCCACACATTTCCCACAGCGCTACACCACCGCCCACAACACTTCCACAGCGCTATACCACTTCTCACAACTCTCCCACAGCACTACACCACTGCCCACACCACACCCACAGCACTACACCACTGCCCACAGCACACCCACAGCGCTACACCACTTCCCCCAACTCTCCCACAGCACTACACCACTGCCCACACCACACCCACAGCACTACACCACTGCCCAAACCACTCCTACAGCGTTACACCACTGCCCACACCACTCCCACAGCGCTACACCAAAGCCAACACCACTCCCACAGCGCTACACCACTGCCCACAGCACACCCACAGCACTACAACACTGCCCACAAAACTCCCACAGCGATACACCACTGACCGCACCACTGCCCACACCACTCCCAGAAGGTTACACCATTGCCCACACCACTCCCACAGCACTACCCCACTGCCCACAACACTCCCACAGCGCTACACAACTGCCCACACCTCTCCCAGAGCGCAACACCACTGCCCACACTACTCACACAGCGCTACACCACTGCCCAAACCTCTCCCACAGCACTACACCACTGCCCACACCACTCCCACAGCACCACACCACTGCCCTTACCACTCCCACAGCGCTACACCACTGCCCACACCACTCCCACAGCGCTACAGCACTGCCCACACCACTCCCACAGCACTACACCATAGCCCATAACACACCAACAGTGCTACACCACTTCCCAATCCATTCCCACATCTCTACACCACTGCTCACACCACTGCCCACAACACTCCCACAGTGCGACATCACTGCCCACACAACTGCCACAGCTCTACACCACGGCCCACACCACTCCAACAGCGTTTCACCACTTCCCAGACCACTCCCACAGCGCTACACCACTGGCCACACCACTCCCACAGCACAACACCAATGCCCATACGTCTCCCACAGCGCTACACCACAACACACACCACTCCCTCAGCGTTACACCACAACCCACACCACTCCCACAGCGCTACACAACTGCCCTTACCACTCCCACAGCGCTACACCACTGCACTTACCACTCTCATTGCGCTACTCCACTGCCCACACCACTCCCCGAGCAATACACCACGGCTCACACCACTCCAACAGCGCTACACCACTGACCACACCACTCCCACACGGCTTCACCACAGCCCACACCATTCCCACAGAATTAAACCACTGTCCAAGCCAATCCCGCAGCGCTACACCACTGCCCACCAACTCCCACAGCATTAAACCACTGTCCAAACCACTCCCACAGTGTTACACCACTGCCCACACCACTCCCACAGCGCTACACCACTGCCCACACCACTCCCACAGCGCTACACCACTGCCCACACAACTCCCACAGCACTACACCACTGCCCACACCACTCCCACAGCTCTACACTACTGCCCACAACACTCCCACAGCGCAACACCACTGCCCACACCACTCCCACAGCACTACACCACTGCCCACACCACTCCCACAGCACTACACCACTGCCCACACCACTCCCACAGCGCTACACCACTGCCCACACCACTCCCACAGCGCTACACCACTGCCCACACCACTCCCACAGCACTACACCACTGCCCACATCACTCCCACAGCGTTACACCACTGCCCACAACACTCCCACAGCTCTACACCACTGCCCACACCTCTCCCCAGCGCTACACCACTGCCCACACCACTCCCACAGCGCTAAACCACAGCCCACAACACACCAACAACGCTACACCACTACCCACCGCACATCCACAGCGCAACACCACAACCCACACCACTCCCACAGCGCTACACCACTGCGCACACCACTCCCACAGCGCTACACCACTGCCCACACAACTCCCACAGCACTACACCACTGCCCACACAACTCCCACAGCAATACACCACTGCCCACACCACTCCCACAGAACTACACCACTGCCCACACTACTCACAAAGCGCTACACAACTGCCCACACCACTCCCACAGCTCTACACTACTGCCCACACAACTCCCACAGCACTACACCACTGCCCACAAAACTCCCACAGCAATACACCACTGCCCACACCACTCCCACAGAACTACACCACTGCCCACACTACTCACAAAGCGCTACACCACTGCCCACACCACTCCCACAGAACTACACCACTGCCCACAATACCCCCACAGCGCTACACCACTGCCCACGCCTCTCCTCAGCGCTACACCACTGCCCACACCACTACCACAGCGCTACACCACTGCCCACACCTCTCCCACAGCGCTAAACCACAGCCCACAAAACACCAACAACGCTACACCACTACCTACCGCACATCCACAGCGCAACACCACAACCCACACCACTCCCACAGCGCTACACCACTGCCCACACCACTCCCACAGCGATACACCACTGCCCACACCACTCCCACAGCACTACACCACTGCCCACACCACTCCCACAGCGCTACACCACTGCCCACACCATTCCCACAGCGCTCCACCACTGCCCACTCCACTGCCACAGCGCTACACCACTGCCCACTCCACTCCCACAGCGCTACACCACTGCCTGCACCGCTCCCACAGCACTACACCACTGCCCTTACCACTCTCACAGCACTACAACACAACCCACACCACTCCCACAGCGTTTCACCACTGCCCACACCTCTCCCACAGCACTACACCACTGCCCGCACCTCTCCGACAGCGCTACACCACAGTCCACACCACTCCCACAGCGCTACACCACTGCCCACAACTCTCCCCCAGCACTACACCACTGCCCACACCACACCCACAGCGCTACACCACTGCCCACAACTCTCCCACAGCGCTACACCACATCCCACAACAATCCCACAGCACTACACCACTGCCCACACCACTCCCACAGCACTTCACCACAACCCACACAACTCCCACAGCACTACACCACTGCCCAAACCACTCCCACAGCGTGACACCACTGCCCACACCACTCCCACAGCGCTACACCACTGCCCACACCAATCCCACAGCGCTACACCACTGCCCACACCACTCCCACAGCACTACACCACTGCCCACAACACTCCCACAGCGCTACACCACTGCCCAAACCATACCCACAGCACTAAACCACTGCCCACACCACTCCCACAGCGCTACACCACTGCCCGCACCACTCCCACAGCATTACAACCCTGCTCACACCACTGCCCACACGACTCCCACAGCGGTACACCACTGCCCGCACCACTGCCCACACCACTCCCACAGTGTTTCACAACTGCCCACACCACTCCCACAGCGCTACACCACTACCCACACCACTCCCACAGCGCTACACCACTGCCCACACCACTCCCACAGCGCTTCACAACTGCCCACACCACTCCCACAGCGCTACACCACTGCCCACACCACTCCCACAGCGCTACACAACTGCCCACACCACTCCCACAGCGCTACACCACTGCCCACACCTTTCCCACAGCACTACACCACTCCCACAGCGCTACACCACTGCCCACACCACTCCCACAGCACTACACAACTGCCCACACCACTCCCACAGCGCTACACCACTGCCCACACCACTCTCACAGCGCTACACCACTGTCCATACCACTCTCATTGCGCTACACCACTGTCCACACCTCTCCCGCAGCGCTACACCACTGTCCACACCTCTCCCACAGCACTACATCACTGCCCACACCACTCCCACAGCGCTACACCACTACCCACACAACTCCCTCATCTCTACACCACTGCTCACACCACTGCCCACAACACACCAACGGCGCGACATCACTGCCCACACAACTCCCACAGCGCTACACCACTGCCCACACCACTCCCACAGCACTACACCACTCCCGACACCACTCCCACAGCGTTACACCACTACCCACACCACACCCACAGCACTACACCACTCCCGACACCACTCCCACTACGCTACACCACTGCCCACACCACACCCACAGCGTTACACCACTGCCCACAACACTCCCACAGCGCTACACCACTCCCGACACCACTCCCACAGCGTTACACCACTGCCCACACCACACCCACAGCACTGCACCACTGCCCACACCACTCCCACAGCGTTACACCACTGCCCACACCACACCCACAGCACTACACCACTGGCCACACCAGTCCCACAGCACAACACCAATGCCCATACCTCTCCCACTGCGCTACACCACAACCCACACCACTCCCACAGCGCTACACCACAACACACACCACTCCCACAGCGCCACATCACTGTCCTGGCCACTCCCACAGCATTAAACCACTGCCCACACCACTCCCACAGTGCTACACCACTGAACTCACCACTCCCTCAGCGCTAAACCACTGCCAACACGACTGGCACAGCACTTGAATACTGCCCACACCACTCCCACAGCACTACACCACTACCCACACCAATCCCACAGCGCTACACCACTGCCCACACCACTCCCACAGCACTACACCACTGCCCACACCACTCCCACAGCGCTAGACAACTGCCCACACCACTTCCGCAGCTCTACACCACTGCCCACACCACTCCCACAGCGCTACACCACTACCCACACCACTCCCACAGCACTACATCACTGCCCACACAACGCTCACAGCTCTACACCACGGCCCACACCACTCCTTGAGCGCTACACCTCTGCCCACACCAATCCCACAGCGTTTCACCACTGCCCAGACCACTCCCACAGCGCTACACCACAACCCACACCACTCCCACAGCGCTACACCACAACCCACACCACTCCCACTGCGCTACACTACAACACACACCACTCCCTCAGCGCTACACCACTGTGCACACCACTCCCACATCGCTACACCACAGCCCACACCTCTCCCACAGCGCTACACCACATACGACACCACTCCCACAGCGCTACACCACAACCCACACCACTCCTTGAACGCTACACCACTGCCCATACCACTCCCACAGCACTACACCACTCCCGACACCACTCCCACAGCACTACACCACTGCCCACAACTCTCCCACAGCGCTACACCACTGCCCACACCACTCCCACAGCGCTACACCACTGCCCTTACCACTCCCACAGCGCTACACCACTGCGTACACCACACCCACAGCGCTACACCACAACCCACACCACTCCCACAGCGCTACTCCACTGCCCACACAACTCCCACAGCACTAGACCACTGCCCAAACCACACACACAGCGCTTCACCACTGCCCGCACCACTCCCACAGCGTTTCACCACTGCCCACACAACTCCCGCAGCACTACACCACTGCCCACACCACTCCCACAGCGCTACACCACAACCCACACCACTCCCGCAGCGCTACACCACTGCCCACACCACTCCCACAGCGCTACACCACAACCCACACCACTCCCAAAGAACTACACCGCTGACAACATCACTCCCACAGCACTACACCACTGCTCACAGCACTCCCTCAGCGCTACACCACAAACCAAACCACTCCCACAGCGCTGCACCACTGCCCACACCTCTCCAACATCTCTACACCACTGCTCACACCACTGCCTACAACATTCCCACAGCGCGACATCACTGCCCACACAACTGCCACAGCTCGACACCACAGCCCACACCACTCCTTGAGCGCTACAGCTCTGCCCACACCACTCCAACAGCGTTTCACCACTGCCCTGACCACTCCCACAGCGCTACACCACTGGCCACACCACTCGCACAGCACAACACCAATGCCCATACCTCTCCCACAGCGCTACACCACTGCCCACACCACTCCCACAGCGTTTCACCACTGCCCACACCACTCCCACAGCACCACACCACTGCCCACACCACTCCCGCAGCGCTACACCACTGCCCACACCACTCCCACAGCGCTACAGCACTGCCCACACCACTCCCATAGCACTACACCATAGCCCATAACACACCAACAGTGCTACACCACTTCCCACTCCATTCCCACATCTCTACACCACTGCTCACACCACTGCCCACAACACTCCCACAGCGAGACATCACTGCCCACACAACTGCCACAGCTCTACACCACGGCCCACACCACTCACTGAGCGCTACACCTCTGCCCACACCACTCCAACAGCGTTTCACCACTTCCCAAACCACTCCCACAGCGCTACACCACTGGCCACACCACTCCCACAGCACAACACCAATGCCCATACGTCTCCCACAGCGCTACACCACAACACACAATACTCACTCAGCGTTACACCACAACCCACACCGCACCCACAGCACTACACCACTGCCCACACCACACCCACAGCGCTACACCACTTCTCACAACTCTCCCACAGCGCTACACCACTGCCCACACCACACCCACAGCGATACACCACTGCCCACATCAATCCCACAGCGCTACACCACTGCCCACACCACACCCACAGCGCTAAACCAATGCCCACGCCTCTCCCACAGCGTTACACCACTGCCCACACCACTCCACGAGCAATACACCACTGCTCACACCACTCCAACAGCGCTACACCACTGACCACACCACTCCCACACGGCTTCACCACAGCCCACACCATTCCCACAGCATTAAACCACTGTCCAAGCCAATCCCTCAGCGCTACACCACTGCCCACCAACTCCCACAGCATTAAACCACTGTCCAAACCACTCCCAAAGTGTTACACCACTGCCCACACCAGTCCCACAGCGCTACACCACTGCCCACACCACTCCCACAGCGCTACACCACTGCCCACACAACTCCCACAGCACTACACCACTGCCCACACCACTCCCACAGCACTACACCACTGCCCACACCACTCCCACAGCACTACACCACTGCCCACACCACTGCCACAGCAATACACCACTGCCCACAGCACTCCCACAGCAATACACCACTGCCCACACCACTCCCACAGCGCTACACCACTGCCCACACCGCACCCACAGCGCTACACCACTGCCCACACCACTCCCACAGCACTACACCACTGCCCACACAACTCCCACAGCGTTACACCACTCCCCACAACACTCCCACAGCTCTACACCACTGCCCACACCTCTCCCCAGCGCTACACCACTGCCCACACCACTCCCACAGCGCTAAACCACAGCCCACAACACGCCAACAACGCTACACCACTACCCACCGCACATCCACAGCGCAACACCAGAACCCACACCACTCCCACAGCGCTACACCACTGCCCACACCACTCCCACATCGCTACACCACTGCCCACACCACTCAAACAGCGCTATACAAGTGCTCACACCACTGTGCACACCACTCCCACAGCGCTACACCACTGCCCACACAACTCCCACAGCACTACACAACTGCCCACACAACTCCCACAGCAATACAGCACTGCCCACACAACTCCCACAGCAATACACCACTGCCCACACCACTCCCACAGAACTACACCACTGCCCACACTACTCACAAAGCGCTACACCACTGCCCACACCACTCCCACAGCTCTACACTACTGCCCACACAACTCCCACAGCACTACACCACTGCCCACACAACTCCCATAGCAATACACCACTGCCCACACCACTCCCACAGAACTACACCACTGCCCACACTACTCACAAAGCGCTACACCACTGCCCACACCACTCCCACAGAACTACACCACTCCCGCAGCGCTACACCACTGCCCACACCACTCCCACAGCGCTACACCACTGCCCACACCTCTCCCCAGCGCTACACCACTGACCACACCACTCCCACAGCACTACACCACTGCCCACACCACTCCCACAGCGCTACACCACTGCCCACACCATTCCCACAGCGCTCCACCACTGCCCACTCCACTCCCACAGCGCTACAGCACTGCCCACTCCACTCCCACAGCGCTACACCACTGCCTGCACCGCACCCAAAGCACTACACCACTGCCCTTACCACTCTCACAGCACTACAAAACAACCCACACCACTCCCACAGCGCTACACCACTGCCCACACCTCTCCCACAGCACTACACCACTGCCCGCACCTCTCCGACAGCGCTACACCACTGTCCACAACACTCCCACAGCGCTACACCACTGCCCACACCACTCCCGCAGAGCTACACCACTTCCCACACCTCTCCCCCAGCGCTACACCACTGCCCACACCACACCCACAGCGCTACACCACTGCCCACGCCACACCCACAGCGCTACAACACTGCCCACAACAATCCCACAGCACTACACCACTGCCCACACCACTCCCACAGCACTTCACAGCAACCCACACAACTCCCACAGCACTACACCACTGCCCAAACCAATCCCACAGCGTTACACCACTGCCCACACCACTCCCACAGCGATGCACCACTGCCCACACCAATCCCACAGCGCGACACCACTGCCCACAACAATCCCACAGCGCTACACCACTGCCCAAACCATACCCACAGCACTAAACCACTGCCCACACCACTCCCACAGCACTACACCACTGCCCACAACAATCCCACAGCGCTACACCACTGCCCAAACCATACCCACAGCACTAAACCACTGCCCACACCACTCCCACAGCGCTACACCACTGCCCGCACCACTCCCACAGCATTACAACCCTGCTCACACCACTGCCCACACGACTCCCACAGCGGTACACCACTGCCCGCACCACTGCCCACACCACTCCCACAGCGTTTCACCACTGCCCACACCACTCCCACAGCGCTACACCACTACCCACACCACTCCCACAGCGCTACACCACTGCCCACACCACTCCCACAGCGCAACACAACTGCCCACACCACTCCCACAGCGCTACACCACTGCCCCCACCACTCCCACAGCGCTACACAACTGCCCACACCACTCCCACAGCGCTACACCACTGCCCACACCTTTCCCACAGCACAACACCACTCCCACAGCGCTACACCACTGCCCACACCACTCCCACAGCACTACACAACTGCCCACACCACTCCCACAGCGCTACACCACTGCCCACACCACTCCCACAGCGCTACACCACTGTCCATACCACTCTCATTGCGCTACACCACTGTCCACACCTCTCCCGCATCGCTACACCACTGTCCACACCTCTCACACAGCACTACAACACTGCCCACACCACTCCCACAGCGCTACACCACTTCCCACACAACTCCCTCATCTCTACACCACTGCTCACACCACTGCCCACAGCACACCCACGGCGCGACATCACTGCCCACACAACTCCCACAGCGCTACACCACTCCCGACACCACTCCCACAGCGCTACACCACTGCCCACACCACACCCACAGAGTTACACCACTACCCACACCACTCCCACAGCGCTACACCACTGCCCACACCATTCCCACAGCGCTCCACCACTGCCCACTCCACTCCCACAGCGCTGCACCACTGCCCACTCCACTCCCACAGCGCTACACCACTGCCTGCACCGCTCCCAAAGCACTACACCACTGCCCTTACCACTCTCACAGCACTACAAAACAACCCACACCACTCCCACAGCGCTACACCACTGCCCACACCTCTCCCACAGCACTACACCACTGCCCGCACCTCTCCGACAGCGCTACACCACTGTCCACACCACTCCCACAGCGCTACACCACTGCCCACACCACTCCCGCAGAGCTACACCACTTCCCACACCTCTCCCCCAGCGCTGCACCACTGCCCACACCACACCCACAGCGCTACACCACTGCCCACACCACACCCACAGCGCAACACCACTGCCCACAACAATCCCACAGCACTACACCACTGCCCACACCACTCCCACAGCACTTCACAGCAACCCACACAACTCCCACAGCACTACACCACTGCCCAAACCACTCCCACAGCGTTACACCACTGCCCACACCACTCCCACAGCGATACACCACTGCCCACACCAATCCCACAGCGCTACACCACTGCCCACACCACTCCCACAGCACTACACCACTGCCCACAACAATCCCACAGCGCTACACCACTGCCCAAACCATACCCACAGCACTAAACCACTGCCCACACCACTCTCACAGCGCTACACCACTGCCCGCACCAGTCCCACAGCATTACAACCCTGCTCACACCACTGCCCACACGACTCCCACAGCGGTACACCACTGCCCGCACCACTGCCCACACCACTCCCACAGCGTTTCACCACTGCCCACAATACTCCCACAGCGCTACACCACTACCCACACCACTCCCACAGCGCTACACCACTGCCCACACCACTCCCACAGCGCTACACCACTGCCCACACCACTCCCACAGCGCTACACAACTGCCCACACCACTCCCACAGCGCTACACCACTGCCCACACCTTTCCCACAGCACAACACCACTCCCACAGCGCTACACCACTGCCCACACCACTCCCACAGCGCTACACAACTGCCCACAACACTCCCACAGCGCTACACGACTGCCCACACCACTCCCACAGCGCTACACCACTGTCCATACCACTCTCATTGCGCTACACCACTGTCCACACCTCTCCCGCATCGCTACACCACTGTCCACACCTCTCACACAGCACTACATCACTGCCCACACCACTCCCACAGCGCTACACCACTTCCCACACAACTCCCTCATCTCTACACCACTGCTCACACCACTGCCCACAACACACCCACGGCACGACATCACTGCCCACACAACTCCCACAGCGCTACACCACTGCCCACACCACTCCCACAGCACTACACCACTCCCGACACCACTCCCACAGCGCTACACCACTGCCCACACCACACCCACAGAGTTACACCACTGCCCACAACACTCCCACAGCGCTACACCACTCCCGACACCACTCCCACAGCGTTACACCACTGCCCACACCACACCCACAGCACTGCACCACTGCCCACACCACACCCACAGCGTTACACCACTGCCCACAACACTCCCACAGCGCTACACCACTGGCCACACCACTCCCACAGCACAACACCAATGCCCATACCTCTCCCACTGCGCTACACCACAACCCACACCACTCCCTCAGCGCTACACCACAACACACACCACTCCCTCTGTGCTACACCACTGCCCTTACCACTCCCACAGCGCTACACCACTGTGCACACCACACCCACAGCGCTACACCACAACCCACACCACTCTCATTGCGCTACACCACTGCCCACACCACTCCCACAGCGCTACTCCACTGCCCACACCACTCCCACAGCACTACACCACAACCCACACCACTCCCACAGCGCTACACCACTCCCGACACCACTCCCACAGCGTTACACCACTGCCCACCTCACACCCACAGCACTACACCACTGCCCACACAACTCCCAAAGCGCTACACCACTGCCCACACTAGTCCCACAGCGCTACACCACTGCCCAAACCACTCCCACAGCGCGACACCACTGCCCACACCACTCCCACAGCTCTAAACCACTGCCCACACCACTCCCACATCTCTACACCACTGCTCACACCACTGCCCACAACATTCCCACAGCGTTTCACCACTGCCCAGACCACTCCCACAGCGCTACACCACTGACCACAGCACTCCCACAGCACAACACCAATGCCTATACCTCTCCCACAGCGCTACACCACAACCCACACCACTCCCACAGCGCTACACCACAACACACACCACTCCCTCAGCGTTACACAACTGCCCACACCACTCCCACAGCGCTACACCACAAACCAAACCACTCCCATAGCACTACTCCACTGCCCACAGCACACCCGCAGCGCTACACCACTGCCCACACCTCTCTCCCAGCGCTACACCACTGCCCACACCACTCCCACAGCACTACACCACTGCCCACACCACTCCCACAGCGCTACACCACTGCCCACACCATTCCCACATCACTACACCACTGTCCACACCACTCCCCCAGCACTACACCACTGCCCACACCTCTCCCACAGCGCTACACCACTGCTCACACCACTCCCACAGCACTTATCCACTGCCCACATCACTCCCACAGCACTACACTACTGCCCACAATACTCCCACAGCGCTACCCCACTGCCCACAACACTGCCCACAACACACCCACAGCGCGACATCACTGGCCACACCACTCCCACAGCTCTACACCACTGTCCTGACCACTCCCACAGCACTACACCACTGAACTCACCACTCCCTCAGCGCTAAACCACTGCCAACACGACTGGCACAGCACTAGAATACTGCCCACACCACTCCCACAGCGCTACACCACTGCCCACACCACTCAAACAGCGCTATACAAGTGCACACACCACTGCGCACACCACTCCCACAGCGCTACACCACTGCCCACACAACTCCCACAGCACTACACCACTGCCCACACAACTCCCACAGCAATACACCACTGCCCACACCACTCCCACAGAAATACACCACTGCCCACACTACTCACAAAGCGCTACACCACTGCCCACACCACTCCCACAGCTCTACACTACTGCCCACACAACTCCCACAGCACTACACCACTGCCCACACAACTCCCACAGCAATACACCACTGCCCAGACTACTCCCACAGAACTACACCACTGCCCACACTACTCACAAAGCGCTACACCACTGCCCACACCACTCCCACAGAACGACACCACTGCCCACACCACTCCCGCTGCGCAACACCACTGCCCACACCACTCCCACAGCTCTACACTACTGCCCACAATACTCCCACAGCGCTACACCACTGCCCACACCTCTCCCCAGCGCTACACCACTGCCCACACCACTCCCACAGCGCTACACCACTGCCCACACCTCTCCCCAGCGCTAAACCACAGTCCACAACACACCAACAACGCTACACCACTACCCACCGCACATCCACAGCGCAACACCACAACCCACACCACTCCCACAGCGCTACACCACTGCCCACACCACTCCCACAGCACTACACAACTGCCCACACCACTCCCACAGCACTACACCACAACCCACACCACTCCCACAGCGCTACACCACTGCGCACACCACTCCCACAGCGCTACACCACTGCGCACACCACTCCCACAGCGCTACACCACTGCCCACACTACTCAAAAAGCGCTACACCACTGCCCACAATACTCCCACAGCGCTACCCCACTGCCCACAACACTGCCCACAACACACCCACAGCGCGACATCACTGGCCACACCACTCCCACAGCTCTACACCACTGTCCTGACCACTCCCACAGCACTACACCACTGAACTCACCACTCCCTCAGCGCTAAACCACTGCCAACACGACTGGCACAGCACTAGAATACTGCCCACACCACTCCCACAGCGCTACACCACTGCCCACACCACTCAAACAGCGCTATACAAGTGCACACACCACTGCGCACACCACTCCCACAGCGCTACACCACTGCCCACACAACTCCCACAGCACTACACCACTGCCCACACAACTCCCACAGCAATACACCACTGCCCACACCACTCCCACAGAAATACACCACTGCCCACACTACTCACAAAGCGCTACACCACTGCCCACACCACTCCCACAGCTCTACACTACTGCCCACACAACTCCCACAGCACTACACCACTGCCCACACAACTCCCACAGCAATACACCACTGCCCAGACTACTCCCACAGAACTACACCACTGCCCACACTACTCACAAAGCGCTACACCACTGCCCACACCACTCCCACAGAACGACACCACTGCCCACACCACTCCCGCTGCGCAACACCACTGCCCACACCACTCCCACAGCTCTACACTACTGCCCACAATACTCCCACAGCGCTACACCACTGCCCACACCTCTCCCCAGCGCTACACCACTGCCCACACCACTCCCACAGCGCTACACCACTGCCCACACCTCTCCCCAGCGCTAAACCACAGTCCACAACACACCAACAACGCTACACCACTACCCACCGCACATCCACAGCGCAACACCACAACCCACACCACTCCCACAGCGCTACACCACTGCCCACACCACTCCCACAGCACTACACAACTGCCCACACCACTCCCACAGCACTACACCACAACCCACACCACTCCCACAGCGCTACACCACTGCGCACACCACTCCCACAGCGCTACACCACTGCGCACACCACTCCCACAGCGCTACACCACTGCCCACACTACTCAAAAAGCGCTACACCACTGCCCACACTACTCCCACAGCACTACACCACTGCCCACACAACTCCCACAGCACTACACCACAACCCACACCACTCCCACAGCGCTACACCACTGCGCACACCACTCCGACAGCGCTACACCACTGCGCACACCACTCCCACAGCGCTACACCACTGCCCACACTACTCAAAAAGCGCTACACCACTGCCCACACAACTCCCACAGCACTACACCACTGCCCACACCACTCCCACAGAACTACACCACTGCCCACACCATTCCCACAGCGCTACACCACTGTCCACACAACTCCCACAGAACTACACCACTGCCCACACCACTCCCACAGAACTACACCACTGCCCACACCATTCCCACAGCGCTGCACCACTGTCCACACAACTCCCACAGAACTACACCACTGCCCACACCACTCCCACAGAACTACACCACTGCCCACACCACTCCCACAGCGCTACACCACTGCCCACCCCATTCCCACAGCGGTACACCACTGCCAACCCACTCCCACAGCATTAAACCACTGTCCAAACCACTCCCACAGCGCTACACCACTGCCCACACCACTCCCACAGCGGTACACCACTGCCAACCCACTCCCACAGCATTAAACCACTGTCCAAACCACTCCCACAGAACTACACCACTGCCCACACCATTCCGTCAGCGCTACACCACTGCCCACACCACTCCCACAGCGCTACACCACTGCCCACCCCATTCCCACAGCGGTACACCACTGCCAACCCACTCCCACAGCATTAAACCACTGTCCAAACCACTCCTACAGCGCTACACCACTGCCCACACCACTTCCACAGCGCTACACCAATGCCCACACCACTCCCACAGCACTGCAACACTGCCCACAACACTCCCTCAGCACTACACCACAAACCAAACCACTCCCACAGCACTAGACCACTGCCCACAGCACACCCACAACGCTACAACACTGCCCACACCATTCCCACAGCACTACACCACTGCCCAAACCTCTCCCACAGCACTACACCACTGCCCACACCACTCCCACAGCACTACACCACATCCCACACCACTCCCACAGCGCTACAACACTGCCCACCCCACTCCCACAGCATTAAACCACTGTCCAAATCACTCACAAAGAACTACACCACTGCCCACACCACTCCCACAGCGCTTCACCACTGCCCACACCTCTCCCACAGCGCTACAGCACTGCCCACACCACTCCGAACGCGTTACACCACTGCCCACACCACTCCCACAGCGCTACACCAATGCCCACACCACTCCCACAGCGCTACACCATTGCCCACACCACTGCCCACACCATTCCCACAGCGCTACACCACTGCCCACACCACTCCCGCAGCACTACACCACTGCCCACACCATTCCCACAGCGCTACACCACTGCCCACACCACTCCCACAGCACTACACCACTGCCCACCCCACTCCCACAGCATTAAACCAGTGTCCAAACCACTCCCACAGCGCTACACCACTGTCCAAACCACTCCCGCAGCGATACACAACTGCCCACACCACTTCCGCAGCTCTACACCACTGCCCACTCAAGTCCCACAGCGCTACACCACTGCCCACACCACTCCCGCAGCACTACACCACTGCCCACACCATTCCCACAGCGCTACACCACTGTCCACACCTCTCCCACAGCACTACACCACTGCCCACACCAAACCCACAGCGCTACACCACAACCCACAACACACCCACAGCGCTACACAACAACCCACACCACTCCCTCAGCGCTACACCACTGCCCACACCACTCCCACAGCATTAAACCAATGCCCACTCCACTCCCACAGCGCTACACCACTGCCCACCCCAATCCCTCAGCATTAAACCAATGCCCACTCCACTCCCACAGCACTACACCACTACCCACACCACTCCCGCAACGCTACACCACTGCCCACACCACTCCCACAGCACTACACCACACCCACACCAGTCCCACAGCGCTACACGACTGCCCACACCACACCCACAGCACTACACCACAACCCACACCAGTCCCACAGCGCTACACCACTGCCCACACCACTCCCACAGCACTACACCACACCCACACCAGTCCCACAGCGCTACATCACTGCCCACACCACTCCCACAGCACTACACCACTGCCCACACCTCTCCCACAGCACTACACCACTGCCCAAACCTCTCCCACAGCACTACATCACTGCCCACACCACTCCCACAGCACTTAACCACTGCCCACACCACTCCCACATCTCTACACCACTGCTCACACCACTGCCCACACCTCTCCCACAACGTTTCACCACTGCCCAGACCACTCCCACAGCACTACACCACAACCCACACCACTCCCACAGTGCTACTCCACTGCCCACACATCTCCCCCAGCGCTACACCACCGCCCACACCACTCCCACAGCGCTACACCACTGCCCACACCTCTCCCACAGCGCTACACCATAACCCACACCACACCAACAGCGCTACACCACTGCCCACACCACTCCCACAGCGTTTCACCACTGCTCACACCACTCCCACAGCGCTACACCACTGTCCACACCATTCCCCCAGCACTACACCACTGCCCACACCACTCCCACATCACTACACCACTGCCCACACCACTTCCACAGCGCTACACCACTGCCCACACCACTCCCACAGCGCTACACCACTGCCCACACCACTCCCACATCACTACACCACTGCCCACACCACTCCCACAGCGCTACACCACTGCCCACACCACTTCCACAGCACTGCACCACAACCCACACCACTCCCACAGCATTAAACCGCTGTCCAAACCACTGCCACAGCGCTACACCACTGCCCACACCACTCCCACAGCGCTACACCACAGCCCAAACCACTCCCACATCGCTACACCACTGCCCACACCACCCCCACAGCGCTACACCTCTGCCCAGAGCACACCCACAGCGCTACACCACTGCCCACACCTCTACCACAGCACTACACCACTGCCCACACCACTCCCTCAGCACTACACCACAAACTAAACCACTCCCACAGCGCTACACCACTGCCCACCCCACTCCCACAGCGCTACACCACTGCCCACCCCACTCCCACAGCATTTATCCTCTGTCCAAACCTTTCCCGCAGCGCTACACCACTTCCCACCCAACTCCCTCAGCATTAAACCACTGTCCAAACCTCTCCCACAGCGCTACACCACTGCCCACACCACTACCACAGCGCTACACCACAACCCACACCACTCCCACAGCGCTACACCACTGTCCACACCACTCCCCCAGCACTACAACACTGCCCACAGCACACCCACAGCGCTACACAACTGCCCACACCACTCCCACAGCACTACACCACAAACCAAACCACTCCCACAGCGCTACACCAATGCCCACGCCACTCCCACAGCACTACACCACTGCCCACAGCACACCCGCAGCGCTACACTACTGCCCACACCTCTCCTCCAGCGCTACACCACTTCCCACACCACTCCCACAGCGTTTCACCACAACACACACCACTCCCACAGCGCTATACCACAACATACACCACTCCCACAGCGCTACACCACAACCCACACCACTCCCACAGCGCTACACCACAACACACACCACTCCCACAGCGCTACACCACTGCCCACACCACTCCCACAGCGCTACACCACAACCCACACCACTCCCACAGCGCTACACCACTGCTCACACCATGGCCCACAGCTCTCCCACAGCACTACACCACAACACACACCAGTCCCACAGCGCTACACAACTGCCCGCACCATTCCCACAGCACTACACCACTGCCCGCACCTCTCCCACAGCGCTACACCGCTGCCCACACCACTCCCACAGCACTACATCACTGCCCACACCACTCACACAGTACTTCACCATTTCCCACACCATTCCCACATCTCTATACCACTGCTCACACCACGGCCAACACCACTCCCACAGCACTACATCACTGCCCACACCACTCACACAGTACTTCACCATTTCCCACACCATTCCCACATCTCTACACCACTGCTCACACCACGGCCAACACCACTCCCACAGCACTACACCACTGCCCACACCACTCCCACAGCGTTACACCACTGCCCACACCGCTCCCACAGCGCTACACCACTGCCCGCACCACACCCACAGCACTGCCCACAAAACTCCCACAGCGCTACACCACTGCCCGCGCCACTGCCCACACCACTCCCACAGCACTACCCAACTGCCCACAACACTCCCACAGCGCTACACCACAACCCACACCACACCAACAGCGCTACACAACTGCCCACACCTCTCCCACTGCGTTTCACCACTGCTCACACCACTCCCAGAGCGCAACACCACTACCCACACTACTCACACAGCGCTACACCACTGCCCACACCACTCCCACAGCGCTACACCACAACCCACACCACACCAACAGCGCTACACCACTGCCCACACCTCTCCCACAGCGCTACACCACTGCCCTCACCGCTCCTACAGCGCTACATCACTGCCCACACCACTCCCACAGCACTTAACCACTGCACACACCACTCCCACAGCGCTACACCACAACCCACACCACTCCCTCAGCGCTAAACCACTGCCAACACGACTGGCACAGCACTAGAATACTGCCCACACCACTCTCACAGCGCTACACCACTGCCCACACCACTCAAACAGCGCTATACAAGTGCACACACCACTGCGCACACCACTCCCACAGCGCTACACCACTGCCCACACAACTCCCACAGCACTACACCACTGCCCACACAACTCCCACAGCAATACACCACTGCCCACACCACTCCCACAGAAATACACCACTGCCCACACTACTCACAAAGCGCTACACCACTGCCCACACCACTCCCACAGCTCTACACTACTGCCCACACAACTCCCACAGCACTACACCACTGCCCACACAACTCCCACAGCAATACACCACTGCCCAGACTACTCCCACAGAACTACACCACTGCCCACACTACTCACAAAGCGCTACACCACTGCCCACACCACTCCCACAGAACGACACCACTGCCCACACCACTCCCGCTGCGCAACACCACTGCCCACACCACTCCCACAGCTCTACACTACTGCCCACAATACTCCCACAGCGCTACACCACTGCCCACACCTCTCCCCAGCGCTACACCACTGCCCACACCACTCCCACAGCGCTACACCACTGCCCACACCTCTCCCCAGCGCTAAACCACAGTCCACAACACACCAACAACGCTACACCACTACCCACCGCACATCCACAGCGCAACACCACAACCCACACCACTCCCACAGCGCTACACCACTGCCCACACCACTCCCACAGCACTACACAACTGCCCACACCACTCCCACAGCACTACACCACAACCCACACCACTCCCACAGCGCTACACCACTGCGCACACCACTCCCACAGCGCTACACCACTGCGCACACCACTCCCACAGCGCTACACCACTGCCCACACTACTCAAAAAGCGCTACACCACTGCCCACACTACTCCCACAGCACTACACCACTGCCCACACAACTCCCACAGCACTACACCACAACCCACACCACTCCCACAGCGCTACACCACTGCGCACACCACTCCGACAGCGCTACACCACTGCGCACACCACTCCCACAGCGCTACACCACTGCCCACACTACTCAAAAAGCGCTACACCACTGCCCACACAACTCCCACAGCACTACACCACTGCCCACACCACTCCCACAGAACTACACCACTGCCCACACCATTCCCACAGCGCTACACCACTGTCCACACAACTCCCACAGAACTACACCACTGCCCACACCACTCCCACAGAACTACACCACTGCCCACACCATTCCCACAGCGCTACACCACTGTCCACACAACTCCCACAGAACTACACCACTGCCCACACCACTCCCACAGAACTACACCACTGCCCACACCACTCCCACAGCGCTACACCACTGCCCACCCCATTCCCACAGCGGTACACCACTGCCAACCCACTCCCACAGCATTAAACCACTGTCCAAACCACTCCCACAGCGCTACACCACTGCCCACACCACTCCCACAGCGGTACACCACTGCCAACCCTCTCCCACAGCATTAAACCACTGTCCAAACCACTCCCACAGAACTACACCACTGCCCACACCATTCCGTCAGCGCTACACCACTGCCCACACCTCTCCCACAGCGCTACACCATAACCCACACCACACCAACAGCGCTACACCACTGCCCACACCACTCCCACAGCGTTTCACCACTGCTCACACCACTCCCACAGCGCTACACCACTGTCCACACCATTCCCCAGCACTACACCACTGCCCACACCACTCCCACATCACTACACCACTGCCCACACCACTTCCACAGCACTGCACCACAACCCACACCACTCCCACAGCATTAAACCGCTGTCCAAACCACTGCCACAGCGCTACACCACAGCCCACACCACTCCCACAGCGCTACACCACAGCCCAAACCACTCCCACATCGCTACACCACTGCCCACACCACTCCCACAGCGCTACACCACAGCCCAAACCACTCCCACATCGCTACACCACTGCCCACACCACCCCCACAGCGCTACACCTCTGCCCAGAGCACACCCACAGCGCTACACCACTGCCCACACCTCTACCACAGCACTACACCACTGCCCACACCACTCCCTCAGCACTACACCACAAACTAAACCACTCCCACAGCGCTACACCACTGCCCACCCCACTCCCACAGCGCTACACCACTGCCCACCCCACTCCCACAGCATTTATCCTCTGTCCAAACCTTTCCCGCAGCGCTACACCACTTCCCACCCAACTCCCTCAGCATTAAACCACTGTCCAAACCTCTCCCCACAGCGCTACACCACTGCCCACACCACTACCACAGCGCTACACCACAACCCACACCACTCCCACAGCGCTACACCACTGTCCACACCACTCCCCCAGCACTACAACACTGCCCACAGCACACCCACAGCGCTACACAACTGCCCACACCACTCCCACAGCACTACACCACAAACCAAACCACTCCCACAGCGCTACACCAATGCCCACGCCACTCCCACAGCACTACACCACTGCCCACAGCACACCCGCAGCGCTACACTACTGCCCACACCTCTCCTCCAGCGCTACACCACTTCCCACACCACTCCCACAGCGTTTCACCACAACACACACCACTCCCACAGCGCTATACCACAACATACACCACTCCCACAGCGCTACACCACAACCCACACCACTCCCACAGCGCTACACCACAACACACACCACTCCCACAGCGCTACACCACTGCCCACACCACTCCCACAGCGCTACACACAACCCACACCACTCCCACAGCGCTACACCACTGCTCACACCATGGCCCACAGCTCTCCCACAGCACTACACCACAACACACACCAGTCCCACAGCGCTACACAACTGCCCGCACCATTCCCACAGCACTACACCACTGCCCGCACCTCTCCCACAGCGCTACACCGCTGCCCACACCACTCCCACAGCACTACATCACTGCCCACACCACTCACACAGTACTTCACCATTTCCCACACCATTCCCACATCTCTATACCACTGCTCACACCACGGCCAACACCACTCCCACAGCACTACATCACTGCCCACACCACTCACACAGTACTTCACCA
Organism: Cetorhinus maximus; assembly: GCF_964194155.1. Classification (NCBI taxonomy): domain Eukaryota; kingdom Metazoa; phylum Chordata; class Chondrichthyes; order Lamniformes; family Cetorhinidae; genus Cetorhinus; species Cetorhinus maximus. Next base: position 2,376 of record NW_027596267.1, on the reverse strand, counting down.
TTTCCCACACCATTCCCACATCTCTACACCACTGCTCACACCACGGCCAACACCACTCCCACAGCACTACACCACTGCCCACACCACTCCCACAGCGTTACACCACTGCCCACACCGCTCCCACAGCGCTACACCACTGCCCGCACCACACCCACAGCACTGCCCACAAAACTCCCACAGCGCTACACCACTGCCCGCGCCACTGCCCACACCACTCCCACAGCACTACCCAACTGCCCACAACACTCCCACAGCGCTACACCACAACCCACACCACACCAACAGCGCTACACAACTGCCCACACCTCTCCCACTGCGTTTCACCACTGCTCACACCACTCCCAGAGCGCAACACCACTACCCACACTACTCACACAGCGCTACACCACTGCCCACACCACTCCCACAGCGCTACACCACAACCCACACCACACCAACAGCGCTACACCACTGCCCACACCTCTCCCACAGCGCTACACCACTGCCCTCACCGCTCCTACAGCGCTACATCACTGCCCACACCACTCCCACAGCACTTAACCACTGCACACACCACTCCCACAGCGCTACACCACAACCCACACCACTCCCACAGCGCTACACCACTGACCACACCACTCCCACAGCGCTCCACCACTGCCCACTCCACTCCCACAGCGCTACACCACTGCCTACACCACTCCCACAGCACTACACCACTGCCCTTACCACTCTCACAGCACTACAACACAACCCACACCACTCCCACAGCGCTACACCATTGCCCACACCTCTCCCACAGCACTACACCACTGCCCGCACCTCTCCGACAGCGCTACACCACTGTCCGCACCACTCCCACAGCGCTACACCACTGCCCAAACCATACCCACAGCACTAAACCACTGCCCACACCACTCCCACAGCGCTACACCACTGCCCGCACCACTCCCACAGCATTACAACACTGCTCACACCACTGCCCACATGACTCCCACAGCGCTACACCACTGCCCACACCACTCCCACAGCGCAACACTACTGACAACACCACTCCCACTGCGCTACACCACTGCACACACCACTCCCACAGCGCCACACCACTGCCCAAACTACTCCCACAGCACTACAGCACTGCCCACACCTCTCCACAGCGCTACAACACTTCCTGCACCTCTCCACAGCGCTACACCACTGCCCACACCGCACCCACAGCGCGACACCACTGCCAACACCACTCCCACAGCACTTAACCACTGCCCACACCACTCCCACAGCGCTACACCACAACCCACACCACTCCCATAGCGCTACACCACTGCCCACACCACTCCCACAGCGCTACACCACTGCCCACTCCACTCCCACAGCGCTACACCACTGCCCGCACCACTGCCCACACCACTCCCACAGCACTGCCCACAACACTCCCACAGCGCTACAACACTGCCCACACCACAGCCACAGCGCTACACCACAACCCACACCACACCAACCGCGCTACAACACTGCCCACACAACAGCCACAGCGCTACACCACAACCCACACCACACAAACAGCGCTACACCACTGCCCGCACCACTCCCACAGCATTACATCCCTGCTCACACCACTGCTCACACCACTCCCAGAGCGCAACACCACTGTCCACACTACTCACACAGCGCTACACCACTGCCCACACCACTCCCACAGCGCTACACCACAACCCACACCACTCCCACAGCACTACACCACTGCCCACACCACTCCCACAGCGCTACACCACAACCCACACCACACCAACAGCGCTACACCACTGCCCGCACCTCTCCACAGCGCTACACCACTGCCCACACCACTCCCACAGCACTTAACCACTGCCCACACCACTCCCACAGTCTCCACCACTGCCCACTCCACTCCCACAGCGCTACAGCACTGCCCACACCACTCCCACAGCGCTACACCACTGCCCGCACCACTGCCCACACCACTCCCACAGCACTACCCCACTGCCCACACCACACCAACAGCGCTACACCACTGCCCGCACCTCTCCACAGCGCTACACCACTGCCCTCACCGCTCCCACAGCGCTACACCACAACCCACACCACTCCCACTGCACTACACCACTGCCCTTACCACTCTCAGAGCACTACAACACAACCTCACCACTCCCACAGCGCTACACCACTGCCCACACCTCTCCCACATAACTGCACCACTGTCCACACCTCTCCCACAGCGCTACACCACTGCCCACACAACTCCCGCAGAGCTTCACCACTGCCCACACCTCTCCCCCAGCGCTACACCACTGCCCACACCACACCCACAGCGCTACACCACAACCCACACAACTCCCACAGCACTACACCACTGCCCAAAACACTCCCACAGCGTTACACCAC